>NC_081285.1:1500000-1800000 GCF_030490865.1 Poecile atricapillus
GAGTTCTGACAGATGATGCTGTGTAGAATATGGGTTCCCAAAGCAACAGAAAAAAGGCACCCCGACAGCAGCAGCCTCAAAGATTGCATATTCCAGCTGAAGCACGCGGGTTTCTGTAGATTCACCTTGTAAACTGGCACACTTACTTGCCAAGGCTGCTCAACTTCTTTCATCTTCAACCACAAAACCTCCCAGTCCTTCCACAGCAATCACTCCATCAAATCAAGACAGACCAAAAAATGTTCTTTTCGCTGTTCACAGTAATATGAAGTTATGTGCCCAAGAGATACCATTTGAAGTCAGAAGGAACAAGCCAGCAAGTGTATAAAACTGGTATGTGAAGAAGTGATAAAAAGACAGGAAACTGAAGCCCATGGTTAATACAAAACCCCATGATTAATAGAACACAAATGCAGATGGGTATGAGAAGCTTGCATTGTCAAAGCAAAAATAATTTCTAACAAAAATCCCATTCCCAAGAATTGCATAGCACTTGTGGTGGCCACTCCTGATCTCTACATAATATGGCAGCAGTTCAACTGGCCCTAATCTGTTTTTCTGGATACAAGCAGGGAAGAAGTCAAGGTCCCAGTGACATGCAATTCTGTAACTTCATTAGAAACCTTTCATCTTTCAATCTTTGAAATCAAAGCAAGAAAAGAACCTGTTTTGACACCAACTATCCTTAGTAGCAACATTTTGCAGCACCCAATTTGAAAAGGTTAACCTGCCAGGCAATAATACAGAAAAGAAAAATGAAAAGGAAGGCAAGGAAAATCATCTGCTGCTGAAACTGCTCTTCTACAAAAACAAAGTGATATGAAGATTCAGCCCGTGAAGAACACATTCCTCAACCATGAGAGAAAAACACAATTCTTAAAAATCTCTTTGCTACATTAGAGATAGAAAATTGACTCCAAATCTGGTGTTCAGTACTTGTTGCTTGTTCAGTACTCAGACATCAGAATTACTACCACAATATTAGAAGAACAATCCAATCAACATATTCCAGGGATGCATTTTAATTAACTTGCTGGTGCCAGCCGTGCTGTGCTTTGGTTCTATCCATCCATCCTGCTGCAAAAAGGTTCAATTGTGTTTTCACCATCACGTCAAATCAGCTCTTGGACTCACAGCTCACCACAGACCTCGAAACAGGAGGCAACCAGTTGGCCTTTCGCAACTTCTCACCCATCTATTACCTTTCTCTGGCCAGCTTCAGAAAATGGGGGGGAAGCCATTCCAAAGAACACGACCAAGGAAATCACACAGCACTTGGCACTTTTTCCAGGCATCACATTTTTAATGGATGATGGGAAGTAACACAGAAGCAATTCCTGTCCACAGGAAAAAAAAAATTTTAAAATGGTTTTGTCTCAAGGACAATCACTGGATGTTGAAAATTTCTGCTGCTGAAAGTTACATGAGGTCCTCAACATTGAGCAATCAATATCCCCACAGTCTAAACGGTGAAATTACTACCTCGGCAAGGAGAACATTTTCAGGATTTGCAACTCATCTCCAAACCTCAGTAGAACTAAACCAGCAGAATTTCCCTGAGATGGCATTGTGTTCTGGAACCCCTCAAATACTCACTAAAACAGACTTGACTTTCACTAGGACAGCTGTTCATGAAAATCTGGGGGAAAACCTATGGGAAATGGCCATGTGCACGCATCTTCCTTCCCACAGCAGGCACAATCCAATACTCCTTTGAATGGCCTCAAAGTTGAGCAGCACTCATTGGCACAGCCTCTTCTCCCACAGACAGGCCAGGGAGCAACACGGCAGCGCCAGCCAGATGGGCAAGGACAAGAGAGAGCAGATGCCAACAAGGCTTGGAAGCTGTGCCAAGGGAGGTTTATGCTGGGCATTGGGAAGAACTTGTGCCCAGAAAGGGCCATCAGATACTGCAATGGCCTGACAGGGGGCTGCTGCTGGAGTCATCCTTGTGGCAGGTGTGCAAGGCAAGCCAGGCCGCAGCGCTCGGGCCCCGCTCTGCTGGCCATGCTTGCCGCCATGGCTCACAGCTTGGACTCAACATTCTCTTCTCAGGGCTCTCTGCAGCCAGTGCCTTCTGTGCTTCTGTGACATCACAGCCTCTGGGGACGGCACGGTGGCTGGCAACTGTCCCCAGCTGTTGCTGTGCCCCAGAGCCCAGGCAGAGCTGCTTGCAGAGAGACACCCAGAGCCTTTGTGCTGCTGCCAGAGCACTATGGCTGCTCACGGCTCTTCCTCCCTGCTGCAGCTTTACGTGCTGCTGCTCTTGGCCCATCCCCTCGACCCGTCCAGCAAACCTGAGCAGAGCACGGATACCTCTCCTGTGTTTCTGGAGGATTGCGACCTGGAGGAGACGGACCCCGAGCGCATCCGGTGGGCGGCCAGGACATTCCTGCTGATTGACCTGCTCATCATAGGAATGTCCATGGGATGGTCGCTCGGAAGAAGAATTCAGAGACGCTGGGGAGAGGTGAGGCGGGGGTGGGGGGTCAGGCAGGCCGGATGGGGCAGACCTTGAGGGCCTCTTGGGCACCCTTTGGCCAATGCCCTGCGGCAGAAGGGGCCTGAGCTCCTGGCTGGGCAATCCGGCCCAGGGGCTGAGCCCCATGGACAGCACCAAGCAGAGGCGGCCAGAGCTCTGCCTGCTGCAGCCTCTTCCCCGGGGCAGCCCAGCCCAACTGAGCCCGAGTCTCTGTCTCCCAGGCCAAAGGCAGCCCCAGAGGTGCCGGCCCCGCTCTGCCCCTCTGCCTCTTCCATGGGGATCCCTGTGCTTTGCCTTGCAGCGGAATCTCCAGAGCCCTTCGGGCCCTGCAGGGCCCCGCCGCCATCCAAGACTCGGCTGTGCAGAAGAGTTGGTGCAGCTGCTGAGGCAAAACCGTGACCTGATGCGGCTGCACCTTCGCTACAGCTCTCAGCCGAGGAGACCAACAACCAAGACGGCGGCAAAAGAGGGCACTGGGAGAAGACTCCGCACCTCCCCGCAGCTCTGACCTCCAGCGTCGCACTCCATCTACACAACGTTACGGGGAACGGGTGACCAGTGCCCAGCCCAGGCACTGCGACGTTCCCCACCGTAGAAGTTAGCCACACCCCTGTTGTTCATTGTTGGATTCCCCACCACGTTTCCCCCAAGAAGTTGACCTTTCCCTTAGTGTTCAGTTCTAAACAGTTCAAGTATTGAAGTTTTTTAGGCTTAAGATTCTTACCCCATAGTCTTCTAGTAACGTTGTTGTGTAGATTTTACAAGTAGTCAAGTGAATAAAGTTCACGTTTTCTACATGTTGCTGTGTCATTTTCTTGATGTTGCACCTGAGAGGGGACTCCTTGAGAGATGGGTTTGCATGGCAGATCCAGACTGCCTGCAATGGAGAGCCCGAGTGCCCCAGCAGGGTTTGCAAGAGTACGGAGGGCAGTGGGAAAGAAGAAGGTGGGCAATGTTCACCTGCCTCCACCTTCCAAGGAAGCTTGGAGTCAAACTCTGTCTGCACTTTAGGGGGGACCCTAAAGGCCCCGGCAGGCATCAGGATGGCCCCAGGAGGGGGGTTTGCAGGACTCTGGGGCACCAGGAAAGGAGCAGGATCATCCCTGGAAAGCTGGGAGAGAAATCCAGAGACGGCTCCCCTGGGATCCAGGCAAGGGCTGAATTCAGGCAGGCAATTAGATCCAGAGGCTGCCTGGGCTATGGCAGCTATCAGTTCTGCTTCATAGATTTCTGGGGGGTTTATATATATATATATATATATATATATATATATATATATATATATATCTGTATTTAGTTCTTTGTATTTATTCCTTCTCTGTTGACACTGACTGTAGGGTTGTCTAACAGCTTTTCAGACAATTGGGTTTGATTTTGTTCCACAAACCTTACCTAGATCCATATTCATTAGCTGACTCTCTGCTGCCATCAAAATTGAGGGAAGTAACACCTTTTAGCACTGCTTAGAAACAGAAGAGATTAAACTAAACTCTGCAGCTCCAATGAGCTAAGGAATTATGTCCTATCCACCTTCATGAAGTCGCAAAGACCAAAATCTCTTGACAGCATGCCATTTCCTTTCAGCCTTGTGCAGTGAGCCTTCAGCTCATCATGGATCAAAAGATGCTTCACTAAATTACAAGAAAAATTACTGCATTCTGTTTAGTTGCAATCCTGCTAGTCATAACAAATCCTGTGGGCATCAGCTGGGCTCCAGAAAAATCATATGCAACAGCAACACCATCTTCAGAGGCTCTCCCACTCCCTTACCTAATCATTGCTCCGGGACTGTAGAAGACTTGTCCCCACCCTTCACACCTACAGCAACAAACCTACAAATCTTCCAAATAGTTCTTAAATTCCAGGTCCCTCCGGAACATTCCCGCTTAAAACCGCACAGCTGCCCACGGGACAAAGGTCCAGTGTTACAAGCTTCTGCTCTCCCTCCACACACGCCCCTTACACATCTTGCACTGCTGCTCTGAAACTGCAAAATTTGTCAGCAGCGCCATTAGACTCAGAATTGGGGAAACAATTCCTTCTGCTGGGTTAACTTGGAAACAGTTCAAGGTACAGGAGTTATTTATTATTCACGCTCATGGAATGCCCCTGCCCTGCAGAGCTCCAGCACTACTGTGCAGAGCATTTGATGGAGCCAAACAGAAAGGACTGCTGTCCCAAAAGAAGAGTCTGGGAGGAACTCCCGGTGTCCTTCATGCCTTGAGAAAATGAAGGAGCACTCACTGTTGGGCTAAAGGGTACAAATTCAGTTCAGATGACAAATTTTCCAGGGTGATCCCCCTCCTCTTTATCTTCCAACACAACTACAAACAAACCAAATGATAGATTGCACAAGGAATAAGGGATGTTGAAAAGCAAATCTCTAAACTAAGCCTGGCATGCTCACCCAGGAGTTCAACACAGCAAGGCAGGCACTCTGCACTACCTAGTTCATGGTAAGAGATTTCTAAACTCTACCAAATGAAGTTAAGAAATGAAACAGAGAGCAATAGAACCATATTTTAATTCATTTAAAGGTAGGGAATAACACAGAATCTTTGCCATGAAACTAGGGGATTTTTCTGTCTTATCTATTGCCCGAGTAAGATTAGAAATTGGGAAAAAAAACCCACTGAAACTGCAAATGCATTTGGCCCCCAGATAGAAACAAAAGGTAATTATTTGAAAACTAGAAAAAACTCCAAGAGGAAACATAAAACATTATGGAATATGTCTTACTTTGATCACCGAGAATTCCCCATGTTAAAGGCATGGAGAAAACCATCATTCACAAGTGGGAAAACAGAGGGAGTGTAAAAGTGAAATGGAGTTCTGACAGATGATGCTGTGTAGAATATGGGTTCCCAAAGCAACAGAAAAAAGGCACCCCGACAGCAGCAGCCTCAAAGATTGCATATTCCAGCTGAAGCACGCGGGTTTCTGTAGATTCACCTTGTAAACTGGCACACTTACTTGCCAAGGCTGCTCAACTTCTTTCATCTTCAACCACAAAACCTCCCAGTCCTTCCACAGCAATCACTCCATCAAATCAAGACAGACCAAAAAATGTTCTTTTCGCTGTTCACAGTAATATGAAGTTATGTGCCCAAGAGATACCATTTGAAGTCAGAAGGAACAAGCCAGCAAGTGTATAAAACTGGTATGTGAAGAAGTGATAAAAAGACAGGAAACTGAAGCCCATGGTTAATACAAAACCCCATGATTAATAGAACACAAATGCAGATGGGTATGAGAAACTTGCATTGTCAAAGCAAAAATAATTTCTAACAAAAATCCCATTCCCAAGAATTGCATAGCACTTGTGGTGGCCACTCCTGATCTCTACATAATATGGCAGCAGTTCAACTGGCCCTAATCTGTTTTTCTGGATACAAGCAGGGAAGAAGTCAAGGTCCCAGTGACATGCAATTCTGTAACTTCATTAGAAACCTTTCATCTTTCAATCTTTGAAATCAAAGCAAGAAAAGAACCTGTTTTGACACCAACTATCCTTAGTAGCAACATTTTGCAGCACCCAATTTGAAAAGGTTAACCTGCCAGGCAATAATACAGAAAAGAAAAATGAAAAGGAAGGCAAGGAAAATCATCTGCTGCTGAAACTGCTCTTCTACAAAAACAAAGTGATATGAAGATTCAGCCCGTGAAGAACACATTCCTCAACCATGAGAGAAAAACACAATTCTTAAAAATCTCTTTGCTACATTAGAGATAGAAAATTGACTCCAAATCTGGTGTTCAGTACTTGTTGCTTGTTCAGTACTCAGACATCAGAATTACTACCACAATATTAGAAGAACAATCCAATCAACATATTCCAGGGATGCATTTTAATTAACTTGCTGGTGCCAGCCGTGCTGTGCTTTGGTTCTATCCATCCATCCTGCTGCAAAAAGGTTCAATTGTGTTTTCACCATCACGTCAAATCAGCTCTTGGACTCACAGCTCACCACAGACCTCGAAACAGGAGGCAACCAGTTGGCCTTTCACAACTTCTCACCCATCTATTACCTTTCTCTGGCCAGCTTCAGAAAATGGGGGGGAAGCCATTCCAAAGAACACGACCAAGGAAATCACACAGCACTTGGCACTTTTTCCAGGCATCACATTTTTAATGGATGATGGGAAGTAACACAGAAGCAATTCCTGTCCACAGGAAAAAAAAAATTTTAAAATGGTTTTGTCTCAAGGACAATCACTGGATGTTGAAAATTTCTGCTGCTGAAAGTTACATGAGGTCCTCAACATTGAGCAATCAATATCCCCACAGTCTAAACGGTGAAATTACTACCTCGGCAAGGAGAACATTTTCAGGATTTGCAACTCATCTCCAAACCTCAGTAGAACTAAACCAGCAGAATTTCCCTGAGATGGCATTGTGTTCTGGAACCCCTCAAATACTCACTAAAACAGACTTGACTTTCACTAGGACAGCTGTTCATGAAAATCTGGGGGAAAACCTATGGGAAATGGCCATGTGCACGCATCTTCCTTCCCACAGCAGGCACAATCCAATACTCCTTTGAATGGCCTCAAAGTTGAGCAGCACTCATTGGCACAGCCTCTTCTCCCACAGACAGGCCAGGGAGCAACACGGCAGCGCCAGCCAGATGGGCAAGGACAAGAGAGAGCAGATGCCAACAAGGCTTGGAAGCTGTGCCAAGGGAGGTTTATGCTGGGCATTGGGAAGAACTTGTGCCCAGAAAAGGCCATCAGATACTGCAATGGCCTGACAGGGGGCTGCTGCTGGAGTCATCCTTGTGGCAGGTGTGCAAGGCAAGCCAGGCCGCAGCGCTCGGGCCCCGCTCTGCTGGCCATGCTTGCCGCCATGGCTCACAGCTTGGACTCAACATTCTCTTCTCAGGGCTCTCTGCAGCCAGTGCCTTCTGTGCTTCTGTGACATCACAGCCTCTGGGGACGGCACGGTGGCTGGCAACTGTCCCCAGCTGTTGCTGTGCCCCAGAGCCCAGGCAGAGCTGCTTGCAGAGAGACACCCAGAGCCTTTGTGCTGCTGCCAGAGCACTATGGCTGCTCACGGCTCTTCCTCCCTGCTGCAGCTTTACGTGCTGCTGCTCTTGGCCCATCCCCTCGACCCGTCCAGCAAACCTGAGCAGAGCACGGATACCTCTCCTGTGTTTCTGGAGGATTGCGACCTGGAGGAGACGGACCCCGAGCGCATCCGGTGGGCGGCCAGGACATTCCTGCTGATTGACCTGCTCATCATAGGAATGTCCATGGGATGGTCGCTTGGAAGAAGAATTCAGAGACGCTGGGGAGAGGTGAGGCGGGGGTGGGGGGTCAGGCAGGCGGGATGGGGCAGACCTTGAGGGCCTCTTGGGCACCCTTTGGCCAATGCCCTGCGGCAGAAGGGGCCTGAGCTCCTGGCTGGGCAATCCGGCCCAGGGGCTGAGCCCCATGGACAGCACCAAGCAGAGGCGGCCAGAGCTCTGCCTGCTGCAGCCTCTTCCCCGGGGCAGCCCAGCCCAACTGAGCCCGAGTCTCTGTCTCCCAGGCCAAAGGCAGCCCCAGAGGTGCCGGCCCCGCTCTGCCCCTCTGCCTCTTCCATGGGGATCCCTGTGCTTTGCCTTGCAGCGGAATCTCCAGAGCCCTTCGGGCCCTGCAGGGCCCCGCCGCCATCCAAGACTCGGCTGTGCAGAAGAGTTGGTGCAGCTGCTGAGGCAAAACCGTGACCTGATGCGGCTGCACCTTCGCTACAGCTCTCAGCCGAGGAGACCAACAACCAAGACGGCGGCAAAAGAGGGCACTGGGAGAAGACTCCGCACCTCCCCGCAGCTCTGACCTCCAGCGTCGCACTCCATCTACACAACGTTACGGGGAACGGGTGACCAGTGCCCAGCCCAGGCACTGCGACGTTCCCCACCGTAGAAGTTAGCCACACCCCTGTTGTTCATTGTTGGATTCCCCACCACGTTTCCCCCAAGAAGTTGACCTTTCCCTTAGTGTTCAGTTCTAAACAGTTCAAGTATTGAAGTTTTTTAGGCTTAAGATTCTTACCCCATAGTCTTCTAGTAACGTTGTTGTGTAGATTTTACAAGTAGTCAAGTGAATAAAGTTCACGTTTTCTACATGTTGCTGTGTCATTTTCTTGATGTTGCACCTGAGAGGGGACTCCTTGAGAGATGGGTTTGCATGGCAGCTCCAGACTGCCTGCAATGGAGAGCCCGAGTGCCCCAGCAGGGTTTGCAAGAGTACGGAGGGCAGCGGGAAAGAAGAAGGTGGCCAATGTTCACCTGCCTCCACCTTCCAAGGAAGCTTGGAGTCAAACCCTGTCTGCACTTTAGGGGGGACCCTAAAGGCCCCGGCAGGCATCAGGATGGCCCCAGGAGGGGGGTTTGCAGGACTCTGGGGCACCAGGAAAGGAGCAGGATCATCCCTGGAAAGCTGGGAGAGAAATCCAGAGACGGCTCCCCTGGGATCCAGGCAAGGGCTGAATTCAGGCAGGCAATTAGATCCAGAGGCTGCCTGGGCTATGGCAGCTATCAGTTCTGCTTCATAGATTTCTGGGGGGTTTATATATATATATATATATATATATCTGTATTTAGTTCTTTGTATTTATTCCTTCTCTGTTGACACTGACTGTAGGGTTGTCTAACAGCTTTTCAGACAATTGGGTTTGATTTTGTTCCACAAACCTTACCTAGATCCATATTCATTAGCTGACTCTCTGCTGCCATCAAAATTGAGGGAAGTAACACCTTTTAGCACTGCTTAGAAACAGAAGAGATTAAACTAAACTCTGCAGCTCCAATGAGCTAAGGAATTATGTCCTATCCACCTTCATGAAGTCGCAAAGACCAAAATCTCTTGACAGCATGCCATTTCCTTTCAGCCTTGTGCAGTGAGCCTTCAGCTCATCATGGATCAAAAGATGCTTCACTAAATTACAAGAAAAATTACTGCATTCTGTTTAGTTGCAATCCTGCTAGTCATAACAAATCCTGTGGGCATCAGCTGGGCTCCAGAAAAATCATATGCAACAGCAACACCATCTTCAGAGGCTCTCCCACTCCCTTACCTAATCATTGCTCCGGGACTGTAGAAGACTTGTCCCCACCCTTCACACCTACAGCAACAAACCTACAAATCTTCCAAATAGTTCTTAAATTCCAGGTCCCTCCGGAACATTCCCGCTTAAAACCGCACAGCTGCCCACGGGACAAAGGTCCAGTGTTACAAGCTTCTGCTCTCCCTCCACACACGCCCCTTACACATCTTGCACTGCTGCTCTGAAACTGCAAAATTTGTCAGCAGCGCCATTAGACTCAGAATTGGGGAAACAATTCCTTCTGCTGGGTTAACTTGGAAACAGTTCAAGGTACAGGAGTTATTTATTATTCACGCTCATGGAATGCCCCTGCCCTGCAGAGCTCCAGCACTACTGTGCAGAGCATTTGATGGAGCCAAACAGAAAGGACTGCTGTCCCAAAAGAAGAGTCTGGGAGGAACTCCCGGTGTCCTTCATGCCTTGAGAAAATGAAGGAGCACTCACTGTTGGGCTAAAGGGTACAAATTCAGTTCAGATGACAAATTTTCCAGGGTGATCCCCCTCCTCTTTATCTTCCAACACAACTACAAACAAACCAAATGATAGATTGCACAAGGAATAAGGGATGTTGAAAAGCAAATCTCTAAACTAAGCCTGGCATGCTCACCCAGGAGTTCAACACAGCAAGGCAGGCACTCTGCACTACCTAGTTCATGGTAAGAGATTTCTAAACTCTACCAAATGAAGTTAAGAAATGAAACAGAGAGCAATAGAACCATATTTTAATTCATTTAAAGGTAGGGAATAACACAGAATCTTTGCCATGAAACTAGGGGATTTTTCTGTCTTATCTATTGCCCGAGTAAGATTAGAAATTGGAAAAAAAAACCCACTGAAACTGCAAATGCATTTGGCCCCCAGATAGAAACAAAAGGTAATTATTTGAAAACTAGAAAAAACTCCAAGAGGAAACATAAAACATTATGGAATATGTCTTACTTTGATCACCGAGAATTCCCCATGTTAAAGGCATGGAGAAAACCATCATTCACAAGTGGGAAAACAGAGGGAGTGTAAAAGTGAAATGGAGTTCTGACAGATGATGCTGTGTAGAATATGGGTTCCCAAAGCAACAGAAAAAAGGCACCCCGACAGCAGCAGCCTCAAAGATTGCATATTCCAGCTGAAGCACGCGGGTTTCTGTAGATTCACCTTGTAAACTGGCACACTTACTTGCCAAGGCTGCTCAACTTCTTTCATCTTCAACCACAAAACCTCCCAGTCCTTCCACAGCAATCACTCCATCAAATCAAGACAGACCAAAAAATGTTCTTTTCGCTGTTCACAGTAATATGAAGTTATGTGCCCAAGAGATACCATTTGAAGTCAGAAGGAACAAGCCAGCAAGTGTATAAAACTGGTATGTGAAGAAGTGATAAAAAGACAGGAAACTGAAGCCCATGGTTAATACAAAACCCCATGATTAATAGAACACAAATGCAGATGGGTATGAGAAACTTGCATTGTCAAAGCAAAAATAATTTCTAACAAAAATCCCATTCCCAAGAATTGCATAGCACTTGTGGTGGCCACTCCTGATCTCTACATAATATGGCAGCAGTTCAACTGGCCCTAATCTGTTTTTCTGGATACAAGCAGGGAAGAAGTCAAGGTCCCAGTGACATGCAATTCTGTAACTTCATTAGAAACCTTTCATCTTTCAATCTTTGAAATCAAAGCAAGAAAAGAACCTGTTTTGACACCAACTATCCTTAGTAGCAACATTTTGCAGCACCCAATTTGAAAAGGTTAACCTGCCAGGCAATAATACAGAAAAGAAAAATGAAAAGGAAGGCAAGGAAAATCATCTGCTGCTGAAACTGCTCTTCTACAAAAACAAAGTGATATGAAGATTCAGCCCGTGAAGAACACATTCCTCAACCATGAGAGAAAAACACAATTCTTAAAAATCTCTTTGCTACATTAGAGATAGAAAATTGACTCCAAATCTGGTGTTCAGTACTTGTTGCTTGTTCAGTACTCAGACATCAGAATTACTACCACAATATTAGAAGAACAATCCAATCAACATATTCCAGGGATGCATTTTAATTAACTTGCTGGTGCCAGCCGTGCTGTGCTTTGGTTCTATCCATCCATCCTGCTGCAAAAAGGTTCAATTGTGTTTTCACCATCACGTCAAATCAGCTCTTGGACTCACAGCTCACCACAGACCTCGAAACAGGAGGCAACCAGTTGGCCTTTCACAACTTCTCACCCATCTATTACCTTTCTCTGGCCAGCTTCAGAAAATGGGGGGGAAGCCATTCCAAAGAACACGACCAAGGAAATCACACAGCACTTGGCACTTTTTCCAGGCATCACATTTTTAATGGATGATGGGAAGTAACACAGAAGCAATTCCTGTCCACAGGAAAAAAAAAATTTTAAAATGGTTTTGTCTCAAGGACAATCACTGGATGTTGAAAATTTCTGCTGCTGAAAGTTACATGAGGTCCTCAACATTGAGCAATCAATATCCCCACAGTCTAAACGGTGAAATTACTACCTCGGCAAGGAGAACATTTTCAGGATTTGCAACTCATCTCCAAACCTCAGTAGAACTAAACCAGCAGAATTTCCCTGAGATGGCATTGTGTTCTGGAACCCCTCAAATACTCACTAAAACAGACTTGACTTTCACTAGGACAGCTGTTCATGAAAATCTGGGGGAAAACCTATGGGAAATGGCCATGTGCACGCATCTTCCTTCCCACAGCAGGCACAATCCAATACTCCTTTGAATGGCCTCAAAGTTGAGCAGCACTCATTGGCACAGCCTCTTCTCCCACAGACAGGCCAGGGAGCAACACGGCAGCGCCAGCCAGATGGGCAAGGACAAGAGAGAGCAGATGCCAACAAGGCTTGGAACCTGTGCCAAGGGAGGTTTATGCTGGGCATTGGGAAGAACTTGTGCCCAGAAAGGGCCATCAGATACTGCAATGGCCTGACAGGGGGCTGCTGCTGGAGTCATCCTTGTGGCAGGTGTGCAAGGCAAGCCAGGCCGCAGCGCTCGGGCCCCGCTCTGCTGGCCATGCTTGCCGCCATGGCTCACAGCTTGGACTCAACATTCTCTTCTCAGGGCTCTCTGCAGCCAGTGCCTTCTGTGCTTCTGTGACATCACAGCCTCTGGGGACGGCACGGTGGCTGGCAACTGTCCCCAGCTGTTGCTGTGCCCCAGAGCCCAGGCAGAGCTGCTTGCAGAGAGACACCCAGAGCCTTTGTGCTGCTGCCAGAGCACTATGGCTGCTCACGGCTCTTCCTCCCTGCTGCAGCTTTACGTGCTGCTGCTCTTGGCCCATCCCCTCGACCCGTCCAGCAAACCTGAGCAGAGCACGGATACCTCTCCTGTGTTTCTGGAGGATTGCGACCTGGAGGAGACGGACCCCGAGCGCATCCGGTGGGCGGCCAGGACATTCCTGCTGATTGACCTGCTCATCATAGGAATGTCCATGGGATGGTCGCTCGGAAGAAGAATTCAGAGACGCTGGGGAGAGGTGAGGCGGGGGTGGGGGGTCAGGCAGGCGGGATGGGGCAGACCTTGAGGGCCTCTTGGGCACCCTTTGGCCAATGCCCTGCGGCAGAAGGGGCCTGAGCTCCTGGCTGGGCAATCCGGCCCAGGGGCTGAGCCCCATGGACAGCACCAAGCAGAGGCGGCCAGAGCTCTGCCTGCTGCAGCCTCTTCCCCGGGGCAGCCCAGCCCAACTGAGCCCGAGTCTCTGTCTCCCAGGCCAAAGGCAGCCCCAGAGGTGCCGGCCCCGCTCTGCCCCTCTGCCTCTTCCATGGGGATCCCTGTGCTTTGCCTTGCAGCGGAATCTCCAGAGCCCTTCGGGCCCTGCAGGGCCCCGCCGCCATCCAAGACTCGGCTGTGCAGAAGAGTTGGTGCAGCTGCTGAGGCAAAACCGTGACCTGATGCGGCTGCACCTTCGCTACAGCTCTCAGCCGAGGAGACCAACAACCAAGACGGCGGCAAAAGAGGGCACTGGGAGAAGACTCCGCACCTCCCCGCAGCTCTGACCTCCAGCGTCGCACTCCATCTACACAACGTTACGGGGAACGGGTGACCAGTGCCCAGCCCAGGCACTGCGACGTTCCCCACCGTAGAAGTTAGCCACACCCCTGTTGTTCATTGTTGGATTCCCCACCACGTTTCCCCCAAGAAGTTGACCTTTCCCTTAGTGTTCAGTTCTAAACAGTTCAAGTATTGAAGTTTTTTAGGCTTAAGATTCTTACCCCATAGTCTTCTAGTAACGTTGTTGTGTAGATTTTACAAGTAGTCAAGTGAATAAAGTTCACGTTTTCTACATGTTGCTGTGTCATTTTCTTGATGTTGCACCTGAGAGGGGACTCCTTGAGAGATGGGTTTGCATGGCAGCTCCAGACTGCCTGCAATGGAGAGCCCGAGTGCCCCAGCAGGGTTTGCAAGAGTACGGAGGGCAGTGGGAAAGAAGAAGGTGGGCAATGTTCACCTGCCTCCACCTTCCAAGGAAGCTTGGAGTCAAACCCTGTCTGCACTTTAGGGGGGACCCTAAAGGCCCCGGCAGGCATCAGGATGGCCCCAGGAGGGGGGCTTGAAGGACTCTGGGGCACCAGGAAAGGAGCAGGATCATCCCTGGAAAGCTGGGAGAGAAATCCAGAGACGGCTCCCCTGGGATCCAGGCAAGGGCTGAATTCAGGCAGGCAATTAGATCCAGAGGGCGCCTGGGCTATGGCAGCTATCAGTCCTGCTTCATAGATTTTGGGGGGTGTTGCTATATTTTATATTTTAGTAAAGGCTTGTATGCACAAACCAGCCTTTGAAATAAGTCGTGATATTAAGGGCTAAAGTCCTTGAAACCTTCATGTAGAAGAGAGAGTAAAGCAAAACAATATCCTTGTGTGTAAGAGAAAAAATGTAAACTGTGTGTGTTAGCCAATAGTTGCTTGCTCTGCCTGCAGACCCTGTAGAACCCTATAAAAGTGTGCTAAAGATAGAAATAAATTGGCATTCACAATTACTTCTGTGAAGACTGGTGAAGAGCTGGCGGTCTCTCAATATTTGGCGCTCTGAACGGGACACCCTGCGGGCAGGGGGGCTTCAGTGGATCCTCACACGGTGGGACGGAGCCTTGGACCGAGGTTGGTGGAGCGGATCTGAGAGCAGATAGATGCTGCCTTGGATCGGTACCAGATAGGCGGCTTGCGAATCAACGGGGGTGAGTCGCTGGGGGAGTCCGAAGGCAGGGGCGTGGTAGAAGGCTCGCAACCTTCCCCCCTGCCGCCGAGCCGCTAGCATGGATGTGGAATTTGGGGCGGCAGATAAACTGCTTCTCTGCATCCTCGTTAAACAAGGCAGAGCAGCCAGGGAAAAGGACCTGAATATGCTCATTATATGGGCTAATTGTCTTGGGCATTTGCAGTGCTCACTGCTTTTTGCGGTGCAAGAACGGACTGATATATGGGCTCTGATATAGGAAACGGCAAGTACGGAAAAGAGCAAGGACACTGTGTCTCTCGGTCGAACTTGTCAGATTGTAATTAATACCTTAAAAACCAGAAAAGCGAGATATGCTGAGGCTGTGAGCCCCGTAATTCTACCTGTGTCACAGCAGCAGATGCCTTTACCTCCCACTGCTGGGCAAGCGCTCCTATCTATGCTGCCCTTCGAGAGAGGGAGGGAGAGTCAGAGAGAAGAAAATAATGAGAAAGAAATTCCACAGCAAACGCTGAAACAATGAACAGAATCTGTTCAGCCATGGCAGGATGTGATACATCCAGAACTATTTGCTTCACTTTTGGAGTCACTTTTAACACTACAATCTTACTTAAGTTCCAGCTTTACTACCCTGGAAGAAAAGAAGCCAAATTTAGATTGGTTTCCACCCGAACCAGGGGGACATGGTTGAGCGCTGAGGTGTGTGCAGGGAACAAAGGCACCCTAGGGGTAGAAGCAGTGCAAGAAAAGTTCCAAGGCCACTCTGAACAATTACAGAAACAGCTGAGCAGAAACAGGTGGCTCAGACAGCTTCAAAGAGAGACAAAATAGCCAAAAAATTACAAACTATATCGTATCCAGTTCAAAAT
Organism: Poecile atricapillus; assembly: GCF_030490865.1. NCBI lineage: Eukaryota > Metazoa > Chordata > Aves > Passeriformes > Paridae > Poecile > Poecile atricapillus. The sequence goes on from NC_081285.1 coordinate 1,515,633, forward strand.
TCATCACTGTAATTAAAAATTGATAAGTTGCAATGGTCACCGTTGTTACCACCTGGCCCTAAGAGACTTTTTGTGTAACATTGCCTGCTTTTGTAAAATAGTGCCCTTTTTTCTCTATCTGCAAACAACAAGAGAGAAATTGAGAGAAATAACTGCATTTGTTAAAGTTAACTTTGTGAGGTTTTCTTTTTTTCCTTTCTCTCCGTTTTTCCTCTCTGTGAGAGTATGTGGAGAATGTGAAGAAAGATAACAGCAGCAGAGAGCAGCAGCAGGGCGGGCAGTCCACCCCCCTGCTCCCTCTCTAAGAAAAAGCACCAGGATAGTACCCAGTTTGTTGAAAAGTCATGATTCATTGGTTTTTTTTAATGTTTTTATATACCCTTTTAGAGTTAATTTTGTGTTTTAAGTAATTATGAGTTAATGCAGTTGAATATTAACAGAAGTCACCCTGCAATAATTAGCTTTAAAACCTAAGGTTAAAATCTGGTATGATTTACAGCTACTAGGAAAACCTTCCAATTAATGTTATCTACAGAAGAGATTTGTGGTTTAAAAAATAATTAGTTAAGAGAACTTTACTGTACAAGACAAAGTTAAGTTAGAGCATATATTATCTATTTACTTGTTTTTTCCATCATTTTAATAAGGTAATTTCAATGTGAGTCCTTTTGTTATATAAAACACAATTAAGTGCATATATACCAATTTGGATTTTGGATTTTAGTTTAAAAATTGGACTTGATGTTCCTGGAAAGTGCTACAACAGCTGAATGGCAACTTGCCAAATCCTGTGTTGTGGTGGTTTTTCTCTAGAAAAACTGCACTTTAAAATCCTAACCAATTTAGGCATATACTAGGTAAATTCCTATTATGAATAAGTATTTTTAGTAACATTTGCAGTTATTGTGAGTTATTCTCAAAGCTAGATGACATAGAATTGTGATGAATTTGTTACATTTTTATAATCTTTATAGTGAATACATGTTATTGTTATATGGTGTTTAAAAGGTATCTATCAAACTTTTAGCTGCTTTTTGTAGTAACAGAATAGGATTAAGGCATGTTTTTATTTAATATAGATTAAGTGTTAATAGAATTAAGGATAGTTAAGTTTTATTATGTTTAAGTTTGAATGTTTTTAAGTTTTATAACTTAGATATTCTTTTAAGGTTAAGTTTTGTTATTTCCTTTTGTCATAATTACTTTTATTAGGATTAAATATTGTTTAATTTAAATTGTTTTATGTTTTATTGGAGACACTTGTCTAAACTGCAAAGTATAGTTATTTTCCTAGAGAGAAGAAGATAGCCCCAACTGAAACAGCTGTGATAGAACACTGATGAACACCTGCTTGTGGATAGAAGTGAATGCAGTCTGTGACACCCTTGACTTCATCAGGAGTTCTATTGTTTGTTGCAATCTCTGCAATTTTGTTTTTTATAGGTTTCTTATTTTTCAATGTTTCCAGAATTTTAAGAAGATGTACCATTGCTGAGGATCAGCTGCCATGGGAGAGGCTTCAGATTAAACCAACTGCTGCATGGTTTAATTGGTCTGGTACCTAAGGCTTCTGATCATTTACTTTGTACAAATGCATTTCAACAGTTTGCTGTGCTGTAAGCATCTCATAGCTGCTACTATTGAGAACCTTGTTTTAGAAATGAGTTAAGAGGCATCTTTCCCATTTAAAGCCTAAGGCCCTGGCCAAGCCTTGACTTTACCTGGACGGAATGTTTGCCAACAGATCCAGATGTTTTCTGTACCAAATCAGTATTTGAGTCACTTTTTGACTCTGCAATTTGACCCTATTAATATGACAGCTGGATCAATTTTGAAGTGGGCTTGGAGAATCATTTCCGGAGGTGGTTATCCAATCCTTCACTGATGATTTTTTGTTTCTGTTTGTTTGCCAACTATGGGATGCTGGTGCAGTGTTTTAGTAGTTAGTGGTATTTTTATATTACATATGTTATTAGTAATATTTATAATTTGATTGATTTTTAACTGTTATAGGTTCTTATTCATTGTGTATATGGTTTTGTGTTGATGTTGATGTTTATAACAGAAGTACATCTCATTTCCATTTAAAAAAAAAAAAAAAAGGGGGGAAATTGATGCCCTAAAAGCATTTGATTAGTGTAATTCATTACCTTCAAGGGAAGAAGTGTCTGTGTTTTGTTGGCAGGTTCAAAAAGTCACCTGTTCATCTGACCAGACTGTGTGTTTCTGAACACATGAGATCCAGTGAACAGAGAAGTCATCACACAGCCTTGGTACTTCAGACATAGATCAGAAGTGGACCTGTCAGGACACAGTTGTGTCTGAACACTACACAGACAGCTGCCAACAGAAATTTTATGTTGTTATTATGATGTTGTGTCTTTACAAATTTTTCAGTTATCCTTTGTTTTAAGATTTAGAAGGATCTGAAGAAAAACCTGAACATCGAAGCCCTCAGTCACCGATCAGCTTCCAGCTGACATCATGAGACCAGTGAACGTTCCAAGACTGAATCGTGTCAAATCATAGTCTGTTTGTGAGAGAAATTCTGTAGAAGATCCAAGAAAAGTGTAGAGACTCCATCTAACTGTATATAAAGCAAATTGTAGTTGTGTGTTTACCCTTTCAGCAAATTGCTTTTACGCTTCGACTACATATATACCAGAGCACCTGTGTTAAAAGTAGTTAGATAGTAGTTTAAGATAAAGAGTTTAGCCTGTGTAGTAATTGTTATATTAGTATAAAGTATAAACATTTCCCCCTTCAAAAGCTAGTGTAAACATCTTTGAAAGTTCATTTAACATTAAAGTTTTAGCTGTGAGTTTGCAAGTATGGTGTCATTGACATGGAACCAACTGCTTATAGTAATTGTGCTGTGTATAGTCCTGACCAACTGTCTGCTAACTAACATCCAAAAGCGACAGAACATATGGGTCACTCTGGCACATTGAACTGGCCAAAGGTCAATGTGTTTAAGCCTAGTCACACCTAGAGATCCTTTTCGCACCTGTCTCGTAGGAGTCCCTGAAGGGATCCTCAAGCATTTAAAGGTTTAGTTAGTAATGAGACTTGACTGAATCAATTGACAATTTGATGCAAGAGTGCAATTGCACTGTTGGCTTCACATTAAGACAACCTGAAGCCTGTTGGCAAGCAAAAATTGTCAAAGTTCTCAATGTTACCATAGAGCCCCCAGAAGAATTAGATTTGTTATGTTCCACCAATAGCTCAGGTGGATGGATAATGTTTGAACACCCAACAAAAAGTCATTCCAACAAAGTAATGCAGCACTGAGATGCAGTCAGCCCTACAGTTGATCTCGTTACTACCATTTGTAAAGCCTTTATTCGTGGTGCAATCTCACAGGACAATTACCAAAGCGATTACCTAGTTCCATATTCCTAATCTGTGGAGACAGAGCATGGAATGGGATTCCTGCTAATCTACATAGAGGACCCTGTTATCTTGGGAAACTTATGTTGTTCCATTCAAGCTTACATCAATTACTGAATGTAGCTGATAAAATAAAAACCAGCAAACAGTCAAAGTGAAGCCTGAATGAATTAAAGCTTAGCAACTCTCAAAAGGCTCTCTTGTTAGACCAAGAAAGAATTGAACTTAACATCCACAATGTTAAGTGAACTTTCAGACGATGTGAGTAGTGTACGTCATGCAGTATTACAAAATTGAGCTGCAATTGACTTTGTGCTCTTAGCACAATGACATGGTTGAGAGGAGTTTGAAGGCATGTGCTGTCTGAATCTTACTGATCATTCAGTTTCCATCTGTAAGCAGCTACAACAGCTACAGGATGGGTCACATGCCCTGAAAGAAGATAGTGATCCCATTGGAAGTTGGTTCGCCAGCTGGGGCATCACTGGATGGTTGAGGTCTCTTGTACTAGAAGGGGGACAGACTTTACTTGTAATGTTAATGGAGATGACAGTCTAAGTTGTATGTTATCTTGTCTTCATAAGAGTATAGAATGAGTCACATCTAAAGCCTGGTTTGTGCAAAAGGAGAAAGAGGAATTGTTGATATATTTTATATATTAGTAAAGGCCTGTCTTCACAAACCAGTCTTTGAAATAAGTCGTGATATTAAAGGCTAAAGTCCTTGAAACCTTCCTGCAGAAGAGAGAGTAAAGCAAAACAATATCCTTGTGTACAGGAGAAAAAATGTAAACCTGTGTGTATTAGCCAATGGTAACTTGCTTAGCCCATGGACCCTGTAGAACCCTATAAAAGGTGTGCTAAAGATAGAAATAAACGGTGTTCACGTTTACTTCTGTGAAGAGTAGTGAATAGCTGGTGGTCTCTCAATCATTCTGTGGGATTTTTCTGGAATTTTGTGGCATTTTGAGAAAATGTTAATAATTTTGTGGGATTTTTCTGGAATTTTGAGGGATTTTTTTGCAATATTGTAAAATGTTGAGGAGACTTGAAGAATTTTGAGGGATTTTTATTTGGTTGTGTGGAAATTTGTGGGATTTTGTGGGATGTTTCTAGAATTTGCCAGTGTTTTGAGAAGATTTAAGGAATTTTGCGGGATTTCTCCTGGAATTTTTTTTATTTTTGTGGAATTTTGTGGAATATGGAGGAGACTTGAAGAATTTTGAGAGATTTTTCTTAGATTGTGTGGAAATCAGATTAGATTTTGTGGGATGTTTCCGAAATTTGGTGGGGTTTTGAGAAGGTTGGGAATTTTGAGGGGTTTTTTCACAATTTCATGATGCTTTGCTGGAATTTTGTGGAATTTTGAGAAAATTTATAAAGAATTTTATGAGGTGTTTCTGGAATTTTGTGGGATTTTTTGTGGAATGTTGTGGAATTTTCTGGTATTTGCAGAGATTTTAAGGAGACTTGAAGAAGGTTGAGGGATTTTTCTGAGATTTTGTGCAAATTTGGAGATTTTGTGGGATGGTTCTGGAATTTAGTGGGGTTTAGAGAAGATTTAAGGAATTCTGTGGGATTTTTCTGTAGTTTTCTAGGATTTTTTTGCAATCTTATGGGATGTTGAGGAGACTTAAAGAATTTGGTGAGGGATTTTTTGTAGGTTGTGAGCAAATTTGTGGATATTTTGTGGGATGTATCTAGAATTTTGAGTGATTTTGAAAAGACTTGAAAAAATTTGAGATATTTTTCTTAGATTGTGTGGAAATTTAAGGAGGTTTTGTGGGATTTTTCAGAAATTTTGTAGGGTTTTGAGAAGATTTGGGGAATTTTGAGGGGTTTTTTTACAATTTCATGTTGCTTTTCTAACATTTTGTAGGATTTTGAGAAAATCTAAAGAATTTTGTGGAATGTTCCTGAAATTTTGTAGATTTTTGTGGAATTTTGAGGAATTTACTAGAGTTTTGTGAGATATTGAGGAGACTTGAAGAATTTTGAGAGATATTTCTTCGCTTCTGTGGAAATTTCTGAAGATTTTGTGGGATGTTTCTGGAATTTGGTTGGGTTTTGAGAAGATTCCGGGAATTTTTTGGGATGTTCCTTGAATTTTGTTGTATCTTTGTGGAATTCTGAGGGATTTTGGGGAGATATGAAAAATTTTGATGGATTTTTCCTAGACTGTGTGGAAATTTGCTGAGATTTTGTGGGATGTTTCTGGAATTTGGTTGGGTTTTGAGAAGATTTTTAGAATTTTGTGAGCTTTTCTGGGATTTTGAAAACACTTGTTGAATTTTGATGGATTTTTCCTAGATTGTGTGGAAACTGGTGAAGATTTTTTGAGATGTTTCTGGAATTTGGTTGGGTTTTGAGAAGATTTCGGGAATTTTTTGGGATGTTCCGTGAGTTTTGTGGGAATTTTGTCGAATTCTGAAGGATTTTGAGGAGACACGAAGAATTTTGATGGATTTTTGCTAGATTGTGTGGAAACCTGCGGAGATTTTGTGGGATGTTTCTGGAATTTGGTAGGGTTTTGAGAAGATTTCCGGAATTTTGTGGTATGTTTCAGGAATTTATTAGGATATTAAGGAGACTTGAAGAATTTTGAGATTTTTTCCCTAGATGGTATGGAAATTTGTCAAGATTTTGTCTGATGTTTCCGGAATTTGGTAAGGTTTTGAGAAGATTTTGGGAATTTTGTTGGATATTTCTGGAGTTTTGTGGGATAGTGAGGAGACTTGAAGAATTTTGATAAATTTTTCCTAGACTGTGTGGAAACTTGTGGAGATTTTGAGGGATATTTCTGAAATTTGGTTGGGTTTTGAGAAGATTTCAGGAATTTTTTGGGATGTTCCTTGAATTTTGTTGTATCTTTGTGGAATTTTGAGGGATTTTTGGGGAGACATGAAGAATTTTGATGGATTTTTCCTAGACTGTTTGGAAACTTGTGGAGATTTTGTGGGATGTTTCTGGAAATTTGGTAGGGTTTTGAGAAGATTTCCGGAATTTTGTGGGATGTGCCTGGAACTTTGTGAGATATTGAGGAGACTTGAAGAATTTTGAGTTATTTTCCCTAGATGGTGTGGAAACTTGTGGAGATTTAGTGGGATTTTTCTGAAATTTGGTAGGGTTTTGAGAAGATTTTTGGAATTTTGTGGGATGTGCTTGGAATTTTGCGGGATAGTGAGGAGACTTGAAGAATTTTAATATTTCCTAGATTGTGTGGAAATTTGTGGAGATTTTGAGGGATGTTTCTGGAATTTGGATGGGTTTTGAGAAGATTTCGGAAATTTTTTGGGATGTTCCTTGAATTTTGTTGTACCTTTGTGGAATTTTGAGGGATTTTGGGGAGACATGAAAAATTTTGATGGATTTTTCCAAGACTGTGTGAAAATTTGATGAGATTTTTTGGGATGTTTCTGGAATTTGGTTAGGTTTTGAGAAGATTTCGGGAATTTTGTGGGATGTTCCGTAAGTTTTGTGGGAATTTTGTGGAATTTTGAAGGATTTTGAGGAGACACAAAGAATTTTGATGGATTTTTCCTAGATTGTGTGGAAACCTGTGGAGATTTTGTGCGATGTTTCTGGAATTTGGTAGGGTTTTGAGACAATTTTTGGAATTTTGTGGGATGTGCTTGGAATTTTGCAGGATAGTGAGGAGACTTGAAGAATTTTGAGTTATTTTCCATAGATGGTATGGAAATTTGTCAAGTTTTTGTGGGATGTTTCCAGAATTTGGTAGGGTTCTGTGAAGATGTTTGGAATTTTGTGGGATATTTCTGGAGTTTTTTGGCATAGTGAGGAGACTTGAAGAATTTTGGTAAATTTTTCCTAGATAGTGTGGAAATTTGTGGAGATTTTGAGGGATGTTTCTGAAATTTGGTAGGGTTTTGAGAAGATTTCGGGAATTTTTTGGGATGTTCCTTGAATTTTGTTGTATTTTTGTGGAATTTTGCGGGATTTTGAGGAGACATGAAGAATTTTGATGGATTTTTCCTAGACTGTTTGGAAACTTGTGGAGATTTTGTGGGATGTTTCTGAAATTTGGTAGGGTTTTGAGAAGATTTCTTGAATTTCGTGGAATGTTTTTGGAATCTAGTGGGATTATTGTAGAATTTTGAAGGATTTTGAGTTATTTTTCCTAGATTGTGTGGAAACTTGTGGAGATTTTGAGGGATGTTTCTGAAATTTAGTAGGGTTTTGAGAAGATTTCAGGAATTTTATGGGATGCGCCTGGAATTTTGTGGGATATTAAGGAGACTCGAAGAATTTTGAGTTATTTTCCCGAGATGGTGTGGAAACTTGTCAAGATTTTGTCTGATGTTTCCGGAATTTGGTAAGGTTGTGAGAAGATTTTTGGAATTTTGTGGGATTTTTCTGGAGTTTTGTGGGATAGAGAGGAGACTTGAAGAATTTTGATAAATTTTTCCTAGATTGTGTGGAAGTTTCTGGAGATTTTGAGGGATGGTTCTGGAATTTGGTCCGGTTTTGAGAAGATTTTTGGAATTTTGTGAACTTTTCTGGGGTTATGAAAACACTTGTAGAATTTTGATGGATTTTTCCTAGATTGTGTTGAAACCTGTGGAGATTTTCTGGGATTTTTCTGAAATTTGGTAGTGTTTTGAGAAGATTTCGGGATTTTTTTGGGATGTTTCTGGAATTTTGTTTCAGTTTTGTGGAATTTTGAGGGATTTTGGGGAGACATGAAAGATTTTGATGGATTTTTCCTAGACTGTTTGGAAACTTGTGGAGATTTTGTGGGATGTTTCTGGAATTTGGTAGGGTTTTGAGAAGACATTTGGAATTTTCTGGGATGTGCTTGGAATTTTGCGGGATACTGAGGAGACTTGAAGAATTTTGAGTTATTTTCCCTAGATGGTGTGGAAATTTGTCAAGATTTTGTGGGATGTTTCTGGAATTCGGTAAGGTTCTTAGAAGATTTTTGGAATTTTGTGCGATGTTTCTGGAGTGTTGTGGCATAGTGAGGAGACGTGAAGTATTTTGATAATTATTTCCTAGATTGTGTGGAAATGTGTGGAGATTTTGTGGGATGTTTCTGAAATTTGGTAGGGTTTTGAGAAGATTTCCGGAATTTTATGGGATGCGCCTGGAATTTTGTCGGATATTAAGAAGACTTGTTAAATTTTGAATTATTTTCTCTAGATGGTGTGAAAATTTGTGGAGATTTTGAGGGATGTTTCTGGAATTTGTTTAGGTTTTGAGAAGATTTTTGGAATTTTGTGAACTTTTCTGGGATTTTGAAAACACTTGTTGAATTTTGATGGATTTTTCCTAGATTGTGTGGAAACCTGTGGTGATTTTCTGGGATTTTTCTGAAATTTGGTAGGGTTTTGAGAAGATTTCCGGAATTTTATGGGATGCGCCTGGAATTTTGTGGGATATTAAGGAGACTTGAAGAATTTTGAGTTATTTTCCCTAGATGGTGTGGAAATTTGTCAAGAATTTGTGGGATGTTTCCGGAATTTGGTAAGGTTGTGAGAAGATTTTTGGAATCTTGTGGGATATTTCTGGAGTTTTGTGGGATAGTGAGGAGACTTGAAGAATTTTGATAAATATTTCCTAGATTGTGTGGAAACCTGTGGAGATTTTCTGGGATGTTTCTGAAATTTGGTTGGGTTTTGAGAAGATTTCGGGAATTCTTTGGGATGTTCCTTGAATTTTGTTGTATCTTTGTGGAATTTTGAGGGATTTTGGGGAGACATGAAGAATTTTGATGGATTTTTCCTAGACTGTGTGGAAATTTGAGAAGATTTTGTGGGATGTTTCTGGAATTTGGTTGTGTTTTGAGAAGATTTCGGGAATTTTCTGGGATGTTCCGTGAGTTTTGTGGGAATTTTGTGGAAATTTGAGGGGTTTTGGGGAGACATGAAGAATTTTGAGGTTTTTTTTCCTAGACTGTGTGGAAACTTGTGGAGATTTTGTGGGATGTTTGTTGAATTTTGTAAGGTTTTGGGAAGATTTTGGGAGTTTTGTGACCTTTTCTGGGATTTTGAGGACACTTGTAGAATTTTGATGGATTTTTCCTTGATTTTGTGGAAATTTGTTGATATATTTTGGGATGTTTCTGGAATTTGATTGGGTTTTGAGAAGATTTCGGGAATTTTGTGGGATATTCCTTGAATTTTGTTGTAGTTTTGTGGAATTTTGAGGGATTTTAGGGAGACATGAAGAATTTTGAGTTTTTTTTCCTAGATTGTGTGGAAACTTGTGGAGACTTTTGGGATGTTTCTGGAATTGGGTTGGGTTTTGAGAAGTTTTCTGGAATTTTATGGGATGCCCCTGGAATTTTGTGGGGTATTAAGAAGACTTGTTGAATTTTGAATTATTTTCCCTAGATTGTGTGAAAATTTGTGGAGATTTTGAGGGATGTTTCTGGAATTTGCTTGGGTTTTGAGAAGATTTTGGGAATTTTGTGAACTTTTCTGGGATTTTGAAAAGACTTGTAGAATTTTGATGGATTTTTCCTAGATTGTGTGGAAACTGGTAAAGATTTTTTGTGATGTTTCTGGAATTTGGTTGGGTTTTGAGAAGATTTTGGGAATTTTGTGGGATGGTCCGTGAATTTTGTGGTAATTTTGTAGTATTTTGAGGGATTTTGCGGAGACATGAAGAATTTTGATGGGTTTTTCCTAGACTGTGCGGAGACTTGTGGAGATTTTGTGGGATGTTTCTGGAATTTGGTAGGGTTTTGAGAAGACTTTTGGAATTTTCTGGGATGTGTCTGGAATTTTTTGGGATATTAAGGAGACTTGAAGAATTCTGAGGTTTTTTCCCTAGATGGTGTGGAGATTTGTCAGGATTTTGTGGGATGTTTCCGGAATTTGGTAAGGTTCTGAGAAGATTTTTGGAATTTTGTGGGATATTTCTGGAGTTTTGTGGGATAGTGAGGAGACTTGAAGAATTTTGATAAATATTTCCTAGATAGTGTGGAAACTTGTGGAGATTTTGTGGGATGTTTCTGGAATTTGATTGGGTTTTCAGAAGATTTCGGGAATTTTTTGGGATGTTCCGTGAGTTTTGTTGTAGTTTTGTGGAACTTTGTGAGATATTGAGGAGACTTGAAGAATTTTGAGTTATTTTCCCTAGATGCTGTGGAAACTTGTGGAGATTTAGTGGGATGTTTCTGGAGTTTGGTAGGGTTTTGAGAAGATTTCGGGAATTTTGTGGGATGTTCCTTGAATTTTGTGGGAATTTTGTAGAATTCTGAAGGATTTTGAGGAGACATGAAGAATTTGGAGTCATTTTTCCTTGACTGTGTGGAAACTTGTGGAGATTTTGTGGGATATTTCTGAAATTTGGTTGGGTTTTGAGAAGATTTCCGGAATTTTATGGGATGCGCCTGGAATTTTGTGGGATATTAAGGAGACTTGAAGAATTTTGAGTTATTTTCCCTAGATGGTGTGGAGATTTGTCAGGATTTTGTGGGATGTTTCCGGAATTTGGTAAGGTTCTGAGAAGATTTTTGGAATTTTGTGGGATATTTCTGGAGTTTTGTGGGATAGTGAGGAGACTTGAAGAATTTTGATAAATATTTCCTAGATAGTGTGGAAACTTGTGGAGATTTTGTGGGATGTTTCTGGAATTTGATTGGGTTTTCAGAAGATTTCGGGAATTTTTTGGGATGTTCCGTGAGTTTTGTTGTAGTTTTGTGGAACTTTGTGAGATATTGAGGAGACTTGAAGAATTTTGAGTTATTTTCCCTAGATGCTGTGGAAACTTGTGGAGATTTAGTGGGATGTTTCTGGAGTTTGGTAGGGTTTTGAGAAGATTTCGGGAATTTTGTGGGATGTTCCTTGAATTTTGTGGGAATTTTGTAGAATTCTGAAGGATTTTGAGGAGACATGAAGAATTTGGAGTCATTTTTCCTTGACTGTGTGGAAACTTGTGGAGATTTTGTGGGATATTTCTGAAATTTGGTTGGGTTTTTAGAAGATTTCCGGAATTTTATGGGATGCGCCTGGAATTTTGTGGGATATTAAGGAGACTTGAAGAATTTTGAGTTATTTTCCCTAGATGGTGTGGAAATTTGTCAGGTTTTTGTGGGATGTTTCCGGAACTTGGTAAGGTTGTGAGAAGATTTTTGGAATTTTGTGGGATATTTCTGGAGTTTTGTGGGATAGTGAGGAGACTTGAAGAATTTTGAATTTTTTTCCCTAGATTGTGTGAAAATTTGTGGAGATTTTGGGGATGTTTCTGGAATTTGCTTGGGTTTTGAGAAGATTTTGGGAATTTTGTGAACTTTTTTGGGATTTTGAAAAGACCTGTAGAATTTTGATGGATTTTTCCTAGATTGTGTGGAGACTGGTAAAGATTTTTTGTGATGTATCTGGAGTTTGGTTGGGTTTTGAGAAGATTTTGGGAATTTTGTGGGATGGTCCATGAATTTCGTGGTAATTTTGTAGAATTTTGAGGGATTTTGCGGAGACATGACGAATTTTGATGGGTTTTTCCTAGACTGTGTGGAGACGTGTGGAGATTTTGTGGGATGTTTCTGGAAGTTGGAAGGGTTTTGAGTAGACTTTTGGAATTTTCTGGGATGTGTCTGGAATTTTTTGGGATATTAAGGAGACTTGAAGAATTTTGAGTTATTTTCCCTAGATGGTGTGGAAATTTGTCAGGTTTTTGTGGGATGTTTCCGGAACTTGGTAAGGTTGTGAGAAGATTTTTGGAATTTTGTGGGATATTTCTGGAGTTTTGTGGGATAGAGAGGAGATTTGAAGAATTTTGATAAATATTTCCTAGATTGTGTGGAAATTTGTGGAGATTTTGAGGGATGTTTCTGGAATTTGATTGGGTTTTGAGAAGATTTCGGGAAGTTTGTGGGATGTTCCTTGAATTTTGTGGGAATTTTGTGGAATTTTGAAGGATTTTGAGGAGACATGAAGAATTTGGAGTTATTTTTCCTAGACTGTGTGGATACTTGTGGAGATTTTGTGGGATGTTTGTTGAATTTTGTAAGGTTTTGAAAAGATTTTGGGTGTTTTGTGACCTTTTCTGGGATTTTGAGGACACTTGTAGAATTTTGATGGATTTTTCCTTGATTTTGTGGATATTTGTTGATATATTTTGGGATGTTTCTGGAATTTGATTGGGTTTTGAGAAGATTTCGGGAATTTTTGGGATATTCCTTGAATTTTGTTGTAGTTTTGTGGAATTTTGAGGGATTTTAGGGAGACATGAAGAATTTTGAGGTTTTTTTCCTAGATTGTGTGGAAACTTGTGGAGATTTTTGGGATGTTTCTGGAATTTGGTTGGGTTTTGAGAAGATTTTGGGTATTTTGTGCGATGTTTCTGGAATTGAGTTGGGTTTTTTTGGAATGTTGACAAAATTTTGTGACCTTTTCTGGGATTTTGAGGAGACATGAAGAATTTTGATGGATTTTTCCTAGATTGTGTGGAAACCTGTGGAGATTTTCTGGGATGTTTCTGAAATTTGGTAGGGTTTTGAGAAGATTTCCGGAATTTTATGGGATGCGCCTGGAATTTTGTGGGGTATTAAGAAGACTTGTTGAATTTTGAATTATTTTCCCTAGATTGTGTGAAAATTTGTGGAGATTTTGAGGGATGTTTTTGGAATTTGCTTGGGTTTTGAGAAGATTTTGGGAATTTTGTGAACTTTTCTGGGATTTTGAAAACACTTGTAGAATTTTGATGGATTTTTCCTAGATTGTGTGGAGACTGGTAAAGATTTTTTGTGATGTTTCTGGAATTTGGTTGGGTTTTGAGAAGATTTTGGGAATTTTGTGGGATGGTCCGTGAATTTTGTGGTAATTTTGTAGAATTTTGAGGGATTTTGCAGAGACATGATGAATTTTGATGGGTTTTTCCTAGATTGCGTGGAAACCTGTGGAGATTTTGTGGGATGTTTCTGGAATTTGGTAGGGTTTTGTGAAGATTTTTGGAAATTTGTGGGATGTGCTTGGAATTTTGCGGGATAGTGAGGAGACTTGAAGAAATTTAATAAATATTTCCTAGGTTGTGTGGAAATTTGTAGAGATTTTGAGGGATGTTTCTGGAATTTGGTTGGGTTTTGAGAAGATTTCGGGAATTTTTTGGATGTTCCTTGAATTTTATGGGAATTTTGTGGAATTTTGAAGGATTTTGAGGAGACATGAAGAATTTTGAGTTATTTTTCCTAGACTGTGTGGAAACCTGTTGAGATTTTGTGGGATGTTTCTGGAATTTGGTAGGGTTTTGAGAAGATTTTTGGAATTTTGTGGGATGTGCTTGGAATTTTGCGGGATAGTGAGGAGACTTGAAGAATTTGGAGTTATTTTCCCTAGATGGTATGGAAATTTGTCAAGATTTTGTGGGATATTTTTTGAATTTTGTAAGGTTTTGGGAAGATTTTGGGAGTTTTGTGACCTTTTCTGGGATTTTGAGGACACTTGTAGAATTTTGATGGATTTTTCCTAGACTGTTTGCAAACTTGTGGAGATTTTGAGGCATTTTTCTGAAATTTGGTTGGGTTTTGAGAAGATGTTGGGAATTTTTTGGGATGTTCCTTGAATTTTGTTGTATCTTTGTAGAATTTTGAGGGATTTTGGGGAGATATCAAAAATTTTGATGGATTTTTCCTAGACTGTGTGGAAATTTGTGGAGATTTTTTGGGATATTTCTGGAATTTGGTTGGGTTTTGAGAAGATTTTTGGAATTTTGTGAGCTTTTCTGGGATTTTGAAAACACTTGTAGAATTTTGATGGATTTTTCCTAGATTGTGTGGAAACAGGTGAAGATTTTGTGCGATGTTTCTGGAATTTGGTTGGGTTTTGAGAAGATTTTGGGAATTTTGTGGGATGTTCCATGAGTTTTGTGGGAATTTTGTCAAATTTAGAAGGATTTTGAGGAGACACGAAGAATTTTGATGGATTTTTCCTAGATTGTGTGGAAACTTGTGGAGATTTTGTGGGATGTTTCTGGAATTTGGTAGGGTTTTGAGAAGATTTCCGGAATTTTGTGGAATGTTTCAGTAATTTTTTGGGATATTAAGGAGACTTGAAGAATTTTGAGTTTTTTTCCCTAGATGGTGTGAAAATTTGTCAAGGTTTTGTGGGATGTTTCCGGAATTTGATAAGGTTTTGAGAAGATTTCGGGAATTTTATTGGATATTTCTGGAGTTTTGTGGGATAGTAGGGAGACGAAGAATTTTGATAAATTTTTCCTAGATAGTGTGGAAATTTGTGGAGATTTTGAGGGATGTTTCTGAAATTTGGTTGGGTTTTGAGAAGATTTCAGGAATTTTTTGGGATGTGTTTGGAATTTTGCGGGATTGTGAGGAGACTTGAAGAATTTTAATAAATATTTCCTAGATTGTGTGGAAATTTGTGGAGATTTTAAGGGATGTTTCTGGAATTTCGTTGGGTTTTGAGAAGATTTCGGGAATTTTGTGGGATGTTCCTTGAATTTTGTGGGAATTTTGTGGAATTTTGAAGGATTTTGAGAAGACATGAAGACTTTTGAGTTATTTTCCCTAGATGGTGTGGAAACTTGTGGAGATTTTGTCTGATGTTTCTGGAATTTGGTAGGGTTTTGAGAAGATTTTGGGAATTTTGTGGGATGTGCTTGGAATTTTGCGGGATAGTGAGGAGACTTGAAGAATTTTAATAAATATTTCCTAGATTGTGTAGAAATTTGTGGAGATTTTGAGGGATGTTTCTGAAATTTGGTTGGGTTTTGAGAAGATTTTGGGAATTTTTTGGGATGTTCCTTGAATTTTGTTGTATCGTTGTGGAATTTTGAGGGATTTTGGGGAGACATGAAAAATTTTGATGGATTTTTCCTAGACTGTGTGGAAAGTTGATGAGATTTTTTGGGATGTTTCTGGAATTTGGTTGGGTTTTGAGAAGATTTTGGGAATTTTGTGAACTTTTCTGGGATTTTGAAAACACTTGTAGAATATTGATGGATTTTTCCTAGATTGTGTGGAAACTGGTAAAGTTTTTTTGTGATGTTTCTGGAATTTGGTTGGGTTTTGGGAAGATTTTGTGAATTTTGTGGGATATTCCTTGAATTTTGTGGTAATTTTGTAGATTTTGAGGGATTTTGTGGAGAGATGATGAATTTTGATGGGTTTTTCCTAGACTGTGTGGAGACTTGTGGAGATTTTGTGGGATGTTTCTGGAATTTGGTAGGGTTTTGAGAAGACTTTTGGAATTTTCTGGGATGTGTCTGGAATTTTGTGGGATATTAAGGGGATTTGAAGAATTTTGAATTATTTTCCCTAGTTGGTGTGGAAATTTGTCAAGACTTTGTGGGATGTTTCTGGAATTTTTGGGGGTTTTTTTGGAATGTTGCAGGAATTTTACAGGGAGGGTTTACACAGAAACTAAGGCACGCCCAGGAATGTGCGCTACCACGTCTCCCCCTATTTTGTTATATATAAGTAATGAAATGTAATGAGTTTATATGACTTAGTGACCTGAAGTGGCCCACCAATTCCCATTTGCAGGCCGGTGAGGGTTACTCTGGTCTGCCAACTCTATATGGTTGACATCTGAGGTAGTTGAGATCAGCTTTATTATGCTCTTGTACAGTATCCTGCTTAAAACTCCAAACACTAACACCGTTAGCAAAATAATGACTAGCAGCAACAGAATAGTTTTCACTACTGAAGCCCACCACCCCGGGAGTCCCCAGTTTTTAAACAGTCCATTGAACCAGTCATCTGCTTCTTGCTTGACTTGTCTGATCGTGCTTTTCATCTCTCGGAGTGTGGCATGGATGTTAGGAGCTTTCGATGTCAGATTCATGCAGCAGAGACCCTCGAACTCCTGGCACTCGTGCCCGTGGAGCAATAGGAGAAAGTCTATCACTGCACCATTTTGGAGTGTTGCCTGCCTGGAAACTTCCTCATCTTCTAGGAGGGCACTTATGGCGCTAGATGTTAAATTTGCTTGTTTTACCACCCAGCATTCTAGGTGTCCCAATTCACCTAGGGCCTTGGCTGCAGCCACCCAAGGAAGGAAAATGGATGCAGCAATTCTTTTGGATTTGGACCAATGAAATATCTCCGAATCACAATTCTCGTCTAGATTCGTAACACTTCTCTTCTGAATTTTCCTAGTCAAATTATTTTTATTGGTCCATTCGCCAATTACTGTTTGATTGGGTGCTAACAGTGATAGATGCCCTCTGGTACACAGCCCTCCGAGGAGATGGGATGGAATTCCTGCCCATGCATGATCCCCACAAATGAGGAACAGTCCTTTGGGGAGGCTTTTGGGATGTGCATGAGCTGAGGAGTGCACTGTGATATAGCTTGGGACATGGCACCACCTTTTTGCTGTGAATTCTTCTCAATATTGTACTATATTGTGGAAGGTTTCTTTATTAATTGGGCGACTGACCCTAAAGTGTACACAGTGTAATGCTGGAGAGGAACCCAGTAGCTCTGACTCCTGGGGTTCCTGGGTTGCCTTAGGAAAATGTGGCAGCCACTCTTCAATGGGGTTTTTTAACTCTCCCTCTATTTGAGTGCTGTGTAATTTATTACCTGGTTCAGTAGTCAGTGTATTACAGCTCTGTGTAAATTCATCATGCTGCAATGGAATTCCTACCAGGCAGGCAGACGTAGGATTTTTCGCTGCTGAAGTAGATAGACATATGTTTTCTTGCTGGAGTGTTTGTGCCAGGGTCACCCAGATGTTCTGGCGTGCCTGTGGGACGATCCAGGCCGCTGTCAGGCTGCTCAGTGCGAGCAGGATGACAGCAGGGTTAAGGCTCATCATGGATTTGAGTGAGAGGTAGGTTGTTTCTAAAAAAAAGGAAACAGACATTTTTTAAAATGTATTTACTGTCAAAGCATGCAGGTCAGAGGATAGAAAGGTTTCTTCTTGCTCTCTTCCGTGGCGTATTCTCTTGGAAGCAACAGCCACTTGCTTCTCGTCTCTTCTTGCTGGGGCTGGATTCTTTGGAAAAAAAGGTTTTACCCATTTCTGAGGAATCCATCGGGGGCCTGCAGGGGTGGAGACACACGCGTAACCACACCCCAGGTGACAAGTTCATAGGGGCCCTTGGTTTGCCAAGTTTCAGGGTCCCTGATTAAAACCGGTGGATGCTGTGACAATTAAAACTGATCACCACTGTTAAAATGCCAAGTCACAGGAGGATTCATGTTTTCAAATTAGCAGTTTAGAAAGTTAATGGTAAACAGAGCTTTACAGATCTTCTGTTGAGGAGACATCCACACTGCCTCGCTACCTTACCTGGCTAGGACTTGTTTGAGAGTCTGGTGTGTACACTCAATCACAGCTTGACCTGTGGGGGTGTGGGGGATGCCAGTTTTATGTTCCACTCCCCACTGCTGGACAAATTCCAGGAACTCCTTGGATTGATACGCTGGGCCATTATCTGTTTTAATTTCTTTAGGGATTCCCAGTACGGAAAAGGCCTGTACTAAATGTTGTTTGGCATGTACAGATTTTTCTCCTGTATGAGTAGAGGCATAGACTGCTCCTGAGTATGTATCAATGCTCACGTGTACATACTTAAGGCGACCAAAACTGGGGATGTGAGTGATATCTGTTTGCCACACTTCACAGCTTTCAATTCCTCGGGGATTAACCCTGAGGCCTAATGATGGCACTGCCTGGAGCTGACAACTGGGACAGGTAGCCACGATGGCTTTAGCCTGACCCCATGTCAGCTGGAACTGATGAATCAGTCCTGGCACATTTTGATGGTATTGCTGGTGACTTATCTTTGCCTGTTGGAACACATCTGGGAGACGTTCCTTTTCAGCTGGGGCAGCAAGGGAATGAGCCTCCCGGTTTCCTTCAGCAATTTCACCTGGCAATGGGGTATGTGACCTTATATGCATCACATAGAAAGGTTGTTCTCAATTTGAAACCAAATAAATCAGTTTTTAAAGCAATCTAAAGAGATGTTCGTTCTCAATGTCCTTGAGAACTGCCTGCTCCGCTCTGGACACCACTCCTGCTACGTAGACTGAGTCAGTAACCAAATTAATCGGTTCTGAAAACTTCTCAAAGGCTCTCACGGCCACAGCCAGTTCAGCCATTTGGGGTGACCCTTCTACAAACTCAACATCAGCTTCCCAAAGCTGAGTCTGTGGATTTCTCCAAGTCATCGCCGACTTGTGGGCTGTCCCAGATGCATCAGTGAACACTGTGAGAACTCTGAGTGGCCTTTGGCTCCTTTTCTCACGAGGAATAACGTGGAATTCCTCATGAAACAATTTGTGTGCTGGCGAATGAACTGAAATTTGCCCACTAGAGCTGTCCAGAGCAAACTGGAGGGTAGCATTGCTCTGCAGCAGATGCTCAAACATCTCTTTGGTCAGTTTCTCAGGGGAGTTTTTGCCTTCTCCAGAGAGCCTGACTGGGAGGTGAATACACATAAAGTCACAACCTGCCAGTTCCCTCAGCCTTACCCTGGCCTTTTCAATCAGCTGAGCCATCAGCTCTTGTGGCTTGGTGATAGTTTTGGGACGCTGGTGGGAGAGGAAGACCCATTCTATTATTAAGAGTGGATCTCTCTGCCCCTCGGCCCACTGCAATATTAACCCATGTAGATCTGGATATTTCCCCAGGACAATAAATTTGAAAGGCAGCTCAGGTTTGAAGCGGTGTGTCTGTCTTTCTGCCAAGGCTTTTTTGTGCCTTTTCAATCACAGTTTTTGCTTCTGGAGTCAGCTCCCTGGAAGACAGCAGCTCTCTCTCCCCTTTCAATAAATTGAGCAGGGGTCTCAGGTCTTCATTTGTGAGACCTAGCCAGGGCCTGACCCAGTTTAGTGACCGCATAAGGAATGGAGATCTGCTAGAGTTTTAGGATTACCAATCATTTCCAATTTTTGTCGAACAACAGTCCGTGCAGTAATTTCCAGGCCCAGGTATTTCCAAGGTGGCATCCTTTGAACTTTGTCTTCCTGCAATTGGAATCCAGCAGAGGTTAAAACTTTAACCACTAGGTCAAGGGTGTCTTTCAGCATGTTGTTATTGGGACAGCATACTAGAATGTCATCCATGTAATGCAAAATGATGGCATCTCTCTTTTCAGCACGCACTGAGGACAGCAAAGACCCCACATACCACTGGCAGATGAAGGGGCTTGCTTTCATCCCCTGAGGTAATACTGTCCAGTGGTACAGTTTCATTGGGGCTTCTCGGTTAATTGTGGGAATGGAAAAGGCAAACCTTGGTGCATCAGCTGGGTGCAGGGGAATTTGAAAAAAACAGTCTTTAATATCCAGTACTGCTAGTAGCCAATTTTGTGGTAACATAGTTGGGGATGGCATACCTGGTTGAAGAGACCCCATGTCCTCTATTTTTTTGTTTATTTCTCTCAAATCCTGAAGGAGGCGCCATTTATCCTTCCCTGGTTTTTTTATTGCAAACACCGGGGAATTCCAAGGGCTGGTTGTTTCTACTATGTGTCCTTTGGCCAATTCTTCTTCTACTAATTTTTCTAGCGCCCCGAGTTTTTGTCTGCTGAGAGGCCACTGGGTCACCCAAATTGGATTATTATCTAACCAAGATAGCTTTTGGACTGGACACTCTACACTGGCCTCCATCAAAAATCCTGAGGTGTCTCAGGAATTGTTAATTTCACTCCCCACTGGGACATGGTGTCTCTTCCCCACAGCGGGCACTTGTAGTCGATAACAAAAGGTCGGACACTAGCTAACCTACCCTCCGGACCTTCAATCTGGACGATATCTTTAGCAATTTTAGCCAGTTTCATTCCTCCAACACCTGCCATGGGTTGCAGTTCCCAATGTGAGGGCCACACCTTTTCAGGTATGATAGTCACATCTGCCCCAGTGTCAATTAACCCTTCTACATGGAGATGTTCTGATTTGTGTGTTAAGTTACATCCCATAATGGGTTTGTCTTCACCCACTACTTCTGCCCAGTAGACTCCTGGTGCTTTGTCATCTACTGGGATTTCTGTTGGAACAGGGATCACCTGGGCTATTACCTGCCCTTTGGCTACCCAGAAGGGTGGTTGAGGACTTCTTGCCAAGACAGTGAGGTGTGTTAGGTCTCCCTTAATTGTCATGGGAGCCACCTCAATCTCTATTGGTGTGTGTGCTGTGTCTCCAATAGCAAAATGCCTACTATCCAGTTCAGACAGGTCTTGTGAATTATCCTGCAAGTCTACTCCAACGACAGTCCAATGATCAGATCTGAAACAAAAAGCTTTAGATGTTACAAGTCTGAATCGCTTTTGTGGTTGCCAGACCTTATTAGGCAAACATTTTTCATAATTATATTTCTGCAGCCTCTCACCCTGCTCCCTTTCCTCCCCTTTTCCCATTAAAACAGAGTCTTTTTTCTGCCTCAGGTCTGTCATTTTTATGTCTCTGCGCTTGACAGAAAAGCGCTGAGACTTTAGTTTCTTGGTTGATTGACTATAGCTTCTTTCTAGTGTTTCCCTTGTTGCTG
Source organism: Poecile atricapillus (assembly GCF_030490865.1). Taxonomy (NCBI): domain Eukaryota; kingdom Metazoa; phylum Chordata; class Aves; order Passeriformes; family Paridae; genus Poecile; species Poecile atricapillus. The sequence goes on from NC_081285.1 coordinate 1,536,448, forward strand.
GGTTTGAGGACAGTTCCTTGCAAAATGTCCTGGCCTCTTGCACTGGAAACAGACAATGTGCTGCAGCTGTTCTGGTGACATCTGTGGCTTGTTCACTCCTGGTTGCCACTGTCCTTGGGTTGCCTGGTTTCTTGTAGTGTACACTGTACAAGTCTGCTTTCTGGGCACACGCTTCAATCACATCTGCTATGGTGGGTGGAGGGTTAATAGGTAGACTCAGAATTACTCTACGACAAGCCTCGTTGGCGTTTCTTTGCGCCATTTCTTTAAGCAGTTCTGTCTGGGCCACTGGTTCTTTAACTTGTCTCTGTATCTGTAGTCTCAGTCGATCTACAAAGTGTAAGAAATTCTCAGATGGGAGCTGGTTAATATTAACATAACTGACTGGAATATCAATTGTTGGTAATTGGTTAAAAATGTTTTCAGCCACATCAAAAACTTCATCTGCAACAAACTTTGTTAATACTCTCACTTGATCAGCAGGATTGATCCAATTTCCCTCCCCACATGAATGTTCTAAAGTGATTTCATTGTTCTCTGTATCATATGCATTTTGATTACTTTGTTTGAGTTCAGCTAGAAGTTTTGTGAACGATTTTTTCCATAAGCTTTCCCAAAGATCATATTCAGAGGGAGTTAGCAGACACCAAAATAAATCTTTAAACTCTGCAGGAATTAAATCCTGTGATTTCAATGTAGTTCTTATTATTCCCCTCAAGACCTCACTATCACGACCAAAATCATTCTTAGTTTTACAAATATCCTTGATTACTTGGTAATTGAAAGGTTGATGTTGCAATCGCATTGCTCCTCTGCTGCTATTGTATATTACAGGAGCCACTGTTAGCATAACTTCATCTTCTCCAGGGCTGGTATTCCCTGGGTTTCTCTGCCCGCACCCCCCCACGCCAGGTTCTAGGGGCCCTATTCCCTCCCCAGACCTGGGGAGAGGCCCAGCTCCTCCCCTGCAGGAGCCGGGCGAGGGCCCGCACCATCCCCCCAAGCCAGGCCACGGGTGTCCGCCCCCCCCTAACTCCAGGCCCTGAAGGCTCCTACCCCCCCCCCCCCACAGCGGGCAGGGCCAGGACACCCCTCCCCCTGCCCCTCTGCACAAGCAAGGGGTGTAACTCTCTCTCTCCCCGCCCCTCCTCCCTGGGGGACAGGGGATGGAGGGATAGGGGATAGGGTTACAGCCTCGGGGGGCAGGGTCATAGGGTGGGGCCAAGCAGGGCTGGGGGATAGTGCAGGGAATGTCGGGGGGAACAAAGGGATTTTGATAAGGGTTAGGGGCAGGAACCGGTGGGTGGAAGGGATTATGGGTAGGAGAAAGGGGATACGCAGGGGAATTCACCATGTGGCCGGGAAACACGTGGCCAGTGCCATCTTGGCTCTCAGCCATGTGGGGATAGGAAGGTACATTTTCTTTAACACTGGGAAAAGAAGGGTATAGAGAGGGAGCCTTGATGGCTTGTGAAGCAGGACTGGGTGGCTGAGAGAGACACACAGGACTAGAACTTGTATTGTTTGTCCAGGGTATCTTTTCCAGTGTGGGAGCAGAAGTTTTGGGAGAAAAGTTAGGGTAGTTAGGTAGAGACTGCAGTGCCCGTTTGTCTTTCGTTTTTATTTCTCTGTTAACCAATCCTTTTCGAATTAAAAGAAAAACTGGGAGGAATTTCAGAGCCGATTTGTCTCCTCCTTCTATTTTTAAGGTTAATAAATTTCCAGTTTCATCCCAGGCAGTTAGTGAGTCTAATTGCAACAATTCCATCTGTTCATGTTGCTGAGTTAAATATGATACAAACTGTTTTAACTTATTTATTGTAATTTTTACATTTGTGGTTTTTAAAAAATCCTGTATTTTTTGTGTATGACTCCTTTCTTGTGTGGAGAGCTGGGATCCCATTCTGGAGGTCACGGCAGCTCTGCACACAATCTGTCTATTTTCCTTACCACAGAAAACAAACTGGCACCGCAAGGGCTACAATTAAACTCATACTGGTACAGACAGCAGGGAGAATTTCCTCTCCTCCTGTTTCTGCCCACAGCTGAGGGGAACCCCACCGCTTTACAGGTAGCTGAGCCCAGGAGAATTCCCCCTCCCCCCATCTCTGCTCACGGCTGGGGGAACCCCGCCGCTTGCATGGCCGAGCCCGGACGGCTGCCGCTCGGAAGGGGTTACACGGAACACAGTACTCCAAGGTCTGTTTCATTCTCAACCCCCTCCAGCCTGGTGTCGGAGCTAAATCTTACCTTGTTCAGTCGTTTCTGGTGGTGGAAATATACCCGTTGCCCTGGAGTCGGTCCCCTGGTGCTGGAGGATTTTCAACTCCCTTTTGGAAACTATTTTTTGCAGTATTTCAAACGGTGTCCAAAAGTCTCCAAAGAACTGGTGGCCCTGGCTCAAATAAGCCTTTGAACGTGGGCTTGTTCAGCCGGACACTGGGTGCAGCTCTGTTGTAATCCTTCTCTTGGTGGGACCCCTCTGTCCCACCCCCCATGGTGAGAGCCCTGCTCCTCTGGAGACACAGGTGGCAGAGGGGGTCCTGGAGTGGATACAACATGGACTCAAAGTATCTAGACACAGGAGGCCCAAACGTGCTGGAATAATTCCGGGTTTATTGTCTGTTGTCCATCCAGGGCAAATAAGAGACCAAAATCCCCTGGGTCTTATCGCTTATACTAGGGGGTGGGGGTGATCGGGGGATACAGGAAGGTCACAGCCAATGTGAATGGGGAAGGGAAAGAAGGTTCTCAGATAGGAGATAACTTTACACAAACTGGAGGTGAGTTTTACCCTTGGGAGATACCAAGATTTTTAGATAAACTACAATACACCTGACGTGTGGAAGGTGAGCCCACCCTAAAGCACGGCCAACCAAGTCAGTCAGGGGCACAGGCTGCAGCTGAAGCTGCCAAGCATATCTGTGAGGCTGCAAGTGAGGAGAAAGCCATTGTGGCCAATTCTGCTGAAGCCTACTGCCAAACCAAAGGCAACTGTGCCCACAGCCTCCCCCTGTTTGGCACCCGGCTGCTGCGGACGCCTCACTGAGCAGGTGTCGACGTTCGGGCTGCTGCTGTTCCTGTGCACACTCTGCTGCTGTTTCTGTGGGCTCCAGAGCCGCTTGGGCAGCAGCGACTCGGCAGCCCTGCTCGAGGAGACATCGTCACTCACCCCATCGTGGCAGCAGCTCTGTGGGCCCCGAGCTCTGTGTCAGGGGAGCCTCGGTCACAGCAGCGTGGCCTGGGCAGCCGTGAGGGCCTGGGCTGGCGGCCAGCCCTGCCTCTGCCCACTGCCCCTTATTGGAGGCACCCAGAGGCCGTGGCCTGGCAGCACCCCCCTGCCCTCCATGTCCCCAGCCAGCCCAGCCTGGGCACCTTGGGCTGTCCCCACCCTTCTGGAGGGGTGGTGTCTTAGCCTCGAGGGCTTCTGCTGCAGGCCTGGGAGACATTTTGGGGAAGTGCCAGATCAGCCAGGTGTCAGGAAAAAGGCGGCTGCCCAGGGGCTGCTTATGGCCTCTGACACCCAATTCCTCAGGTCTTCCCACCGGTCCGGCCTTTCTGGGGCCTCCTGTCCCCTTTGGAGCCTCCAGCCTCCACACATCCCCCTCACGCCTTCCCACGCTTTTGTCCCGTCTGGGCCTCCACAGCCCCTCATCCATTTACAGCCTCCCAGTGCCCTGTTCCCTCAGTGTCTCCCCCAGCGCGGCCCGGCAGCAGTGCCACAGCCCCACAGAAGCTCCAGAGGAGCCGGATCAAGAGGCACCTGGGAGCCCTCAGCAACCCAACCAGCACCACATGGGCACGAGGACACAGATGGCGGTGCTTCCTGGCTGGGACAGGGTTTGTGCCTTCAGCAGAACCACCAAAGGCCAAGAGGTTCTGGCCATTTTCCCTGCACCACTGCATGCCTGGGCAGCTTGCTGAGCTGGGATTCCCCGAGTGGAATCTTTTTTCCCCCGCTTCCCCTATGCCCTGTACACCATGGGCGGCAAAAGAAAGGCCTTGGGAAGTGACTGCCTATTATAACATATACTATATTTATATACTAAAGGAAAATGAAAAGAAGAAAAGAACAAGATTTAAGAAACAAAAATCCCTGCTGGTTCAGGTGGCCCCAGCAGACAGAGCCTGCCAGATCAGTTGCCAGCAGAGCTCCAGCAGCGCAGCCAGCTGAGGCCCAATAGACGAGGCCGTGTCCTCCATGCCCTGCACAGCTGAACTTGCAGGTTCTCGAAGATGGAATATCGAGCCGTCTCTACCGCCTGGATGATGTAAAATGTTTGAATTGCCAGGTTTCCGATGGCAGGGCTGGTGTCATGAACCATGTTCTTAAGGGCTGGAAGAGAGATGAACAGAGCCATGGTCAGATCCCAGACCTGAGGGGGCCCACGGAGACCCCCCTGCCAGGGCCATGCCAGCCGGCTCTTGCTATGACCAGCAGGGAGCAGGGACCAAGGGGATCAGCCCGAAGCTGCTGGCCACGCATTCCCCACGTGAAATCTCGGTGTGATCCGCCCACGCCGCCCCTCATCCGCACATTGAGCAGAGCCCTTCGCAGACAGTCCAGAACTTGCAGCTCCACCCAGCAGCCCCGCTGACGGCCTGCTGCCTCACTCACATTTGTAAATTAGCTGCAGCTCTTCTTTCTGCCCCCTCAGGAGCCGCCCGGCTATCCCTGGGAACACAGAGCCTGTCAGGGCCCCAGCGGCACAGCTCCCTGCCAGCGGCACTGCCAGCCCTGTGGCCACACGCCCTCCCGCCCCGGCAGGGCTCAGCCCGGGCCATTGCCGCATCCTGACTCAGCCCAAGGGCCTGGCTGCCAGAGGCCGGCAGCAGCCCCGAGGGCAGCCGGGGCTCCAGGGCGCTGGGCCCGGGTGCCGCTGCCGGGGCAGCAGCCGGGGCCGGGGCTGAGCTGCGGCGGGGCGGGGAGGGAGCCCGGGTTCGTGACTCACCGATGAACCTGATGGCCGCCTCTTGCAGGGGCTCCTGTGGGCTCTGCAGGTACGGCAGGGCCCGGCGCAGGTCCTCGGCCGCTCGGTTCCTGTCCTGTGCCAGCTGGAGAGAGCGGCAGGAGGGAAGGGTTGGTGCGGGCTCTGCCCCTCGGCCAGGCGCTGCCTGCAGCCAGCCCCAGCCTGCCGTGCCCGCCCAGCCCTGAGGCCCGGCCAGCAGCCGCTGGCGCCGGGTTCTGGAGGGGGCAGAGGGCCGGCTGCTCCCCGGGGCGCCGCCGTGCCGCCCTGCCCTGCAGTCCCAGTGGATCGGGGCTCCATCAGCACCTGGCTGGGGCCACGGGAGCCTGGAGAAGAAGCCGTGCGGCCCCCGGGTGCGGCACTGGGCAGGGACGCAGCTGCCAGCCACACACACCGAACGCTGGGGACAGGGGGCTTCTCCAGGCTGAGGCTGGGCCTTCCAAGCCATCCTTACCAGGCACTCGGTGATCATCCACAGCTTCTTGCTCTTCACAGGTCTTTCAAGATCTCTCCTCTTCAGGAACTTGGCCGCACAAAGCAGCGTTGCCCAAGAAGCCTGGAGAGCAGCAGAGACCCACAGATGGCCCCACAAGTCAGGACACAGGACCCGCCCGCATTCGTGTGCCAAGGCCTGGAGGAGGCTGCAGCCGGCAAGGTGCCAGGGCAGGAGGCGGCCGAGCCCCTTCCCCAGGTGACAGCAGCAGCCTGGGAATCCTCACCTCTGCCACCTGCTGGTTCTCATCATGGCAGTGGAAGAAGAGTGGCAGCAGGCTCTGGTGCACGTGTGACTTCAGAGCCTTTTTTTCCTTTTCTGTTAGAAGAGTCATCAATGATCGGAAGAATAATATGGACACCAGCTGCACCTGGCTATTATGCTATATGAAAGGAAGGAAAAAAGACCTCAGCCCTGTCTGCATGGGGCTCAGCAGGGCGCAGGCCTGAGAATCCCCAGGGCACCAAGTGTCCGGGCAGCACCCAGTGGCCTTGGCTGGGGGCACAGAGCCTTACGTGGTCAAAGAGTGGCAGGAGCGCCTCAGCAGCAGCGACTCGGCAGCCCTGCTCGAGGGAGGAGACATCGCCACTCTCCCCATGGTGGCAGCAGCTCTGTGGGCCCCGAGCTCTGTGTCAGGGGAGCCTCGGTCACAGCAGCGTGGCCTGGGCAGCCGTGAGGGCCCGGGCTGGCGGCCAGCCCTGCCTCTGCCCACTGCCCCTTATCGGAGGCACCCAGAGGCCGTGGCCTGGCAGCACCCCCCTGCCCTCCATGTCCCCAGCCAGCCCAGCCTGGGCACCTTGGGCTGTCCCCACCCTTCTGGAGGGGTGGTGTCTCAGCCTCGAGGGCTTCTGATGCAGGCCTGGGAGACATTTTGGGGAAGTGCCAGATCAGCCAGGTGTCAGGAAAAAGGCGGCTGCCCAGGGGCTGCTTATGGCCTCTGACACCCAATTCCTCAGGTCTTCCCACCGGTCCGGCCTTTCTGGGGCCTCCTGTCCCCTTTGGAGCCTCCAGCCTCCACACATCCCCCTCACGCCTTCCCACGCTTTTGTCCCGTCTGGGCCTCCACAGCCCCTCATCCATTTACAGCCTCCCAGTGCCCTGTTCCCTCAGTGTCTCCCCCAGCGCGGCCCGGCAGCAGTGCCACAGCCCCACAGGAGCTCCAGAGGAGCTGGATCAAGAGGCACCTTGGGAGCCCTCAGCAACCCAGCCAGCACCACACGGGCACGAGGACACAGATGGCGGCGCTTCCTGGCTGGGACAGGGTTTGTGCCTTCAGCAGAACCACCAAAGGCCAAGGGTTTCTGGCCATTTTCCCTGCACCACTGCATGCCTGGGCAGCTTGCTGAGCTGGGATTCCCCAAGTGGAATCTTTTTTCCCCCGCTTCCCCTATGCCCTGTACACCATGGGCGGCAAAAGAAAGGCCTTGGGAAGTGACTGCCTATTATAACATATACTATATTTATATACTAAAGGAAAATGAAAAGAAGAAAAGAACAAGATTTAAGAAACAAAAATCCCTGCTGGTTCAGGTGGCCCCAGCAGACAGAGCCTGCCAGATCAGTTGCCAGCAGAGCTCCAGCAGCGCAGCCAGCTGAGGCCCAACAGACGAGGCCGTGTCCTCCATGCCCTGCGCAGCTGAACTTGCAGGTTCTCGAAGATGGAATATCGAGCCGTCTCTACCGCCTGGATGATGTAAATTGTTTGAATTGCCAGGTTTCCGATGGCAGGGCTGGTGTCACGAACCATGTTCTTAAGGGCTGGAAGAGAGATGAACAGAGCCACGGTCAGATCCCAGACCTGCGGGGGCCCACGGAGAGCCCCTTGCCAGGGCCATGCCAGCCGGCTCTTGCCATGGCCAGCAGGGAGCAGGGACCAAGGGGATCAGCCCGAAGCTGCTGGCCACGCATTCCCCACGTGAAATCTCGGTGTGATCCGCCCACGCCGCCCCTCATCCGCACATTGAGCAGAGCCCTTTGCAGACAGTCCAGAACTTGCAGCTCCACCCAGCAGCCCCGCAGACAGCCCGCTGCCCTCGCTCACATTTGTAAATTAGCTGCAGCTCTTCTTTCTGCCCCCTCAGGAGCCGCCCGGCTATCCCTGGGAACACAGAGCCTGTCAGGGCCCCAGCGGCACAGCTCCCTGCCAGCGGCACTGCCAGCCCTGTGGCCACACGCCCTCCCGCCCCGGCAGGGCTCAGCCCGGGCCCTTGCCGCATCCTGACTCAGCCCAAGGGCCTGGCTGCCAGAGGCCGGCAGCAGCCCCGAGGGCAGCCGGGGCTCCAGGGCGCCGGGCCCGGGTGCCGCTGCCGGGGCAGCAGCCGGGGCCGGGGCCGAGCTGCGGCGGGGCGGGGAGGGAGCCCGGGTTCGTGGCTCACCGATGAACCTGATGGCCGCCTCTTGCAGGGGCTCCTGTGGGCTCTGCAGGTACGGCAGGGCCCGGCGCAGGTCCTCGGCCGCTCGGTTCCTGTCCTGTGCCAGCTGGAGAGAGCGGCAGGAGGGAAGGGTTGGTGCGGGCTCTGCCCCTCGGCCGGGCGCTGCCTGCAGCCAGCCCCAGCCTGCCGTGCCCGCCCAGCCCTGAGGCCCAGCCAGCAGCCGCTGGCGCCGGGTTCTGGAGGGGGCAGAGGGCCGGCTGCTCCCCGGGGCGCCGCCGTGCCGCCCTGCCCTGCAGTCCCAGTGGATCGGGGCTCCATCAGCACCTGGCTGGGGCCACGGGAGCCTGGAGAAGAAGCCGTGCGGCCCCCGGGTGCGGCACTGGGCAGGGACGCAGCTGCCAGCCACACACACCGAACGCTGGGGACAGGGGGCTTCTCCAGGCTGAGGCTGGGCCTTCCAAGCCATCCTTACCAGGCACTCGGTGATCATCCACAGCTTCTTGCTCTTCACAGGTCTTTCAAGATCTCTCCTCTTCAGGAACTTGGCCGCACAAAGCAGCGTTGCCCAAGAAGCCTGGAGAGCAGCAGAGACCCACAGATGGCCCCACAAGTCAGGACACAGGACCCGCCCGCATTCGTGTGCCATGGCCTGGAGGAGGCTGCAGCCGGCAAGGTGCCAGGGCAGGAGGCGGCCGAGCCCCTTCCCCAGGTGACAGCAGCAGCCCGGGAATCCTCACCTCTGCCACCTGCTGGTTCTCATCATGGCAGTGGAAGAAGAGTGGCAGCAGGCTCTGGTGCACGTGTGACTTCAGAGTCTTTTTTTCCTTTTCTGTTAGAAGAGTCATCAATGATCGGAAGAATAATATGGACACCAGCTGCACCTGGCTATTATGCTATATGAAAGGAAGGAAAAAAGACCTCAGCCCTGTCTGCATGGGGCTCAGCAGGGCGCAGGCCTGAGAATCCCCAGGGCACCAAGTGTCCGGGCAACACCCAGTGACCTTGGCTGGGGGCACAGAGCCTTACGTGGTCAAAGAGTGGCAGGAGCGCCTCAGCCAGCTGCAGGGCAATGGGGCTGGGTATCAGCATGTCCTTGTCCAAGACTATAAAGCTGAGTACCATGATTGTCATCCTGACTATCTCTCCATCTGCATCCCACAGGAAATCTACAAGCCTTTCAGTCATGCTCCGCATTTTTTCAGCCTGTGTGGAAGACAAGTCTGTGAAACGCCACCCTGCTGTCACAGGGCCAAGAGGCCAAAGGCCTGTCCCAAAGCACTCAGGGAGAAGCAGGAGGCAGGAGAGCTGGCAGCAGCTGCCTCGGTGCCCGAAGCCCAGTCAAGCCCAAGTGACTGCGTTCCCCGGCGCAGCTTCAGCCACTGCCCACTTCTCACCATCGAGGGATCGTCAATCAACTTGAAAAGGGCCCTGAGCGCCAGGTGACGCTTGTCCCTGCTCTCGCTCTGCAGGTGCCTTGAGAAGATTTCCAGGACTCTGTTAGCGCTGCCTTCGCTCAAGTCCAGGTAGTCCAGGATCTGAAAGGCACAGGGCAGTGACAGGGGAGCCAGCCGGCAGGAGCCCAGAACCAACACAGGAAACAGGGCCCAGGCAGCAGCGCAGGGCATGGGCACCGTCCCAGGCAGCTGCAGCTATGAGACGCAAGAGAGGTGGCAGGCAGCTCTGCAGGGAGGCACTTTTGGCCATCAGGCTCACCTCCACAAGGAATGCCATGGCAGGCAGATCCCAGTGTGCCTCCTGTGTGCTGAGCAGCTGGAGCAGGTAGGGAACGATGCGGGAACACAAGGGGATAGAGGCAGACGACATCTCCCTGCCAGGGTGAAAAAGTAGCCAAGACTGTGAGCCAGGAGGACAAACATCTCCCAGGAGTGATTCACAGAGTTCTGATCTTTGAGCACCATCCTGCAAGGGGACCTGGGCCCTTGGGGAGGTGACTCCTTGTGGGCACCCTCCTCTCCCAGCCTTTTCCAGTCTCCTTAGCCGTCCCTCGGTGACGAGGCCCTCTGGCCCACAACAGTGGGGACTGTGTTGGGCAACCTCAGCACGGGGCACAAATGTCAGAGGCAGTGGGGAGAAGGGGGTCTCACCTAGCCAGCAGACCCACGGCATAGTGGTGGGTGTCAGCACAGAGCAGCTTGTCCCAGCCACGCTTGTGTTCCATTTCCACCACCACTTCCTCACGATGCATTTGGCACAGCAAGGACTTCAGGGCCTGCACTGCAAAGCTGTGTGCACAGCAAAGCCCAGGTCACGCTGGGAGCACTGGCTCCTGCCCTGGGGACATGGCAGGGACAGGAGGAGTGGGATGGAGCACCTGTTGGGGCTGATGGCAAGGCCGTGTTGCTCCTGGCATCCCTTCCAGAAGGCATTGAGATCCTCTGGCATCTCCAAAGTGCTGAAGTACACTTGGAAGAGCAGATGCACAAAGAGGCGGGGGAAATGCACTGTCACTACATGTGGGACGCAGGGCATCTGAAGGATCTTCCACATCAGTACAGTTGCCTGCAGAGGACAGAGAAGCCAGAGACAGCGCTCAGTGCCGAGGTGTCCGGGTGGCAGGGCCTGAGTGTGGCAGGGAGCGGTCAGGGGAAACCCTTGGGGAGCTCCATGCCTGGTGCCCCTGAAGCTGCCCCTAGGCCAGGTTTCAGCCCAGTGCCTGAGGCAGGGAGATGCAGTGGGGGAAGGAGGAAACAGAGCTGCTGAAGAGGTGGCTGGCCATGGGGTGAGCAAAGGCCAGTTGCAGAAACTCACAGCCAGGGCAAAGACAGCCGTGTTGTCTCCATCAGAGGTGCACGTGCTGTGCTCTGGCCAGTTCCCCAGCACATCGAGGACTATCAGGTATGCCCGCTCCGCTGTCCTGGGCGAGCACAAGATCGTCTTCCACATGGTCATAGCAGCTCTGCGGGGCGACAGCTCTGTCTCACGGGGGGTCTCAGACACATCCCCATGGCCTGGGCAGCAGTGGGGGGGAGCTGAGCTTGCTGCCAGCTCTGCCTCTGCCCGCTGCCCCTCGCCAGCAGCAGCAGCCAGGCAGCCCAGCCCTGCAGGGACAGGGCCCTAAGGGCCATGGCATGGCAGCAGACTCGGGGACCGATGTAGCAGGGCTGGGAGAGGTCCCAGGTACACAGGACCCTGGAAGTCTCAGTTGGTCAGACACCTGGGCCAGGCTGTGCAGGCTGATGGGCTGGGGAGCCCTGAGCCCTCTGGGCACGTGGGCCCCGTACCTGTCACATGTTGGGGCCACACGGAGGAGAGCAATGACCACGTCAGCGGGCTGTGCCTCGCTCAGATCCAGCAGGGTCCTGTTCAGCCTGTGCTCAGAGAACTGGTTGGCCATGAGCCACTGGTGGATGTACCTCACCATGGCAGGCACCTGGAGAAAGCACAAGGGGAGACTTGGAAAGCTGCCAGAGGGAGTCAGGAATGTCCCCAGCTTCCCCAGAGAAGTGCTTCCCTTCTCACCACGCTGCAATGGCCTCAAAGGCTTAGAGTGATCAGCAAGCATGGCTTGGGAGGCCAAGCGATCGCTGGAGGAGCAAACCCTGGCCACAGGCTGCTTACTTGCTTTTGACTGTAAAAACCCTCCTCTACAAGCATATCCAGCAGGGCAGCAGTGGCCTTGGTGTTGAAGATGTACGAATATGGTCTGACCCCAGTGGCCATGGCGCTGGTCGCTTCCTCCCGAATTCTCTTGATGAAGTTGCAGACCAGCTGTAGGAGAAGGGCAGGAGACGGAAACATCGGGGATGTTCCATGGAGTGCTCCAGGCGTGGTGCTGGGCTGAGCAGTGCCAGCAGGCCCAGCCCAGTTGGGGATGGCTGCAGGTACCTGCGCTGTTCTGCGGAAGAGGCCACCGGCAAGGTCCTGCTCTTGTGTCTGGGCCATGGCTGCATCTGGCAAAGAGCAGCCAGAGCTGAGGGGCTGCGGGAGAGGCCGGAGAACGCAGCCCAGCCCTGCGATCCCCAGGCAGGGACAGCCCCGCGGATGCCCCAGGGGATGGAGCACGGCCACTGCTGTGGGGGCAGCCCCAGCCCCTCTTTTATCCTGTCCATGGGTGTGTCTCCACAGGATAGTGTGGGATGGGATGAGACGGGATGCAATGGGATGGGATGGGGCTAAGATGGCCGCAGGCACCAGCCCTGTTGCCCAGCTCTGCCACTCACCCTCCTCCAGCGGCTGGAACTGCTGCACCTCATCGGTCTCTGGTGCTGGGGCAGCTCCAGGGCCTTCTTCCTCTTCCTCCTCCTCCTCCTCCTCCACCCAGGCCAGCTTGGGCACTCTTGGGGGTCGCTGCTCCATATCTTCGCCAAGACTCTCCCATCCTTTCCATCAAAACAGCACCAGGGGATGGCATGGCATGCAATGGGATGGGGCCAAGCTGGCAACAGGCACTAGCCCTAAGGCCGAGCTCTGCAACTCACCCTCCTGTGGTGCCTGGAACTCCTGCACCTCTTCAGTCTCCTGTGCCGGGACAGCTCCAGGGCCTTCTCCTTCCTCCTCCTCAACCCAGGCCAACTTGGGCACTCTTGGGGGTCGCTGCTCCATGGCACTGACTGGATTTACGGCTACTTGCAGGAGAGATAGCTCGGAAAAGATCTGAGTCAGCAAGTCCTGCAGTCGTGCCTGGAAGGCACCTGCAAGACTGAAGTCCTGGCAAGACTGCAGGACACCAAGTCCTGCACTTGGGTCTTGAGGGCTCCTGCCACAAGGACAGGAGGCTCCTCGTCAAGGTTTGAGGTCTGGTCTCAAGGGCAGTGACTGCAGGGATGGGCGACACCTCGGAAAAGCTCCGGGTCACCAAATCCCATGGTCTGCCCTGGAGAGAACCTTAAGAAGGAAGCCTCGGCAAGGCCACAGGTCAGCAAGCCCTGTGGTCTGGCCTCGAGGTCACCTGTAGGAATAACGCTTCGGAAAAGCTCCGGGTCCGACACAAACGAGTGCACTGCGTGGGGGCTCCTCACAGCACCACTCTGCCGCGTCCTGTCCCGTCGCGTGCACCGAGCGCTGTGGCGTGGTCCTGTCACCGCCAGCTCCTGTGTCACCACATGTCACAAAGGGCCCTCTGACACCCTGTCCCTTTCCATCCCATGGTGACCATATGTCACAAAGGGCCCTTGCATACATTGCCACTTACCCTGGTTCCGCCCACCCCCATCCCCCCCAAAGTGGCCCAGGTTGGAAGGAATCCCTTGCCCAAAGCGTCTAAGACAGCCCGACAGGATCTTTAGGAACGCCTCAAACCATCAGCAAACGCTGCCCTGCTCTGCAGGCTCAGGGCAGCAGAAGGAGCCCCCAGGGCTGCCGACGCAGCCGCAGCAGGAAGGGCACGGGGCCTTGCACAGAAGCTGGCACGGCCTCCTTGGGACACGTCCCAGCTGGTGGCCATTCTAAACCCGCAGGTGTGACACAGACAAGGAACGTGTGGGCCAGGGCACGAATGCTGCTCTGAGCCCTGGGGCCCGGCCAGCACTGAAATCAGCAGGTGTAGCAGAGTCCCCGCCAAGGCAGACCTGACAGTGCTGGTGCCCATCTCCTGCCCCAGAGACCTGTACCCCTGGGGGGCTTCTGTGCCAGAGGGCAGCCAAAGCCCACGTGCACTGGGGACAGTGCTCCTTCCTGCAGGGGCTGTTGGCAGGAGCTCCTGGAGCTACTGCTGGCCACTCTTGCTACCTGTCAGATGATGTTGCTCCTTCCTGGAATGATGTTTTCCATGGATAGGAAAGGGGTTAGGGTTAGGGTTAGGGTTAACCTAACCAAAACACCATCAGCTGCTGAGTTTCCTAGGATGCTTAGATTGTACGGAGGCACTGTCATGTTTCAGTGTGATCTTCGGTCTGTTTTTCTGGGAGAAACATTAGCCCAGTCTCTGATGTTCAAGGCTCCAGTTGCTGCATGTCTGTCTGTGTGCAGCTGATGCAAGGCAAACATTTCCTGCAGACACAAAGGGTCCTGCCTGAACAGTCACAGAGCTACATCTATTTTTAATTTTATCTTTTTAAAATTTCTCCAAAGCCTGCTGACTGTTTTCAAGGTTTTCTGCCTATTTTCTCCCTAGTGCACATTCTCCAGAAATTGTGCTCTTACATCCTTTTGCATTTATTAAATTTACCTGCAATGACCAGTCAATCAAAACCCTGGGGAAACTTGAACTTCAGGTTGAACCCGGGCAAAATATTTATCTCCCACACTTGAAGCCATGAACTGCCAAGTATTGTCCCCGATGTCATAGCCTGTCCCCTGTAGGTGTGCTGATGCCATTTCAAAGGGGTTGCCAATGAAAACCAGTTTTAATATTTTTGTAGTTTCCACATTGGCATTCAAATCCTTGACTAGAAAAATCACATGTCAAAATGTCTAGGGTTCTTCCATACCAAAGCTGTCATCTTCAGCCTGGATTTTAGAGTGTCTGAATAGTCAGACAAGGTTTTAGTTTTAAGACACTACAGAAAAAGACTTTGCTGTTGGGCTATACCATGACATCAGCATATAGTCCTGATGATTACTTTAGGCAGGAGCAGCAAACACAAGAATGAGCCAAACAAGCTATTCCTGTGTTCTCATATCCTGCACAGCAGTAACTGGCAATTCAGTAATGGATTCACGAAGCAATGGGTGCACAGGGAGCCACAAAGACTTTGGGATGCTGAAATGGACCAGCCTGGTGCCTGTGCCTGGGCTGCACCAGGCTGAGCTCCAACTGGATGATCTAACAATGGTTGAATGGACACAGCATGGGCCACAGGAGACTCCTACTCCTAGTTCTGTGAGCTACAATATTCATTTGTGATTCACCAGATGATTTTTTCATCTTTGCTTGAAATCCAGGAGAGGAAAAGGTCAACATGGAGAAGAGTTCTTCCAATTCTACTGACAGTTGTGTGTTCACACCAGCTGTGCCCATGGCAGGATGGTTGGAACTGGATGATGTTTATGATACTTTGTAACACAAAATGTTCTGCGATTCTGTGATTCTCTAGGTGGAGTGATAAACTGAGACATGTAAGTCCCTGCTTTTTTTCAGCGCATGCTGCTTCTTCCTTGGTTCCAAGCAAGTCCAGCATTTTGTTTCATGTGTCTTTAAGGTGCCTGGACAGAAGAGAGGGAGGGCAGCTGCAGCACAGGGCTCATGTCCCATCAGAGTCTCTTACTCTCTCTCTCACGATGGCGCCGATGCCGCTGCCTTAGGACACCTGAGTGTGGAAGGCGAGCCCGCCCTTAAGCACGGCCATCCAAGTCAGTCAGGGGCACAGGCTGCAGCTGAAGCTGCCAAGCGTAGCTGTGAGGCTGCAAGTGAGGAGAAAGCCATTGTGGCCAATTCTGCTGAAGCCTACTGCCAAACCAAAGGCAACTGTGCCCACAGCCTCCCCCTGTTTGGCACCCGGCTGCTGCGGACGCCTCACTGAGCAGGTGTCGACGTTCAGGCTGCTGCTGTTCCTGTGCACACTCTGCTGCTGTTTCTGTGGGCTCCAGAGCCGCTTGGGCAGCAGCGACTCGGCAGCCGTGCTCGAGGAGACATCGCCACTCTCCCCATGGTGGCAGCAGCTCTGTGGGCCCCGAGCTCTGTGTCAGGGGAGCCTCGGTCACAGCAGCGAGGCCTGGGCAGCCGTGAGGGCCCGGGCTGGTGGTCAGCCCTGCCTCTGCCCACTGCCCCTTATCGGAGGCACCCAGAGGCCGTGGCCTGGCAGCACCCCCCTGCCCTCCATGTCCCCAGCCAGCCAAGCCTGGGCACCTTGGGCTGTCCCCACCCTTCTGGAGGGGTGGCGTCTCAGCCTCGAGGGCTTCTGCTGCCGGCCTGGGAGACATTTTGGGGAAGTGCCAGATCAGCCAGGTGTCAGGAAAAAGGCGGCTGCCTGGGGGCTGCTTATGGCCTCTGACACCCAATTCCTCAGGTCTTCCCACTGGTCCGGCCTTTCAGGGGCCTCCTGTCCCCTTTGGAGCCTCCAGCCTCCACACATCCCCCTCACGCCTTCCCACGCTTTTGTCCCGTCTGGGCCTCCACAGCCCCTCATCCATTTACAGCCTCCCAATGCCCTGTTCCCTCAGTGTCTCCCCCAGCGCGGCCCGGCAGCAGCGCCACAGCCCCACAGGAGCTCCAGAGGAGCCAGATCAAGAGGAACCTGGGAGCCCTCAGCAACCCAGCCAGCACCACACGGGCACGAGGACACAGATGGCGGCGCTTCCTGGCTGGGACAGGGTTTGTGCCTTCAGCAGAACCACCAAAGGCCAAGAGGTTCTGGCCATTTTCCCTGCACCACTGCATGCCTGGGCAGCTTGCTGAGCATATGCCCCCTTTTCCCTAACTTCCCCTATGCCTCACACACCCTGGGCAGGAAAAGAAAGGTCTTGGGACTCTGTATATTTTAACATATCCTATATTTACATACTAAAAGAAAACGAAAAGAAGAAAAGAAGAATCTGTAAGAAACAAAAAATATCCCTGCTGGTTCAGGTGGCCCCAGCAGACAGAGCCTGCCAGATCAGCTCTCTGCAGAGATCCACCAGCGCAGCCAGCTGAGGCCAGACAGACAAGGCCATGTCCTCCATGTCCTGAGGAATTGATCTTGCATCCTCTGGAGGATGGAATATCAGCCACTCTGTATTGCCCAAAGAACATAAAATGTTTCAAGTGCCAGGTCTGACATGGAACAGCTTCTGTCCTCTGTCAGGCTTTCAAGGGCTGGAAGAGAGATGTACAGAGCCACGGTCAGATCCCAGACCTGCGGGGGCCCACGGAGACCCCCCTGCCAGGGCCATCCCAGCCGGCTCTTGCCGTGGCCAGAAGGGAGTAGGGACCAAGGGGATCAGCCCGAAGCTGCTGGCCACGAATGCCCCACGTGCCCCTGAAATCTCAGTGGGCTCTGCTCACGCTGCCCCTCATCCACACAAGGAGCAGAGCCCTCCACAGCCAGGCCAGGGCTTGCAGCTCCCCCCGACAGCTCCGCAGACAGCCCGCTGCCCTCACTCACATTTGTAAATTAGCTGCAGGTCTTCCTTCTTCTCCCTCAGGAACCGCCCAGCAATCCCTGGGAACACAGAGCCTGTCAGGGTGTTAGCGTTCAGGAACACACATAATCACGAATGATTATATGAAGGTGCTTTATTTAAAGAGCTCTGGGTGTCAGGGGTGCACATACCCAAATCTGACCCATCTTGGTTTTGACTTAAACATGTTTTATACTCTCTCGTTATACAACTTACATATTAATTATTATACTTATATTGTTTTATTTTAAGCATTGTTTTTACCCAAGCATGGATTTCTTGTGATCCCCCCCCTTAGCCCCCTAACATGGTTCCCCATGTTCTCTAAACAATAATTATACCTAACCACATCTAACAATTGTATCATTTATCATATACTGACTACACAGGTGCAGCTTGACCTGGTCTTTAGCAAGCACAAGGCCTAACATTTCCCAGGGCCTGCTTTTCCCAGGGCTTTCCAAACCTAAGTCCCCAAATTTTCTAAGATTTTAAGACCTTTTACTATCATTTCCCCCCTTTGAAAGCATTTTCACTTCACCATAAGTGCAAATGTTTTCACTTGATACAGTCCTTTGTTCCTGAGTTTATACTTGGTGTTCTTCAAATCCTCAATTGATGTAAACGTTGTCCTGGATGCTGTCACGAAATGGAGAACCAGAAGATGATGGGTGTGGGTCTCGCATCAGTGCCTTTATTATCTTCTGGTTCCAGGACGTTTTCTTCTGTATTTCTCTTTTTAAGATGCTGTAAACTAACCAAATTGCTAAAAATACAATTAGTAAAATTATCACATTCTCAATGATAGATTTAATCCATGAATTCACATTCCACCCTATCCCTTTGAAAATTTTGTCTAAGCAACTTGTAGTCAAATCCTTTTGCTCTTCCCGTGCTTCGTGCTCTATTTGTTGCAACTGATTGATGTCATGTTCTACATCTTCTGTTACATTTGGGATGTGGACGCAACAATGATCAATCTGTTCCTTTAAAAAACCACACACTCCATGCTCTTTCAGGAGTAGCAAATCTAAGGCCAATTGATTTTGTAAAGTCATTTTTGTGGTGGCTTGTAATTGTATGTTTAGTTCTTTAAATCTTTCCTGGGTGACTCTTGCTAGTCTGTCTACCTGACCTGTTTCTCTATTCTGATAGTTTGCTGTCTTCTCTAGGGCCCACCCAAATTTCACTCTACTAGAGGGCTCTTGCTAAGTGGCATCTTGATTCTATTCCTATCCTAATCCTTCCTAGCTATGCCTGTGTCTAGCCACTGAGTTGATTTTGCCATTGTTAGCATCCCTACCGAGATTAATTTTTGCTTTAGCAATTTTACTAATGCCTCTGCACCCCAATGACATTTGTTATGTTTAATTTGTAGAACTTCTCTCATTATCAAGGGGGTTAATACTATTTGTCTTTGTGCAGTTACATACCACTCTTCTGAAATCTTTTGTGCATTTAGCAAATGTCCCAATTTCTCATCCTCTATTGAATATTTTGGTTTTGGAGGCAAATTAAATTGAGATACATTAGTCTTTAAAGGTATCAATGCCATTGTTGTTTCCACTTCTCGAACAACCTGTCGGGCTGTCCAGTCTGCTTTTCGATTTCCTTTTACTCAATTCTAGTGTTCTGGTTAAAGCAACCAGTTCTGCCCTCTGGGCAGATGTATTTGCTGATAATGCTTTTGCCTCCACTATTGTATTGACTGTTGTTACCGCATATCCAGCTTATCTGGTCCTGTTCTCCACGAAGCTGCTTCCATCTGTGAATAGCTTCCATTCTGGTTGCTCTAGTGGGATGTCTTTCAGGTCTTCTCTTGCCGAATAGCTGTACTTTATTACTTCTACACAGTCATGCTCTAATGGGCCTTCTTCAGTTGTGGCACCTAGGAACAAAGCTGGATTCAAAAGGTTAGTTGTCTTTAGTGTGACATTATCCTGCTCAGTCAGGATTACCTGGAATTTTATCATCCTGCTTGGAGATAGCCAATGGCCCCCCTTTTGTTCTAAAACAGTGATTACCATATGTGGCATGTAGACATTTATGTGTCTACTCATCATGAGTTTTCTAGCTTCTCGGATCAGCATCACAGTGGCTGCAGCCGCCCGCAGGCATGAAGGCCATCTGGCACTCACGTGGTCAAGTTGTTTGGAGAAGCAGCCTACCGGCCTTTTCCAGCTTCCCAAACATTGGGTCAGCACTCCCAGTGCTAGGTGCAGTCTTTCATGCACAAACAGGTGAAAATCCTTGGATGAATCAGGCAGTCTTAACACCAGAGCAGTTGCCAATGCTTCCTTCAGTTTGAGGAAGGCCTCCTTCTGTGGTTTGCCCCCGGTAAATGGCTGCGTCTTGTGGGCTTCATACAGGAGTTTTGCAATTAGTCCATAGTCCATGATCCACAGCACCACTCTGTCATCCCAAGGAAAACTTGTATCTCATGTAGGTTCTGGGGTTCTGGAATGGCACAAATAGCTTGAATACAATTAGTTCCCAGCTTTTATTGCCCTTGTGAGATTTCACACCCCAGGTAAATCACAGTCTGTTGGGCAATTTGTACCTTTTCTTTAGACACCTTATATCCTCCCATTCCCAGCTGATTTAAAATTTTCAGTTTTTACCTTTATGCAGGTTGTTTTCTCTTCTGTAGTTGTCAGTGTATCATCAGCATACTGTAACAGCAGGTATTGTTCTCTCGGTACTTGCCCATTCTCAGTCCAAATCTCCAGCTCCTTCGCCAGCTGGCTTCCAAATAGTGTTGGACTGTTCTTGTATCTTTGTGGGAGTTGTGTTCAGGTGAACTGAGTTTTCCTTCTATTTTCTGGATTTTCCCAGTCAAAGGCAAACAGTTTCCTACTTTCATTGTCAAGGGGTATGCAGAAAAAGGCATCTTTTAAAGCAATTACAGTAAACCATTTCTATTTCTCTTTTACGGATGTTAACAATGTGCAAGGATTAGCTACCACTGGGTAAATATCTTTAGTTTTTCTATTATTGCTCTCAAATCTTGTACTAGTCTGTATTGGTCAACACAGAAATTTGGGCTCTACTGTTAACTACAGAAGCAATAGGTGCACATTTAGGACTTACTATTGCTGTAATCAGTATGTCTCCAGTTTTGTGATTTCTAGTGAACATTTTAAATACAACTAACTTCCCCCTCTCTGCTCACCCATGAGAGGCAGAGTTCCCAGTTTCCCTGATTCTGAGGCTGTTAGGGCTCCACTCCCAGAGGCTGAGAAGGAGACTGCTTTGGCTCACAGCCCAGAGCCTGTGGAGGTGTGCTGGGTTATACAATGGGGCATTCGATACAATGAACCTGGGACAGTGCCAATTAGAGACTACTTTCTGAAACTTTTAAGTGATAAGCCACCCATTATGTTTTGGAGACCCCTTTCTTTATTTCTAGTGACCACTAATACTGGCAATTAGAGATTTGTTTTCTCTCTTTTTTGTTTTGTCTTGGTTTTTTTTTGGTTTTTTTTTTTTTGGGTTTTCATTAAGAGAACCAATGTCTCTAACACCCTTTACTTTCTTTGATTTTTCCTTCTGGGATTTTTTACAGGTCCATAATTTCAGTTTTCACAGGTAACAACATTGGTGATTCATAACCAACAATTAATTTTCTTTTGTGTATCATTTGTAAGCAGGCAGCTTTTTGAATATTTTTCAATAGTTGGTTGGGGGTACAAACTATAGCAATAAAGTCCCCCCTTTCCAAGGGGTTAAGCCCCTCTGCACAATAAGCTGCATGCTGAGTTAGGGACCATGGGTTATGTATGTCTCTTGTTGTTAAAAATACTTCATGTCCCCAGTACCCACTGGATTCCTGTTCTCTCAATCGAATTTGATCACTTCCAATGAGACACTCGGAATACGTATTCTGTCTCTGACTCGTGAGGGTGAAGCCATAAAATAGATAGCCTTCGAGAAATAATGGGTTAAAACATAGAATATGAAGGGAACATCTGGAGGTAATAAACACAACGACAGGAGGGAAAGAGAAGGATAAAAAAAATCACCGGACTAAGCGTAATTTAAGCCGAAGCTAAAGCATGCCTAATGTCAATATGATAAGTTGGCCCTAGGAGGTTGGGAACTCGGCCAACTACACCGGGAAAGGACCAAATTTGGAAAGAAGTTCAAAAGTTTAAGGAGGAAGACTCCTCGGAGACCCTCGCCCACGATGAAGGCCGACCGGAACGACCCCCGAAAAGATCCTCAAAATAGAAGTTTCCACCCACGCCCCGCCTACGGCACGCCCCATATGAATATGCATGTATATGATGTAATTCCAAACCTAAAACTGTATAAAAGGCATGCTTTTGTTGTAAGACTTTGGAAAACTCCCTTTAGAGATTTCCCCAACGTGCACGTTGCTAATAAAATACCTCCTGTCTATTTGACTTAAACTGCGTCTCTTAGACAGTTATTCATCGCCTTTTGGGGCAAAATTCGGCATCAGTTCTGGCGACCCAGATGGGACCAAACAGGAGACTCAGACTTTGAGGGGTTCCCTCCGAAGAGCCGGTCCGGGGCCGGGACCCTCTGGGGCCCCTGACGGATTTTTGTCAGAAGAGACTCCCCTCCTGGACCAGCGCTCTTCGGCAGAGGAAGGATTCCCTGCATCTCCTGCTCCAATTAAGAGGTATTTTTAATTGTTTATTGGTTTTGGTTTAAAGCGCTTTATTGGGACACGGGGGTCAGACGTGACCACCGAAGGGTAAACCAGGGGACGCCCTGGTAAAAATCCCTAATTGGTACCATTTGTGTTCGATATCTCGGACATCATAGGTTTTGGTACTATTGGTGTTTGTCCCTAATTGGTACCATTTGTGTTCGATATCTCGGACATCATAGGTTTTGGTACTATTGGTGTTTGTCCCTAATTGGTACCATTTGTGTTCGATATCTCGGACATCATAGGTTTTGGTACTATTGGTGTTTGTCCCTAATTGGTACCATTTGTGTTCGATATCTCGGACATCACAGGTTTTGGTACCATTGGTGTTTGTATGTGTTTTGTGTGTTCGTTTTATGTGTTTGTTGCAAAGTTTTATAGGAAACATCTTGTCACTCTTTATGTAATAGATTGAAACGCGCATTGTGCTGTCTACGTGCCTTGAATTTGGGAAGCCGGTACTTCACAGTTTGAGGGCGACTTTTTTTTTATGACCAAACCTGGTAAAACAATTTTATTTTATAAGTGTGTGTTGTATGTGAGGGTGAGTGAGACGCAGCGTAGCTGCGAAGCGAGAGGGAGTCCTGCTCCGCATTTCCTGTTCTTCGCGAGAAGCCAGGTCGGAAACGGACGAAGCGATTGAGATTGTGTGCATGAAGTGTTAAAATATATCAGCATATCGTGGTTGCGAGAGAGGGACTGTTTCGGTTAACAGAAAACGCAGATACAGGGGATAGTCATGGGAGGTCAACAGAGTAAGGACGTAAATATGAAAACCCCCTTAGGGTGCATCCTAAAGCATTGGAAGGACTTGGGAGGGATTCCGGGAGGAAACATAAGTAAAAAGACACTTCTCAAATATTGTACGCAGTGGTGGCCATTGTATAAGTTAGATGATAATGAGAAATGGCCACCCGAGGGAACAATTAAATATAATACCATTTTACAACTAATGCTTTTCCTCCGCCGACTCAATAAGTGGGATGAGGTGATGTATGCAGACATGTTTTTCACCTTAAGGAATAAACCTGAGTGGCAAAAAGAGTGCGGAATTAATGTAGCCCCTCAGGATCCTCTAGTACTAGCCCTGGAAAAAGATAAGAAAGGTTCAAAGCCCAAAGAACGCTGCTGCGATGCATGTAGCATTGGGCAACAATGCCTTAAGTTAACGAGAAGGGACAGTGGAAAGGAGAGCGAAATAAGCCTGTGGGAATACCATCCATTTGCCCCAGGACGAGAAGGACCCCTCCCCAGGCCAAAAGAGGAACAAGGGGATCTTACCCCATTAAAGGAACTAGAACGATGGTGGAGATCCAAGTTTGGGCGCAGCCCCCAGAGGATAGACAACAGTTGGGAGGAGGGCAGCCCATTAAAATCAGGGATTGACGAGAGGAAAAATAACCCTCAGGGACTAGATAGTCCACAGGGGTCAGGGAGCTACATGGATGCTGACAGCCCACCCACACTGGAGGTTGAGGGGGAGGAAGGCAGTGGGTCAGAAGCAGAGAGCCGAAGGGAGGCACGTAGCATACCCGAGCTCAGTCCATATGGAGATAGCAACACCTCCAGAAATGGAGGCGTCTGTAGAATGGAAACCAGTGCACCAAGGACTGGGGATAAAAGCAATTCACCGGGAGGCGACGTCCCTAAATTGAGATACAGCAAGAAGAATGATAATGAGGCATGCGAAAGGGAGGCAGAGAGTAACTCACAGAAACTGAACATAGTAATTCAGATAGAGGATAAGAGAGGTGGAGGGGGAGCAGAGGATGAGAGGAACCGCAGCCCAGGACAGGATAAGAGCTGGCAGATACAAAAGAGGCGACAGACGCAGGATGAGAATCGGATGGATTGTGTGATAGAGATAGGAGAGGAAAATGAAGAGCAGGAAGGGGGAAAGAAGAAAGAGAAGAGAAAGAATAGGGAAGGCATTGAGGCACAGGAAGAAGATCCCGGGGAGGGAACCATTCACTCGTATTACACCAGATCTGTGGCACGGGGGGAAGCAAAGCAAGGGGAGAAAGGGAATCACACGATAGCTCCTCTCCGACAAGTTATGCCAGTAGTAGGGGAAAAGACTAGAGTAAAGGTGCCATTCTCGACGAGTGATTTGAACAATTGGAGGGATGAGGCAAGGAACTTCAGGAGGAATCCAGAGGGAGTAGCAAAGAGGTTTGAACTAATGGCAAAGAACTTAGATATTGATTGGGAGGATATAGAAGTGATGTTGTCAGAATTGACAGATACGGAAAGGGAACTCGTATTGGAAACGGGGAGACGACATGCCCAACTATTATCGGGGAGACTAGAAGATAATTTTCCCAGCAGTAAACCAGAGTGGGACCCGGGCAACGCAGAACACTATCAACGGCTAGTGCAGTATAGAAAATTGATAGCGATGGGCTTGCGTAATGCGATCCCTAAGGCTGTCAATTGGTCGATGCTGTATGGTGTCAGGCAGGGAAAGGATGAGACCCCGTCAGAATTTCTGGATAGGCTTAGGGCAGCAATGAGACAATACACACCCCTGGACCCAGCAACAGAGGAAGGGAAACAGCATTTGTTAGGGTTAATGATGGGACAGAGTAACCCAGACATCAGGAAGAAATTACAAAAGCTCGAGCACCCGGCAAATAAAAACCTAGAGACACTGCTGAATGAGGCGTGGAAAGTATACAATAATAGAGAAGTTGAGGAGAAGAAAAAGGAGGACAGGAGGATAGCTCGAGTAGTGGCTGTAGCAGTGGCAGCTCAGAAGACAGGCTACTCGGAACCTGGAACCAGGGGAAGAGGTAGAGACAACCCAGCAGGAAGGGGAAGGAGGCTCCAGCCCCATTCAAACGGGTTAGGGCCGAATCAATGTGCGTACTGCCTGCAGACGGGACACTGGAAGCGAGAATGCCCCCAGCTAAGGGAAAGGCTAATGGCCACCACTACTACCACGCCTCAGGATAGTGAATGAAGGGAACCGGTGGGCCGTACCCTAGCAGACCCACTGGTTAAGATAGAGCTAGGGGAGGGTAAAAAGGAATTAGACTTTTTGATTGATACGGGAGCAACCTTTTCGGTTTTAAATCAAGAATTTGTACCTAAAAGTGATGAATTTGTGCAAGTTGTGGGAGCAACAGGCCAACCAGAAAAGGCTTACTTTTTGAAACCCATTAAATACAAAATTGGGAAGCAAATGGGAATTCATCAGTTCCTGTATTTACCAAATTCACCAAAACCCCTACTAGGGAGAGACTTATTGGAGAACTTGGGGGCCGTAATAAAGTTTAATAAAGATCAATTGGAGTTTCAAGTAAATGAAGAACAACTGATTACAGCTTTAAGCCTAACGATCAGTTGTGTAGAGCCTAAACCTGAAAGCCACAATTTCGAGCAAATCCTGAGCCAGACGTACCCATTGGTGTGGGCTACTGATATACCTGGAAAATCAAAACAAGCAGCACCGATTGTCGTTGAACTTAAAGCTGGGACAAAACCGGTGAGAAAGAAACAATACCCTCTGAGGATAGAAGATAGGAAAGGGATTGAGCCCACAATCAGAAGGTTTATGGAACTGGGGTTATTGGTAGAATGCGAATCAGATTTTAATACACCAATCCTGCCAGTCAAGAAACCTAATGGAACCTATAGGTTAGTCCAGGATCTGAGAGCAGTAAATGAAATAACTAAGGCATTGCATCCGGTAGTTGCTAACCCATACACGCTTTTGACCAGACTGAAGGAGAATTTGGCCTGGTTCACTGTATTAGATTTAAAAGACGCGTTCTTTTGCCTCCCCTTAGCTCTCGAGAGTCAAAAGATTTTTGCCTTTGAGTGGGAATCTGTAGATAGTGGAAGAAAGACCCAACTCACCTGGACAGTGTTGCCCCAAGGGTGGTGCAACTCCCCTACGATTTTTGGGAATCAGTTAGCCAAGGAACTAGAACAGTGGGAAAGGCCGCTGGGAGATGGCACCCTTCTGCAGTACGTAGACGACCTCCTAATAGCAACAGTGACAGAGGAAGAATGCATTGAATGGACCATTTCCTTGCTGAATTTCCTGGGTTTAAATGGATATCGAGTCTCTCGACAGAAAGCACAGCTGGTACAGACACAAGTGGTGTACCTGGGATACGAAGTCTCCAGAGGACAGCGATCCCTGGGAGCAGCTAGGAAAGAGGCCATCTGCCAGATGCCCAAACCAGAGACGGTGAGAGATCTGCGCGCCTTTTTGGGGATGACAGGTTGGTGTCGGTTATGGATCTACCAGTACGGGATACTCGCTAAACCACTGTATGATTTGTTGAAGGAGGCTAAGAGCATCCTAGTTTGGACTCCCGAGGCAGAAGAAGCCTTCAAGAAGCTGAAGATGGAACTAATGAGAGCACCAGCCTTAGGTCTCCCAGACGTATCAAAACCATTCTGGCTGTTCTCCCACGAACGACAAGGGATGGCCTTAGGAGTCCTAGCACAGCAGCTGGGACCGCACAAGAGAGCTGTGGCCTACTTCTCTAAGCGATTGGATGAAGTAAGCAAAGGATGGCCAGGCTGTCTGAGGGCAGTGGCCGCAGTGATAATTAACATAGAAGAGGCCAGGAAGCTCACGCTGGGCCAAAAGGTGACTGTACTAGTATCCCACACCGTGTCAGCTGTGCTGGAACAGAAAGGCAACCATTGGTTGTCGCCTTCCAGATTCCTAAAATACCAGGCCGTTCTGGCTGAATCAGATGACGTAACCATTCAGGTAACTAACATTGTGAACCCAGCTTCATTTCTAGAAGGAAGAGCCCCGGCAGAACCCATCGAACACGACTGCCTGGAAACAATTGAAGCTGTCTATTCCAGTCGCCCGGACCTCAAAGAAGAGCCGTTCGAAGATGCGGACAATTGGTTCTCGGATGGCAGCAGCTTCGTGAAGCAAGGAGTAAGAATGGCTGGTTATGCGGTCACTACTACAGAAAGGGTAATTGAGTCGAACCCCTTACCCACAGGAACTTCAGCCCAGAAGGCAGAACTGATAGCTCTGACTCGAGCTCTGGAATTGGCAGAGAACATGCAAATCAATATATGGACAGACTCTAAATATGCCTTTTCTGTTGTACATGCTCATGGGGCCATCTGGAAAGAAAGAGGACTGTTGACTACACAAGGAAAAACAGTTAAACATGCAGAGGAGGTTCTGCGATTGCTAGAGGCGGTCCAACTCCCAGCTCAAGTGGCCATAATGCATTGTAAGGGACATCTGAAAGGCAATACTATTCCAGAAATAGGAAATAGAAAGGCAGATACAGAGGCCAAATTGGCTGCCACAAAGTCTAGGGAAGTGGGAATAACGGCCCTAATACCAGGAGACCTGGATATCAGTATCAAGCCAGATTACCAGGAATCAGACCATAAATGGATTCAAAGAAATAAGGGCAAAATATTAGAAAATGGTTGGGGTCAATTGGAAACAGGACAGTTAGTAGTACCAGGAAATGTGATGTGGCAGTTTGTAAAAGCAGAACATGAGAAGGCCCATTGGGGTTTGGATCCGCTTTACCAATATTTGCAAACCAGGATAGCAGGACCGAAATTATTTACTACTATAAAGCACGTAACATCCCAGTGCGAACGGTGCCTGAGAAATAACCCGAATACGGGAACCAAGATACACCAAGGAGCCATAAGTCGAGGTAAATTCCCAGGTGAAGTATGGCAAATTGATTTTTCTGAGCTCCCAAGAAAAGGGGGGCTCCGATATTTGTTGGTATTAACTGATACATTTTCTGGGTGGCCTGAAGCATTCCCTTGCAGGACAAACAAGGAAAGAGAAGTGACCAAAATACTGTTGAGTGAAATCATTCCGCGGTTTGGGGTACCGAAGAGTATTTCCTCGGATAGGGGTACACACTTCTGTGCGAAAGTGGTGAGAGCAATAAGCAAAGCATTACAAATCAAATGGCAATTACATACACCTTATCATCCACAGGCCAGTGGACAAGTAGAAAAAATGAATCATCTTATTAAGCAGCAAATTGCCAAAATATGCCAAGAGACTAATTTGCAATGGTATCAAGCCTTGCCTATTGCTCTGCTGAGGCTGAGAGTCAAACCAAGGTCAAAAGAGAAGCTAAGCCCATTTGAAATCCTGTATGGTAGACCTTATGCTATGCAAGTTGTAAACGGGGATGCCATAGGCCAAATCGGTAACCAGTACATTTATGATTATGTAATTACAGTAGGGAAACAATTGGATAAGAATGCTACCGTGGTAATAGAGCACCAACCTAAACAACCTGATTGTAAATTGCATCCGTTTAACCCCGGTGATTGGGTGTATGTTAAGAATCTTTTAGGAAAACCCCTACAAGAGAAGTGGGAAGGACCTTTCCAAGTGCTGCTGACTACCTTCACCGCGGTCCGGATCAAGGAGCGACCTACGTGGATTCATTACTCGCGGGTCAAGAAAGCTCCAGAGAGTAAACAAGAGGAACGGACATCATGACCTTGACTTCACCTCAAGCCCTTTCAACCCTGATCATTGGACTCTCGATAAGTATAGTTCTTCCCCGAGACTCTGACCCGATAGACCCATGGTCTCACGCACACCAGTGTATTCACCCGGAATGGGGAGCGAAGGGACCCTATTTCGAGGTATATGCCCTACGTAACAATCAGCCATACGCAAGTAAATTATGGCATCAACCTTCCATGGTAGCATACAAGGGAGACCAAATCCAAATTGGGTGTCGAGAGCTTGACTCAGTGGAAGGAAGAACAAAGCAGCTAGTATTGACAATTCGATCCTTGGGGAAGTCAGCATCCGAACATAACTTAATTACCTTTAGTCCGGTAAAAATGGGTAAGCCCACTATTTGGAGGCAGCAAAAGGGCCCAATTTCGTGTAGGTGGAGTGATTTCCGGGAAGATCCAACCGGATCACAGCCCCAAAACACAGTAATTTATAGAAAAGATTCGCTTGGGGACCTGCGCCCACAAAACATAACCCTTGACCCTCACCCTCTTCCTTTCCCTGCGGGAAAGATCGTGGCATCTGGTGGCCCCGAGGAAGGGAAGGCACGGTGTGAAATGGCATTTAGATTAGATCAATCGATGTCGTTCATATGCGAAAGACAGTTGAAGATACCGGAACAAGGTCTTAACCCAGAGGGGGTCCCTAGTGGGCATGCTGTTGAATATAGGGTGGCACTATCGGAAGACGTGACCCCCTTATATCCAAATCTAGACTTGCCCCAAGAAACCACTCCACCAGCGGAATGCAAAGTAGTGCACAATTTAACCTTTGTAGGGCCTCAAGTGATAAGAAAATCTAATGAACTAAAATTATTATTGGACCCCACTTATTCCCTGAAAAAGGTGCAGATGAATATACGCGTCGATGTTACGCATCTGCAGAAGGATTGTCGACCATTTGTACAGCAAAGCCTTAAGGGATGGAATGCATGGCTAGCAACTAGGTCCTATCACAGGCGGGCGCAAAGAGATATAAGTGGATGGGTTGGTACTGGATTTGGAATACTGAATACAGTAGATCAAGAGGTATTGGTGAACAAATTGAGCACTGTCACCACCAACTTAGGAAAACTCAAGGTGCCGCTGAGTTCATCTATGCTTACATTGGCAGAAACACAATCGCTAGTAGTAAAATTACTAACCATGGTAGCAAACCATACTGCAGAGGATTTTGTAAAGCTCGCTGATTACACAGGAGAGCTCAGTAAAGACATTGCACTCGCTGTCCAATGCTCTCAGACACAACAGTGGGTACAATCGGTAGCGGCAGGAATAATGAGAGAAGGAACGTCAGGTATATTACCTCAAGAACTAAGGGAAACAATATTAAAGGACAATCATACTACACAATTCGAGAAGGACCACCAAGCCTGGTGGCAATTAGTAAATTTCACTTATGAACCTCAACAGGAACATATCGAAGCTTATGTCCTCACCATCAGTGCGGCAGAGGAAAGAGCTATTTTTCCTATCCTCACCCTAGGGACAATGCAACAAGATGTCATTGTCAAGCCAATAGATCACAATGTTTGGGCCAGTTATGATTATATCAAAAATAAGTGGCAATCGGTTAGCACAGAGGCATGTATTCCTAGAGGACAGCTAGGCTATGTTTGCGAAAACGCTGTAGTAGAGGCAGAAGATTTATGCTTAGATGCTGAGAATAGAGTGTGCACCTTTGAAGTGCTTTTGCGTAATCGAACACAGTCACAAGTTTACTATATAGGGAATGGGTGTGCTTGCGTACGGACAGCCTGTGACAATGTCACTATAGATAATTGCCAAGAGGAAACTAACAATACTAACTTTTGTGTATGCAACTTTACCAAAATAGTGGGTTGCGATTTTCATTATACTGTCCCAATAACTACTCAACAGCTAATTAACACAGATTTTAACCTGTATCGGGAAATACCAGAATTGCAAATAGGGATGGATGTCAAAATTCTCAAAGCAATGCTCGCACACCCTAAAGTAAAGGAATTGGTGCAAAGAGTGAATCAAACAACTACACGGATGGTATGGCAGGTAGAACATGATTCAGAAAGAATAAAGAATGTCCTCACCGAAGTAGAACAAGTAGGCCAGCATCATTGGTGGGATATCTTCACAGGATTTTCCCCAACAGCCACACAGGTTTTCAATTACCTGGTGCCCCCAATGATATTGGTAGTTGGAGCCCTGTTGGTGTTAACTTTTACAAATATTTTTATGTGGTGGAAGCTAAGGATCATAATGAAAAGGACCCAAATGGTTTGGGCTATGGTACGAGCGCATCAGCGCTCTTAGGATTAGACATCAGCACTCTTAGGATCAGACCTTGACGAAAGAATTCGTAAGTCATAAGAAAAGGGGGGAATGAAGCCATAAAATAGATAGCCTTCGAGAAATAATGGGTTAAAACATAGAATATGAAGGGAACATCTGGAGGTAATAAACACAACGACAGGAGGGAAAGAGAAGGATAAAAAAAATCACCGGACTAAGCGTAATTTAAGCCGAAGCTAAAGCATGCCTAATGTCAATATGATAAGTTGGCCCTAGGAGGTTGGGAACTCGGCCAACTACACCGGGAAAGGACCAAATTTGGAAAGAAGTTCAAAAGTTTAAGGAGGAAGACTCCTCGGAGACCCTCGCCCACGATGAAGGCCGACCGGAACGACCCCCGAAAAGATCCTCAAAATAGAAGTTTCCACCCACGCCCCGCCTACGGCACGCCCCATATGAATATGCATGTATATGATGTAATTCCAAACCTAAAACTGTATAAAAGGCATGCTTTTGTTGTAAGACTTTGGAAAACTCCCTTTAGAGATTTCCCCAACGTGCACGTTGCTAATAAAATACCTCCTGTCTATTTGACTTAAACTGCGTCTCTTAGACAGTTATTCATCGCCTTTTGGGGCAAAATTCGGCATCAAGGGAGACGCCCGTACTCCCTTTTTTCTTTTCTCTTTTTTTCTATTTTTTTTCCCTCTTTTTCTATTTTTAGTGGTTACGTATGGATCGAGATCCTTATCATTGATATAGTTATATTCTGTTTTAATTAGAGGTATCAAACTAGGACAGCAGTGTTCTCCACAATTTTATCCAAGTAAGCTCTTTTGGAGGGTAAGTTTGATTAATGAGAGGGGTTTCCCTCTCTTGTTTCTTTTAGCAAGTCAGCATTTTTTGAATTTTATTATGGAGGGCTGCTCGCAACAGACTGATCGTACTTTTTTCTTCATCCAATTGTTTTTGCAAAATTTTAACTAGGTTTTGGAGGGAGTCTATTGTAGTTTTTTCTTCACTTCTTTACTTACAGCAAGTTTTATAGCTGCTGTAAGACAAGCTCCCAAAACTGAACAGAGTATAGTTTTATTTTTGCCCAGTTTAAATTTTTTTTCATGTTGTAAAGAACATACTCTATCAATCACATTTTCCAAATCAAACCAATTATTGAGCACCAACTTTTCCCTCCTGGAGAAGGTCTAGCATTGTGTTTTGCTAACAGAGCATAACATGCATAAAATGCAGCTTTAACTTCTGCACTGCTGTTTTCAGTCATTTTTTACAAAGGAAAAACCACGTCAGGGAGGTATAAACTTAAATTATACACACACACACACACACACAACTTTTTGCTTCCCTGTATGGGTAAAAAGACTAAATCTGCTTGGGAGGCACTCCTTCAGTTTAAAATTCTGATTGTCTTTTTGCTACCCCAAGCAGTCAAAATTCATACACACAACAACAAAAAACAGTCCCGCCCTTTTGCACTAAGAGATCTTTTCTGAAATTCTGCAGACAGAGCCCTCAAGTGAGTGTGGGGTGCTTTTCACCTCGGCGTGTGCAGTTTGCGGGAAATTCGAGTCGCCCCCCTTGCTTTCTAGGCATCGCTCACTCTTTTGTGAGTGTTGGGCTGGGTGCGGCTGGAGCGAGACGTCCTTCCCCTAATACAGACTGCACAACAAACCTGCAGCCCCTTCTGTCTGTCAGAAATCCTGTCCGTGATTCCAATTTAAACGTCACGATTCGCTAACGCGAGTGGGACTCGTGAGAGGTTAGTTTGATCTCTGAGTGTAAAAGGACACAAAGGGATTTCAGTTTAAATCATAACAACAATAATATACTTTTATTTTAGTGCCAACAATAAGGGTTATGCAATAGAGGAGAGACAGAGAGATAAGGAAAACAAAGTAAAGAAAGACAAAAGAGGTTATAGCTACCAACAGATGAGACGGGGTTGCTGGGTCTTTTTCTGTGGGGAGATCTCACCAAAATTAACTTAGTCTTATGAAATTCTTCCCCAAAGTTACCTTGTTTGCAATGTGCTAATAAGCACACCAAAGGAGAAGTACCCGGTATGGGAGCACTGCTGCCCAAAATCCCTTTAAGCTTCTCCATATTATAACTATAACTATAACTATAACTATAACTATAATATACCACAAATGCCGAACCTGCGACGCTTTCGCAGTCGTCTTATGGACGGCGCCTAGGCTTTACCAAGAGGAATTCCTTTAGCCCAACCACGCACAGCTTTCGCCGCGTCTAACTGGCAGGCACCAAAACCAAAGTAAAGCACCTTACCTTTCTCTCCCGGGGACGTTGTGAGCAGCGGAGACGGTCGCAGCCGGATGGGCTCCCCGAGAATCCCTCGGTGCCGGCTGGAGCGTGATCGGGTTGCGAGTTTGCTCAGCAGCACTCACAAGGTCTCATCTGGGGTCACCAAAATGTCAGTGTTCAGGAACACAAATAACCACGAATGATTATATGAAGGTGCTTTATTGAAGAGCTCTGGGTGTCAGGGGTACACAGACCCAAATCTGACCCATCTTGGTTTTGAGTTAAACATGTTTTATACTCTATTGTTATACAACTTACATATTAATTATTAAACTTACATTGTTCTATTGTGAGCATTGTTTTTACCCAAGCATGGATTTCTTGTGATCCCCCCTTAGCCCCCTAACATGGTTCCTCATGTTCTCTAAACAATAATTATATCTAACCACATCTAACAATTGCATTATTTATCATATATTGACTACACAGGTGCAGCTTGACCTGGTCTTTAGCAAGCACAAGGCCTAACATTTCCCAGGGCCTGCTTTTCCCAGGGCTTTCCAAACCTAAGTCCCCGAATTTTCTAAGATTTTAAGACCTTTTACTATCACTCTGAGAAAAAATTTCTTACAGGAAGACCTCAATTATTTTCCAGCAAGGCAGGTAATATGCATTTGGATATTTCTCAAAAAAAACCCCAAAAACCAAAAAAACTGTTTTCATACAAGATTTTACTCATACATTAACTATCACATATTTTGCAAAACAAAAACAACCACAGCAAAGTAAAATCCCAAATTTTTCCTATATTTAAACCGTGATAGTATTTCTGAAATGGGAATCCAGAGCCTCACCAGATTAATATCACCACTTTGACCAGGGAATTTGCCATATCCACTTCTGGTTTCGTTCAGTTGGAGCTTCTGTTTCTACAGTGATGGCTCTTGAACATTTTGGGATTTAAAGTAGTCCCTGAAGAGATAGTTGACAAAAATATGATGTTACTTTTAAGATGCTTTCTAATTATTTCTACCTTCATCCAGAACCTGCAAACATCTCATCTCCTTCACTATGCTCCAAGCCCATTAAAATTGGAACGCAAAATAAGAATATTCAAAATATTTTGTTTTGCATTGCTAAAGGCCCCACTACAGGTACTTGACTCATCCTTCAGACTGTCAATAAATAAATGAAGTCTAGGACAGGTCAAATAAAGACACTATGTTTTCTATGTTTTGTTGGGGTTTTTTTTAGAAGACTTGGTAGATTTGAAACAGGTCTTATATTAAGGAATAGTTCCTAAGGGACTTGACTTACAGAAATTACTTTATACTTGGCAGTGCATCTAATTGATTGCAGTTCCTTTTTTTCAAATATAATCCAACATTTTCACTACCAGGTGTGGTGGTTGGAAATGTTGGGACTGTAGAACACTGCAAGGCTAAATTCTCCTCCGGCCTCCATTATTTTTATGCTGCTCAGCACTTTCTCATCCTTACTGAGATCTGCTGCAAATTTAAAACACCCTAACAGGGCTGAGAGAGTATTGCAACAGTGTTTATCTATTGTATCATTAGAGTTCTTGTTACCATAATTCCACAGTTCTGAGCAACAGTTCTCATTTTATGGGCAGGTAATTGAGCTCTATGATACATGAATTGATTTGCAGGGAAAATCCATTAAAACCTGGTTGGAAAAGCAATTTATTCAGGATCTTCACTCTGATTGCCTTTTAGAGCTACCACTCTAGGACCACTGAAACAGTTTACTTTAGCTCGTGTCAATGAAACTACAATTCAGTGTTTGTCCAAAAACTGTTCACATTCTAAAATAAAGGTGAGGTTCCTGTGGTTTCATGAGTTATAAAGGCAGAATTCAGGATTACTGCAGATTCTTAGATCAGGACCACTTCCCAGCTCAAGAGCTATTTAGTGGGAAGAGCCAAGGCAAAAGGCAAAATTCAAGCAAGTGTTGCTGATAAAGTGAGTTATGGCTTCTACATGAAAATGTTAGCAAGGGTGATCCAGTCAGATCTCATGTCTGCCTGTGGTTCAGCACTGCAGCTGGTAACACCCAGAGCACCAGATCCAATCACTCCTGAGGAGCAGGTTTGTTAAAGCAAGCACTGTTGTTTCAGGACCAGTGAAAGACAGGACAGAGACAAAATTGATAGTACTCCCTCAGTGCAAACAGAACTTGCCCAGCCACAAATTTGCTCCTCTCTGGCCCTACTTGTAACATCCCTGTTTTCAAATTCCTATTTTTAGCAGCTGCTCATAAAAGGCATTCTTACTCAAAGAAGTGAATGTTACTAGTGTTCATTTGAATGAAGCCAACAATTAAGCAACATCTTCTCCCAAGTGATTTTGTACAAGTTATGGTTTAGTTTTCTTCCTAATTGCTTGGAAAAATAGGATTTGCTCAGGAAATGGGAAGGGTTGGCTAAAAGGAGTCAGCTGATGGGAACCAGCCAGTAACTCCTGCTGCTGCTGACCTGCTGCAACTCCCAGGTAAGAGGACAAGTGCTTCATTTGTAATCAAGTCTATATAAAACACAAAAAAGGCAGAAGGACAAACCTGGTTCATAAAGGCAGCAGTCTGTGACCAAAAGCAGCAGAGACAGCAGCCAGTGTTTCACTCCTGATGAGAGCCCACTTGCAAAAGTTCCACTTGAGGAGCTGCCGGAGAGCAGAGGCCGTTCTTCATTGATGTGTCAAACCATAAGAGCCATACTTCTGTTGCTATTCAAAGAACAGGGATAAACTCCGGGGTTTGTTAGGTTTTAAATAGTCTCCAACTTCAGGCCTAATAGAAGGCAAAATGGAAAATATCACATGTAATAGGACTTAAAAATAGAAATATGGAAGAACACAATGTTATACTCATGTTACCTATTACTTTTTCCAGCTGAGCAAAGTCTTCACAAATATTATAAATACATATCTTTTTCCCCCAATGAAAATAATAATAATAATAAAAAATATGTCTTGTAACCAGTAAGAAAAGCCACAAAACCAAAGCAAACCTGATTCTTGTAAACAGAAAATGTTGCTTAAAAATTCAGTTTGGGGAGCATAAACATTTAATTGCCTTGAGCATGTCTTAGAAGTTCAGATTTACTCAAAATAGTGTCAAGAGCAAACAAAACTGCAAAACAATCTCTTTTAGTAGGAAATACCTTGTGAGAATGAAGTGTTTTCTTATAATCTTTCACTGTTTCACTTTATGTCTGAATCTTCTAACTCCAGCTCCTATAACAGCATCAGTGGGGGAGAGAGACAATGAACACTCCTTCTGTTATTTGACTGACTGCAAGGTTCTGACATGTACAATATTAATAAAAATAATTTATTCTCACAGGGTTTCGTTAGAATAACAAGCTGGTAGCTTTATATATGTTTAAGAAAGAAAATGAAACATTTGAAGTAGTAAGACAAAACCTTCATAAAAAAGGTATATATCAGATATATATATTTATATTCATATATATATCTGCAATTTCCCAAAGCCTTGCTCTAAGTACTAGACAAAACTGGCTACAAAATTCAGATTTTTCAGGTTATTCATTGACTGTAAAGTGCATCCTGATTGATAATAAATATCACTGGGGAACATTAATTATTAAATATACATTGCCCAATCTTTAATAAATCAACTTTAGTAAGAACAATTTTAAATCTAAAATTAAAAACAATTTCTAGGACACTTATTTTAAGTAATTGCACTAATAAATAGGAAGACCTTATATACAGTTAAATGACTAGCAGCTAACTCACATAATCATAGTAAGAATAATATATATGTACTGCAATTTTAAGTGTTATGACTCCAAGAATTTGTGGTAATATCCAAGCATTACTTGCTAAATAACACAAGATTAGTCTGATTAAGTCTTTGTTTAAGAAAATATGCAATGGGAATAACTAAGAGCTGAAATGAATGGTGTCAGTTTGTAAAGACAGAAATTTACTTCTGACAAGTAGGAAAACATGCAATATATTCCTATAGTTAACACATGTTCATAGTACAGACATTACTTTTAATAAATTTCAGGTTAAAATTGACAAATGTGACATGTTTTGCTATATGGAATTTTTTCAAGTGACTATCGTTCCGTCTGACAACGCAGACTAGAAAATGTCCTGCCTCTCAGAAATATTGTTCTGTTTCTACTTTTTACTTGATATTTTTCAGTTTTAGAAAAACACAGAATTTTTTTTTTTTTAGTTTTAGAAAAATATAGGACTAAAACAAGGCTTCTGTTGCATTTCTGGTTTTGTGGCTCAAAGTCATTGTTGCTATTATCATTATAATTAATAATTATTTATTTTAAATTACGTCCATTTAATTTGGATGAATTCTTGAAACAAACAAACCAATTCACATATTTCAAAACCTGCATTTTAAAATGTGATATTCCAAATAATCCAGCTCTATGCAGCTCCTCAGGGCTCACTTCCATGTATATTTTCTGAGTTCAGAAGAAATCTGTAAACTGTTTTACCTGGGTTGAATTAGACATATAGATTTTGAGGGGTGACTATGGCTCTCATATCATATTCTCAGCGATGATAATTTGATTTTTTTCTCTGCACAGGTTATTTTCATTCTAGCAGCAGCCAACCAGTTGGAAATGGTGAATCCCTTTGTGCTGCTCCCCAGGCACAGCTAATCATGGGAATCCAATCTGCTCAAATGAAGCCTCTTGCTGCAGTTCCACAGACAATTAACCCTTCTATTGCCGTGAGTTGTGTAAATCAAATCTCACCCATCACCATCATCTGCACATTGCTCCAGGAGCCATAATTGCTAACAACAGCTCTTCTTTTCCATGATTACTCCTGAGGTTTGAATCATGTCTGGGTACAATTCTGAGCAAAACAGACACCCCCAAATCCATCCATCATCTCAACACGTCCCAATGTCATTTCCAGGTCAGCTCCAAAGGTGTGCCAGGGAAGCAGCCGCGTTTGCTGGTTTCCCAGGACAGGCTGGGATGTGAGGATGTTTTCCTAGGGCAGCCTAACGCGGCTGAGGACAAAATCCTCTCCCCACAGCTACTTCAGCAGTGTCTCTGACATTGCTTGTGCTTCATGGCCTATCAGGTGGCACTTCAGAGAACATATTAGAACTGACCACCAGACAGACTGTTCAACTTCTTGACAATTCGTTTGACTTCCCCAGGACTTAGCTGAGTGAAAAATCACTGTCCTTTGTCTATGACTCATGTCTTTGTCCAAGACAATATGAAATAAGACCAAAGAAGATTTCCTCCAGGTCCAAATTCGTACCCTTATCTGTGTGTCTCTCAAATCCCTGGTTTGGAGAAGGATCTAAATTGTATTTGTTTACATAAATACCTGAACTGAAAAACAAGAGGTAATAAAATCTCCTTGAATAGCCAATGTTTTGTCCTCTGGTGAGTTTTCCTGACACTCGACCAAGCTTGCAGAGTCATGAGAGAAAGAATTTCCCAGAAAAGAGACAACAGAGGGTAGAACAAGACACCAAAGAAAGGAAGGCTCTGGGAAAAGGTATAAAAACACATTTTATGATATACACTGAAATGAATATTGACCATTCTTGGTCGTCAAGAGACATCCTGATGAGCTGAATAACACATGGCCATAGAGAATCCAAGCCGAGGGATGGGATGTGGGAATCTCCCTGACTATCTGTGTGATCCTCAGGTATTGATTTATCACACAAGTAGATAGAAAGCTGGCAGTAGCTAAACAGAGTTTGAGATTTTATGACAGATACATGAACCCAGAGACACATTCCAGACTGTGGACTGCTTACAAATAGCTCACAAAAAGGAACTCTAAAATTAGCTTCCACAAATTCTATGGCAAAAATCCTTGAACTCATGTCCTTCTCCACGTTATACAGAAATTATTTCTTTCCAACTAGTCATATTTAAAAACTGAGTTTCTTTAATGTTAAAAAGGATATTTTGCAGGGTAAAATCTGCTGCTTAAATTAGCATGGCTCGTGGAATCAGGTTTTTTCAACTGTGTTTAAAGTCTATCAGACCTTATTTACAGATAATATCATACAACCACGGACTACATGCATTTAAATTCTTGAACGGTACTTTTGTAACTTTCTTGCACTACACTGCATTGACAACATTTTTATTCAGTACAAGACACAGAGTTTCAAAATTGATATAGAGCAAGCCCTGCATTCAGCAGCAACAGAAAATTTTGGAAGCAGTGGCTCTTAGAAGCACATGGAGGAGCCCCCTTGCATTACAGCTTACTACTCTAAGGCATAGCTAGAAATGGATGGAAAAAAATACAAATTACATTTCAACAGCCATTTCCTGGGTTGCACTTTCATAGGCCAATGCAATGATTAGCTCTGCCACGCTCTGAGCAACTTCAAAGTCATCATTAGTTGACAGTAAATAACCAGAATACTGCTTAAAAGACAAAATAGTTATCAACATGTTCCAAATGTTTTTACTCTAAGAGGTTATTTGAAGATCACAGAATAATGGCTGAGTCCCTTGATGATTTTTCCATCTGACACTGCATCCCCACGCTTTGTGGTCTGACACATAACTCAGCTTCATGCTGCATTATCAACACTTTTGTGGCAGCAGAGATATTAAACCAGTCTGAACACATTGCTGTGCAGGTTCCTGCCTCACTGTCCATTCGGTCATCCCTTTCAATTAGAAGCATTCACCATTCTGCCATACACAGGGAGGAGTTTATGTTGCCTTGTTGAGTGCTTTAAGAAACCTGTCTCTGCAGGCAACAACGGTCTGCAAACACAGAGATACAGAAAAGCTCAGACATTTGAGAAAACCAGAAAGTTTGGTTGTCTCACTGCATTTAGCCTGAGACAGAAATGATAAGTCAAAATTCTCTTGCAATTAAGATTCTCCAAGTTAAAAGGAAGAAGTAATGGAAGAAGAAATTGAAGCAATGCAACAGCATTTTAACCTATTCTATCCAAATGTTATCACTTTTCCATCACATTATTCTGTGTTAAACTTGAGTATTAAGCTGACCTTTTGGATACCAAAAGGATAAAAATGCATTAAAACTTCTTGTCTTTCAATCACAAAGACACATCCAGTTACTTGTCTTTCATCAGGGACAGCTCCTTAAGCCTTCGGTTGAAATTTTTCCTGCCAAACTCTAACAACACACTTTTGCCTTCAATCCTCTCTTATTTGTTCTCCCCAAAGGCCCAAGAGCTGGGATCAAATGAAGCTTTTCTAATGCTCTTTGCTGCACGGCTCACGACTTAGAAAGGATAACAGTGGAGCTTATATGACATTAACCTTAACTCCAATTTACACAGAAGGAATTACATCCCAACAACAGGGTTTGGTTTTCTAAATCTGATCTAGCAGAGCAAGTGCTACAGTTCCTGTCTTCTGTCATCAAGCTCAAAGCACAACAATCACAAGTATCTGGAGCAATCCAAGAGTCTGGGGGAAAAAAAGCAAAACAATATGCAGCAGTACCAACACAGAGCAACAGAGCAACTCTCAGGAAGACATTTAAGAGCCCTCAGATTGCAATTAGACTCCCCCAAACGCTCCAAGAAATCTGTGTATGGAAAGCCTTCTGCATACTGCCCGTAAAGATCAATCTTCATTTGTGGGGAGGCCTGTTTGTAATATTTGAGTCCCATATAAGCTACAATTGTATAATTGTACAGGATACAATAAGGATAAGGTGTTAATTCCTTTATGGCATTAAATTAAGAACTTTGCCTTTGTCTTGGAAATGTTCTCAACTAATTCCATTTTTAAATATGGAATGGTAAAGTCGTATCTGGGCTGGAGGGCACTAAAAATTCACAAGGATATGAACACATCTTACAGGCAGCTGTCCAGCACCACTGCAGCTGTATCCCAGGAATCCCCCTAACAGAGCTCAAACAGAGTTCTTCACCTTGTCTGTTTTACTGTGGGGATCACTTGAGTATTCCCAGGTCAGGACTCTGCTGTGAAAACCCACAGAAAATTAGTCACTGCTGCAGAGTTCGCAACCTGAAATTAAAGCCAAGAATTAATTAAGCATGAGAACACAGAACAAAATGATAAGACAGCTGTGGTCACAAGGCTGGGATGCAATGACAAATACATGCCAACTGAGCATTGGAGTGGCTTCTTTTGGACATAACACCAGTGAGGAGTTACAGGAAAAGATTTAAAGGCTGGTGATTAAATCAGTTTGCAGAGATTTAGAAAGCTAATGGTGAAAACAGCATTTTTTTTGCAGCAATGAAATGGATGATGAAGTGTGGTATCACAGATTTGGTATCAACTTTTTAATGACAATTGAAGTAAAGCTAAGCAACACAAGTACCCAGGAAGAGCGGACAAGACCCTTTCTGATACATGATACCACGAGGAGACAAATTTCAGAGAGCAAGGAGGAAAATGTGAATAACTCTGATCCCTAGCAGAAAACCAGAAAAAGCAATAGAGAGGAGGAGGCTATGTCCCCTGACAATGGCTGGGCAGAATAAGTAAGTAGAAAACTTGACCTATATTCTCCCCACAGAGGTAGGAAAGATTACATAAGGAATTCTTTCCTTGCGGAAAACTTGACTTATGTTTCTTTAGGAGTAACTTTCCATTCATATTGGAATTGGTCAATTAACATGAAAAATGTAAAAGGAAAGGCTATAAAAATCTGCCTCTGGAATCATTCATTTTTAATCTTTTTTTTTTTTTTTTTTTTTTTTTAATGGGTAAACAAAAGCAAAAAACCAACTCTGTCACAGCCCCTGCTTTGAGGTGTGGAGCTGCATTACAGCAGTTACCTCTCAGAGCCAGAAACACAAATATAAACACAGGATCCTGTACAGAAACAAAGCAAAATCTGATAAGACCCGGCAGGTCTTGTTTTGAATTCTGAAGCCATTGAGCATTTGCAGACACCAAGGTATTCCTCTCCACAACTAAGCTGACAACAAAAAACAGAGGCACTGATTAAAGCTGTGACTTCAGAACGTTCCTATGGGAGTTGGTCCTTTAAAATCCCTTCAATTCCACTAAAATGTCTTGAGAATTAAAAAGCAACTCCAACTTTCATTATTTCTATGCCTATTAATTTCAAAAACATCATTACTGGTCTTTTGTCCAGACTCCATGTCATGGGGTGACTTCACCTTTAAGATAGTTTTGAGAGCTAAGGAAGTTGAAGCTGCTGGTGACTGATGGGAGTCTTTTCTCCTGACCAATTATCGGTCATTTCTAAGAATTGACAGCAGTTTTGACCATTGAAAAGCCAGATCAACTTGTGAACACCGCCTTAAGATGTAAAGCCAGAGCTCTCTTGTTCTCTTTGGGTTTCTGGCCTCTGACAAGGTAACGAGGCTCTGTCTCAGCCTCTTTCCCCCCCCTCCAGGTCGGATAAGGCTGCAGAGGGTGAGAGGGGAGAAATGGAGCCGGCCAGCCTGGTTTAGTTTGTAGTTTCTGCTGCTGGACTGAAACCTGACACCATGAACACTTGCAGCTTTTCCAAGACCTTAATTCTTTTACTACCTAGATAAACCGTACAGATTGCTCCTTTTTCCCAGAGAGACAGAGAGAGAGACAATCAACATGAAAAAGACATCATAAAAACCATCAAAGACAGTGAAGAAAAGAGTGAAGTTTTAGATAGGGAAGAGAGAATAAGGAGATGCTTTATAAGCTGAAATATTTTTCTGTTAAAGCTATGGAGATGGACAATAATGTTCTGAAAAAACCTCCTTTAATTCATGACAGAGTATATTGGGAGGAATGGAGTTTTCAAAGTGTGGATTTTGAGCAAAAAGTAGAGTAATTGTGATACAGTGAAGTGTATCTGGAACAGAGTGGAGCGAAGATCTGAGGCCTTGAGGGCAATGAGAAAACTGTTTTCCAGCGAAGCTCACAGAGACAGATGAAGAGGACTTTTGCCTTTGAATAACTCATCCTTAAAAAATGATATCCCTAGACTCATGACCCATACACACCTCAGAGTGATGTGAAATGGGAGGAGTGAACTGATGATAGATTTCCGGGCAGCTGGCATCAAAGAAATAGAAAACTATAACAGAAATACTTTTCTTGTGAGAAACTCCATAGATTGGCAGTAGAAGACTTCTGTTTCTCTACAAAGACTGATAAAGAGACTCTAGCAAGAATTAGGACTGTTTTAAACACCAAACTTGCAAAGTTTTTTGTCTCTATGTTGCCATGTGAACAAGGGAATGGTGGGTAGTGGGGGATAAAAGGGTTTTCTGGAAGTTTATTCTGGTGTTCTTATTCTGGTACATTTGTTAATAAACTTTCTTTATTCCTTTTAAGTTTTAAGCCTGTTTTCCTCTTGCTCTAATCCATATCTCACAGCAAGAAATAAGTAAGTTTTCTAGTAATTTTTTAGTTACTGCTTTAAAACCACTACAATTCTGTTTTCACCATCACGTTAGATCAGCTCTTGGATTCACAGCTCACCACAGACCTCGAAACAGGAGGCAAAGATCTACACCAGTTGGCCTTTCACAACTTTTCACCCGTCTATTACCTTCCTCTGGCCAGCTTCAGAAAATGGGGGGGAAGCCATTCCAAAGAACACTACCAAGGAAATCACACAGCACTCGGCACTTTTTACAGGCATCAAATTTTTAATGGATGATGGGAAGTAACACAGAAGCAATTCCTGTCCACAGGAAAAAAAAATTTAAAATGGTTTTGTCTCAAGGACAATCACTGGATGTTGAAAATTTCTGCTGCTGAAAGTTACATGAGGTCCTCAACATTGAGCAATCAATATCCCCACAGTCTAAACGGTGAAATTACTACCTCGGCAAGGAGAACATTTTCAGGATTTGCAACTCATCTCCAAACCTCAGTAGAACTAAACCAGAAGAATTTCCCTGAGATGGCATTGTGTTCTGGAACCCCTCAAATACTCACTAAAACAGACTTGGCTTTCACTAGGACAGCTGTTCATGAAAATCTGGGGGAAAACCTATGGGAAATGGCCATGTGCACGCATCTTCCTTCCCACAGCAGGCACAATCCAATACTCCTTTGAATGGCCTCAAAGTTGAGCAGCACTCATTGGCACAGCCTCTTCTCCCACAGACAGGCCAGGGAGCAACACGGCAGCGCCAGCCAGATGGGCAAGGACAAGAGAGAGCAGATGCCAACAAGGCTTGGAAGCTGTGCCAAGGGAGGTTTATGCTGGGCATTGGGAAGAACTTGTGCCCAGAAAGGGCCATCAGATACTGCAATGGCCTGACAGGGGGCTGCTGCTGGAGTCATCCTTGTGGCAGGTGTGCAAGGCAAGCCAGGCCGCAGCGCTCGGGCCCCGCTCTGCTGGCCATGCTTGCCGCCATGGCTCACAGCTTGGGCTCAACATTCTCTTCTCAGGGCTCTCTGCAGCCAGTGCCTTCTGTGATTCTGTGACATCACAGCCTCTGGGGACACCACGGTGGCTGGCAACTGTCCCCAGCTGTTGCTGCGCCCCAGAGCCCAGACAGAGCTGCTTGCAGAGAGACACCCAGAGCCTTTGTGCTGCTGCCAGAGCACTATGGCTGCTCACGGCTCTTCCTCACTGCTGCAGCTTTACGTGCTGCTGCTCTTGGCCCATCCCCTCGACCCGTCCAGCAAACCTGAGCAGAGCACGGATACCTCTCCTGTGTTTCTGGAGGATTGCGACCTGGAGGAGACGGACCCCGAGCGCATCCGGTGGGCGGCCAGGACATTCCTGCTGATTGACCTGCTCATCATAGGAATGTCCATGGGATGGTCGCTCGGAAGAAGAATTCAGAGATGCTGGGGAGAGGTGAGGCGAGGGGGGAGGTCAGGCAGGCGGGATGGGGCAGACCTTGAGGGCCTCTTGGGCACCCTTTGGCCAATGCCCTGCAGCAGAAGGGGCCTGAGCTCCTGGCTGGGCAATCCGGCCCAGGGGCTGAGCCCCATGGACAGCACCAAGCAGAGGCGGCCAGAGCTCTGCCTGCTGCAGCCTCTTCCCCGGGGCAGCCCAGCCCAACTGAGCCCGAGTCTCTGTCTCCCAGGCCAAAGGCAGCCCCAGAGGTGCCGGCCCCGCTCTGCCCCTCTGCCTCTTCCAT
The DNA here is from genome assembly GCF_030490865.1 of Poecile atricapillus. Classification (NCBI taxonomy): domain Eukaryota; kingdom Metazoa; phylum Chordata; class Aves; order Passeriformes; family Paridae; genus Poecile; species Poecile atricapillus. The sequence continues at coordinate 1,581,091 of NC_081285.1, forward strand.
GGGGATCCCTGTGCTTTGCCTTGCAGCGGAATCTCCAGAGCCCTTCGGGCCCTGCAGGGCCCCACCGCCATCCAAGACTCGGCTGTGCAGAAGAGTTGGTGCAGCTGCTGAGGCAAAACCGTGACCTGATGCGGCTGCACCTTCGCTACAGCTCTCAGCCGAGGAGGCCAACAACCAAGACGGCGGCAAAAGAGGGCACTGGGAGAAGACTCCGCACCTCCCCGCAGTTCTGACCTCCAGCGTCGCACTCCATCTACACAACGTTACGGGGAACGGGTGACCAGTGCCCAGCCCAGGCACTGCGACGTTCCCCATCTTAGAAGTTAGCCACACCCCTGTTGTTCGTTGTAGGATTCCCCACCACGTTTCCCCCAAGAAGTTGACCTTTCCCTTAGTGTTCAGTTCTAAACAGTTCAAGTATTGAAGTTTTTTAGGCTTAAGATTCTTACCCCATAGTCTTCTAGTAACGTTGTTGTGTAAATTTTACAAGTAGTCAAGTGAATAAAGTTCACGTTTTCTACATGTTGCTGTGTCATTTTCTTGATGTTGCACCTGAGAGGGGACTCTTTGAGAGATGGGTTTGCATGGCAGCTCCAGACTGCCTGCAATGGAGAGCCCGAGTGCCCCAGCAGGGTTTGCAAGAGTACGGAGGGCAGCGGGAAAGAAGAAGGTGGCCAATGTTCACCTGCCTCCACCTTCCAAGGAAGCTTGGAGTCAAACCCTGTCTGCATTTAGGGGGGACCCTAAAGGCCCCGGCAGGCATCAGGATGGCCCCAGGAGGGGGGCTTGCAGGACTCTGGGGCACCAGGAAAGGAGCAAGATCATCCCTGGAAAGCTGGGAGAGAAATCCAGAGACGGCTCCCCTGGGATCCAGGCAAGGGCTGAATTCAGGCAGGCAATTAGATCCAGAGCCTGCCTGGGCTATGGCAGCTATCAGTCCTGCTTCATAGATTTCTGGGGGGTTTATATATATATATATATCTGTATTTAGTTCTTTGTATTTATCCTGTTGACCCTCCAAATAGGATTAGCTTTCATTTTCCTACAAAACAAAACATCCGTTTTTTGATTTTCAGGAATCAACCATCTGTGCTCCCAGTTTCAATGACTTCTCTCTACCTTATTCTGCATCTTGCTCCTTTACAGCACCATCAGATACCTCTGTTAAAATACAGAGCATCAGTGGAAGGACGACAATCTTGTTGCTTTCTGAAGAAAGTTAACTTGGATGACATACCTGCTTTTAAAAATCCAATTGGAACAAAACCTACAGATCAGCTTTAGAATTTCAAAAGCTGGTTCCTCAACTCTTCCACACCACTTTACTTTTTGGGGACTTTCAGCAGCGATACCAAACAAGCACAGAAAAGAAATGGAAGGAGAAATGCAGATAGTCAGCAGCAGACCACCTAGCAAAATACATTTTAAATGCAGCTCCAAGTTCTCGAAGAGCAAGTTTGAAGTGTAAATGGAGACACTCACACCAAATTACTACCAGTTGGTACTTTTGGCATTTCCTCTGGGTTTCCTCTTCATTTTTTTATCTCTCACCTAAGGGAAGAGAAAAAATCCCAAACAAACACAACCTTTCAGGTAGAGAAATATGTGGTTGCTCTTGAAGAAAGCATTGGATTCTGCCTGTAGAATAACCTGTTGGGAAAAATATTAGCTTTTAGCAAAATGCCACTGTGCTGTTGCACTTGTTCTGCCACAGTGAGAAAGAACAGGCACGTCTGTAAGGCTCCTGCAGCTCACCCTGGGTGAGGGTCATTGACCACTCATCACTGCAGGGATCACTGGCAATAACCATGGTGGAAAATGTGGAGAGAGCTGGATAAATAAATGCTTGCCATTGCCTTAGCAAAAAAAAAAACCATCAAAAACAACCCACCCTCAAAACAAAGCTATGAAAATAGTTTGCCTCTGAATTCAAAGAACTTAAATTAACTAGATGATGTCTGCTTCTGGTTCAGCATTCATCAATCTGAATTTGAATATGCATGGGGTAATGAAAGGTAACTGAAGCTTAAAAATCATGTCCATTTACTTGTGCATAGCCTATACTGAAGCACATTAAAAAGCAGTGTTTTGCTTGAAATCTGTGCAGTATTAACTTCATTCACTCTTATACTCACTAGGTAATTAAATACATGAAGAAAGAGATTTTTTTTATGAAGAATGCATTATTAATTAGGAAGGCATGGCTTTATCAGAGTCTGCTGATACCAAGTTTACTCAGTTCATAACACAAGAACTTGATGACAGAAGCAATGCTCAGCAGAGCCTCAACAATAAAGTTGCAGTTCCAAGTTTTTCAGATGTCCTACAGTTGCTAAGGTGTCCTGGGGTGACTTTATGATACTGGTATCCCCAATCGTCTGGTTTATGTTATATATTAAGTTCTGTACCTTTAAGACTGGCTCTGAGAGCAAAAGAGGGGGAAAAAGAAGCCGCAGTTTGTGTTAAAGAAAATATAACTCCCACACATCTCGCTCCTGGACTGTGTTGTCTGCAGCACAGACAGACAGCGGGACAGAGCTTCTCCCTGGCTTTTAGTTAGTTTTAGCTAGCTGAGGCAGAGGAATTCCCCGGACCTTTGGTTTTTTTTTCCTTTTTCTTGGATCTGTGCAAGCCTGCTCTGGACTGAACACCCAGCTAAACCCCGGGAGCCCACGCCTGTGGCCCACCGGGGCCTGGGCCTCGGCACTTTTCCAGCGCTGGAGGGACTGATAAGAAACTGAGCAAGCCGAGCTACACCACATAAAAAGGACTTTTCTTCCTAGATTTGCCATCCCATCAAACAGCAAGAGGTTTTATTATTTAATATTATTCAATTTTCTGTTAAATAAACAGCTTTTTCCACTTCTCTCCAAAGAAATTTTTTCCCTTTCCCGGACCGGTTGGTGGGGAGGGGCATTTCCCTGGGGAAATCCCCATCCAGAGTTTTCCTCCCTAATTTACCCTAAACTAAGACATATACAGCTTTTGGCGCCCAGTGCGGGGCGAGAGAAAGTGGAAAAACCTGTACTGATTGTTGGTTGTATTTTTGGTTGTATTTATTCTGTGTTAAGATAAAGCAGTCAGTAGCCATGTTGTTTGGATACATAATATCTCTCGGGGTGGAAGCCTTCATGTCGATCTGGTCCCTAGAATTTTTTGAGGTTTTAATACTTGTCTTTTCCCTCTTTCACAATAGAGGGGCATGGATTAGAATGGTTATTGTGCTGGGCTTGGTGATAATTATTTGTAGGAAGTTTATAGAACTACTGAAGTTTCTGTCAGGTATGTTTGGCTTATGGTTTCTTCGCCCGACCCTGCCTCCCAGTCCCAGTAGCACATTTTGGGAGTTTATTGGTAATTGTACCCAGTTTGTTAGAGGAAGAGCAGGGGATGAGGCTTTTCAGCCTTTTCTTTCCTTTTTCTCCTTTGAATCTGTTATGTCCCTCTTTGAGAATATCCAGTTTCCCCTGAGTGTTAAGGATACCACTTTCCTGGTCACTTTCCTGGTAGTTCAGCTGTTAAGCTTCCTCTATACGGCCTGTAACTTCTCTAGAGTGAGGGCTGAGATATCCAGAGGAGCCAATGAAACCCCTGTCCCAGAAGTAGGCTCAGGTGTGAAAAATCCTGAGTGGAGTAGAGAATGGGAGAGAATTGGCCGAACTCTGGAGGAATTTTCTGATTCCCCAGCCTGGGAATTTTCACGTGAACAAATTCAGAACCCAGATGAAGCAGGGAAATATCTGGAAGAGAATTGCTGTGATGATTCTAAGAAGAAAAATTTCATTGCAATAAGCTGGGCCCTAGTGTATGCTTATCGCACGCTGCTAGATACTGTAGGGCAGGGAGATAAATCAGCAGCTACCCCAGTCACTCAGGCTGCAGCCAAGTCAGCAGCCAAACCAGACAGTGAGCCTAAGCCAGCAGCCAAACCAGACAGTGAGCCTAAGCCAGCAGCCAAACCAGACAGTGAGCCTAAGCCAGCAGCCAAACCAGACAGTGAACCTAAGCCAGTGTCTGTTGCTCCTACCATGAGAGGTATGAAATTCAAAACCAAAACCGATCGGCCAGTAGATGATGATAATGGCGATGAGGGGGAAGGACCCTCAAGACCAGCAACTGATCAAAAATCAGAAGGCGCTGGTGAACCTTTCTCCCTGAAGGACCTTCGTGGCCTGAGAAAAGATTACACTCGACGACCTGATGAATCTATAATTAGTTGGTTAGTCCGTCTGTGGGATGCTGCAGGTGAGGCTACAGTTCTGGATGGCACTGAAGCGAGGCATCTGGGATCCCTGTCACATGATCCGGTTATCGATCAAGAAGTGATGAGGGGGGCTGACCCTTACAGTCTCTGGGAACGGGTCCTAAGAAGTGTGGCACAAAGATATCTGTGTGCAGACGATCTCTATATACAGCAAACTCGTTGGAAAACCATAGAACAAGGGATTCAGCGCTTGAGAGAAATGGCAATAGTAGAGATTGTCTTCGTGGGTGACTTAGGTACTAGAAATCCAGATTTGGTGCCATGTACATCTGTGATGTGGTGAAAACTTGTTCGACTTGGGCCACAAGAATACGCTTCTGCTTTAGCAACAATGAAGCGGGATGACCGAGAGGAGACTGTGCTGGATATGGCGAAGAAACTTCGAACATATGCAGATACCGTGCATGGCCCCATGCAGGCAACAATTGCAGCTGTGAGAACAGATATGCAAAACCTCCAAGACAAAATGGAAGAGAATTTCAAGAAACTCAAGGAAGATCTTCTTCCAGTCCCGGCAGTACAGTCCAAGAGCCCCGGGACCCAACGCAGAAATTCCCCAGATAGAGAGAAAAAGCTACGAGCTGAGCTGTGGTTTTTCCTACGTGACTGTGGAGAAAACATGAAAAGATGGGATGGAAAATCTACTGGTGCTCTGGCACAACGGGTGCGTGAATTAGAAGACAGCAAGACTCAGGGGGGATACTCCACCAAAAAGAAAGCCGCTCCAGTAGCCTGTAGTCAAACTGACAAGTATGATGATGACATGTCTGATTCTCTTGAAGGAACCTCCAAGACATATACCCAAGGAAAGAAGGATAACCAGGCTTAGAGGGGCCCTGCCTCTAGCCAGGTAGAGGCTAGGGAAAACCGTGTCTTTTGGACTGTGTGGATTCGTTGGCCTGGCACATCAGAACCACGAAAATATGAGGCCTTGGTTGACACTGGTGCCCAGTGCACCCTAATCCCATCAAAATATGTAGGGGCAGAATCTGTTTCTATTGCTGGTGTGACAGGGGGATCACAGGACTTTACTTTAGTGGAAGCTGATGTGAGCCTGACTGGAAATGAGTGGAAAAAACTCCCCATTGTGACTGGCCCAGAGGCCCCGTGCATTTTGGGCATAGACTACCTCCGAAGTGGGTATTTTAAGGACCCAAAGGGGCTTAGGTGGGCATTTGGGATAGCAGCTGTAGAGACAGAGGGTGTCCAGCAACTGAACACCTTGCCTGGACTGTCAGAGAACCCATCTGCAGTAGGACTCCTCAAAGTGGAAGAACAGCGAGTACCAATTGCCACCTCGATGGTGCACCGCCGGCAGTATAGAACAACTCGAGATGCTGTGATCCCCATCCACAAGATGATCCGAGAGCTGGAGAGCCAAGGGGTGGTCAGCAAAACCCACTCACCCTTCAACAGCCCCATCTGGCCTGTGCGTAAATCTGAAGGAGAATGGAGATTGACTGTGGACTATCGTGCATTGAATGAAGTGACTCCACCGCTGAGCGCTGCCGTGCCGGACATGCTGGAGCTCCAGTACGAGCTGGAGTCCAAAGCAGCAAAGTGGTACGTCACTATTGACATTGCCAATGCATTTTTCTCCATTCCCCTGGCAGCAGAATGTTGGCCTCAGTTTGCTTTCACGTGGATGGGAGTGCAGTACATCTGGAACCGACTGCCCCAGGGGTGGAAGCACAGCCCCACCATCTGCCATGGACTGATCCAGGCTGCCCTGGAAAAAAGTGAGGCTCCGGAACATCTGCAGTACATTGATGACATCATTGTTTGGGGAAAGACGGCTGAAGAGGTCTTTAAGAAAGGAGAGAAAATCATCCAGGTTCTCCTGAAAGCCGGTTTTGCCATCAAGAAGAGCAAAGTTAAGGGACCAGCTCGTAAGATTCAGTTTCTGGGGGTAAAGTGGCAAGATGGACGGCGTCAGATCCCTACTGATGTCATCAACAAGATCACAGCAATGTCTCCACCAGCCAACAAGAAGGAAACACAAGCTTTCCTAGGTGCCATAGGTTTTTGGAGGATGCACATTCCTGAGTACAGTCAGATTGTGAGCCCTCTTTACCTGGTCACCCGCAAAAAGAACACTTTCCAGTGGGGCCCTGAACAACAACAAGCCTTTGCTCAGATTAAGCAGGAGATCGCTCATGCAGTAGCCCTTGGCCCAGTCAGGACAGGACCAGATGTGAAGAACGTGCTCTACTCTGCAGCCGGGAGCCATGGTCTGTCCTGGAGCCTGTGGCAGAAAGTGCCTGGGGAGACTCGAGGCCGACCACTGGGATTCTGGAGCCGAAGCTACAGAGGGTCCGAAGCCAATTACACTCCCACAGAGAAGGAAATCTTAGCTGCCTATGAAGGAGTTCAAGCTGCCTCAGAAGTGACTGGCACAGAAGCACAACTCCTCCTGGCACCCCGACTGCCAGTGCTGGGGTGGATGTTTAAAGGAAAGGTTCCCTCTACCCACCACGCCACCGACGCTACATGGAGCAAGTGGATCGCCCTCATCACGCAGCGCGCCCGTATTGGAAACCCAAATCGCCCTGGGATTTTGGAGATAATTACAAACTGGCCTGAAGGTGAAAACTTTGATCTCACTGATGAAGAGGAGCAGGAACAAGTGACACGGGCTGAAGAAGCTCCACCATATAACCAACTTCCAGCAGAAGAAACACGCTACGCTCTGTTCACTGATGGTTCCTGTCGCATCGTAGGGATGAACCGGAAGTGGAAAGCAGCCGTATGGAGCCCCACACGACAGGTCGCAGAGGCCACTGAAGGAGAAGGTGGATCAAGCCAACTTGCTGAACTCAAAGCTGTTCAAGTGGCCCTGGACATTGCTGAAAGAGAGAAGTGGCCAAAACTCTATCTCTACACTGATTCATGGATGGTAGCCAATGCTCTGTGGGGATGGCTGGAAAGGTGGAAAAGAGCCAACTGGCAACGCAGAGGAAAGCCAATCTGGGCTGCTGATGAGTGGAAAGACATCGCCACCAGGGTAGAGAAACTGTCTGTGAGGGTCCGTCATGTAGATGCCCATGTCCCCAAGAGTAGGGCTAATGAAGAGCACCGAAACAATGAGCAGGTGGATCAGGCTGCAAAGATAGAGGTGTCAAAGATAGACTTAGATTGGCAACACAAGGGAGAGTTGTTCCTAGCTCGATGGGCCCATGATGCCTCAGGCCATCAGGGTAGAGATGCCACCTATAAGTGGGCACGAGACCGAGGGGTGGATCTAACCATGGACAGTATTTCCCAGGTTATCCATGACTGTGAGACGTGTGCCACGATCAAACAGGCCAAGCGGTTAAAGCCCCTCTGGTACGGTGGGCGGTGGTCCAGATACAAGTATGGGGAGGCCTGGCAGATTGACTACATCACACTGCCCCAAACCCGCCAAGGCAAGCGCTACGTGCTCACGATGGTAGAAGCCACCACTGGATGGTTGGAAACCTACCCTGTGCCTCATGCTACAGCCCGGAACACCATCCTGGGACTTGAGAAGCAGGTCCTTTGGAGGCATGGCACCCCTGAGAGGATTGAGTCAGACAATGGGACTCATTTCAAGAATAACCTTATAAACACCTGGGCTAGGGAACATGGCATTGAGTGAGTGTACCATATCCCCTACCATGCACCTGCTGCAGGGAAAGTGGAGAGGTACAATGGACTGTTAAAGACTACCTTGAAAGCGTTGGGTGGGGGATCTTTCAAAAATTGGGAGCAGCATCTAGCAAAGGCCACCTGGATAGTTAACACCCGAGGTTCCACCAACCGAGCAGGCCCAGCCCAATCCGAGGCCCTGTATATAGTAGACGGAGACAAAGTCCCAGCGGTACATCTCAGAGGTTTGTTAGGAAAGACAGTTTGGATCAATTCTACTTCGAGTGCAAACAAACCCATTCGTGGGGTTGTTTTTGCTCAGGGACCGGGTTGCACATGGTGGATAATGCGGAAAGATGGAACAACACAATGTGTACCTCAGGGAGATCTGATGGTTGGGTGAAGATCGTGAATTAATTCCCTTGTCTGTATAATGTATGTGTTGTAGAGTTAAAATATATATATATATTAATTTTGATAATAAGTTGACGATATGGGGATAAGGGGTGGAATGTCCTGGGGTGACTTTATGATACTGGTATCCCCAATCGTCTGGTTTATGTTATATATTAAGTTCTGTACCTTTAAGACTGGCTCTGAGAGCAAAAGAGGGGGAAAAGAAGCCGCAGTTTGTGTTAAAGAAAATATAACTCCCACACATCTCGCTCCTGGACTGTGTTGTCTGCAGCACAGACAGACAGCGGGACAGAGCTTCTCCCTGGATTTTAGTTAGTTTTAGCTAGCTGAGGCAGAGGAATTCCCCGGACCTTTGGTTTTTTTTTCCTTTTTCTTGGATCTGTGCAAGCCTGCTCTGGACTGAACACCCAGCTAAACCCCGGGAGCCCACGCCTGTGGCCCACCGGGGCCTGGGCCTCGGCACTTTTCCAGCGCTGGAGGGACTGATAAGAAACTGAGCGAGCCGAGCTACACACCACATGAAAAGGACTTTTCTTCCTAGATTTGCCATCCTATCGAACAGCAAGAGGTTTTATTATTTAATATTATTCAATTTTCTGTTAAATAAACAGCTTTTTCCACTTCTCTCCAAAGAAATTTTTTCCCTTTCCTGGACCGGTTGGTGGGGAGGGGCATTTCCCTGGGGAAATCCCCATCCAGAGTTTTCCTCCCTAATTTGCCCTAAACTAAGACATAAGGCATCTCCAGAAAGAGGAGTCAACTGAAAATAGCACAGGAAATTTGAAACCCATTTCTCTTTTTTTCTTTTTTTCCTGAACTTTCTTGTGGGCAACAGAAAACTCCTAATATGTGGAATGAAATGTAGCTTTTATGCCTGAGTCATGAATCATCCCTTCAGTTCCACCCTGATCCAACGCTCACTTGAATCTTGGAAAGGATCAAATCAGCAATATGAAATTTCAATTGTATTCATGAAAGGAGCTCTTTTTTCTCCATTCCCCGCTCCCTCTCCCAAATGCATCAACAACAAGTGAGAAAGGCTCGATTTGAAAGATAATGATTACAGAATTAAACTTGGACATAGCTAGTTTGCTACAAGTTCCAGCAGGTAGAGAAACGAGAGCAGAATCAGAGGTTATCAAACTCAATAGAAATTCCAGCTCATGCTTTCCCCAAAAGCCTCATTTAATTTATCCAGGATTAAAAAAGAAAAGAGAAATGTAAAAAATCACATAAAAGCATTTCACATAGTATGTGAAATACTATCATTTCCATCTGAAAGATTCATCATTATTATGTTTTTCCACAGTAAATTACAAAGTCTCCTGCACCCATCTTCCCAATATCTGATTCTAAGTGCTTGCTAGTTTAATCCCTTAGGAAGCAAAAGTAGCCCCAAGTGTCTCTGGATCAACAGAAACTAAACAACAAAGCTTGCCAAAGTCTATTCAATTGTCAAGAAACTCAGTAAAGATTTTCCACTCCAGAGATAGCTATCACCAGCTTATGAATTTTGCTAGGGCAGGTTTAGGGAAGAAAAACTAGGTCTTTATTACCAAATCAGTTAGGTGTTGTGAGTACTGCCAGTAGGATGTGAGTATAAACACCATATTCTTCACATCCTCATCCACAAAGTATTCCACTTTAAAATTAAGGCTGCTTTTCAGTTTGACCAAACAAATGAAAATTCACTCCTAAAACACAGTGCTGGCAGCATGGTCAGTCTTTGCAATACAAACCTGGGAACTAACAGCAGATTCCTGATCACACCTCCAAGGCTGAGTGTACAGAACTGGAGTGGTGGCCAGGCCCTCGCTGACTGCCAAACCTCCAGCCACCATCCCTTCCTCTCACAGGGACAGGGCAGAAAATAACAACAGCAGAAACTAGAAAGCTTAAGCTAAAATCAGGAAGGTCATTGATGAAACAGACTGGAGTGGTTTAGAAACTAGCACGCAGATTTAGCTTAAAAAAAGTCTTATTGATCAGCAATTAAAATGAATACTTAATTCTATTATGATGCATTATTATTAGACAGTCAGAGACAGCCAAGCTGACCTCAAGCATGCTGAAGCATCGGGGCCAGGCAGTGCACATCTTCCCAGGAGCTGATTTACCCATCGTTCTCAAGTGAATTCACCTGCACACAGCCCCACAGTAGAACTGCTAGGCTGCAAAATCAAAAAATAGCTCTGCTTAAGAGTCAAACCCCAGGACATAGACCATAGTAAAGGAAGAATGACACCTGCAGCATTTGATTGACCTTCAATGCCCTGAGAAGATGACAAATTCCCCAAGATGAACAACTTCCCAAAATACAAAGCAAAGGACTGATTTTGATGGATCAAATGTTAAATAGGCCTGTGAAATGGGAGTTGTTAGGTTGCACATGAAAGGAGGGAAAAAAACCACACCCCAACACTCAAATGCAATTTTAGATCCCTCTTGGAAAATTGGCTTTGAAAAGAGAGGAATGGATACAACCTTCCCCTCACCTGGAGATTTTCATCCATTCAAGCCATTTCAAATCTGTCAAGAAAGCCCTACCACAGTCCCCATCAAACAACATTTTCTTTCATTTTTTCTTCTCATTACTACTTCAGAGCAGTCTAAATAACAGCAAAGAGGGAAATTCAAGTTGCAATTCAAACACTAAGCTCTGGAATCCCACATTGCCTTCAAACAACTGGATGAAACACTAACTTAATGCTTCATGCTCTCCAATACATAGAAGCCATTTATTTGCACATCCTTTGGCTGCTAAAGCTGGAACTTGCATTTCTATCAGCAGATGGGCCTGATTCTCACCTTCCCCTGATACACATGAGCAGAGTGGGCCCTGACTTTCTGGGCAGCTCACACTTCCTTGATTCAAACTCTTGACTTTGCTCTCTGGAACACCGCCCTTCCTGAATCCAGCCTAAGGTACAAAGCAGCCACACACCTTCTCAAGTTTCCATTCTTGAGATCTGCCTCTCCCCATTAGGATGCTTTGCAAAAACAATTAGGATCCAATGTTGCCCGTGTCTGCTGCAAGGAGGAGCTCTCTGGCTTTTTTACTCCTATTTTTAGAACATTCTCTTTCTAAGGTCATGACAGCTGTGGACAAATCCAGAGCAACACCTTGAAGTATTAACAAACAGAAGCAACAGAAAACAGAAGCTGCTGCATTTCCTGTGGCCATTTGAGGCTGAAATTGCAAGTGTGAAAATATTGCAGTTATGTCATTCAGGAAGAAGTACACATTCCAAAGGAAATCCATTAAAAGCAGATTATACAGCATCGATTTGTTATCCATTTGAAGTTATTACTGGAAGCCAAAGAAAGATTTCTTTGGTAGCCTCACAGGTTTATCTTCACCATTTAGAATGGAACAGTTACTCTGCTTTAAATTTAAGTGGGTTTTTTCCCCAACAGTTTCATCTACCTCCTCACCAAGCTGATTACAGAATAGAGGAGCACAGATAGTGTGAGGAACAGATTTGGAATTACATAAATGGACTTACCATGTGGCTAGAACAGATATTTCCAGCTCTGTGGGCTAAGAGCATCCATCCAATGTCCTGCCATTCCAGCACTTCCTGATGGTATTTGCAGCCACTGCTTCCACACAAGTTAGAACAATGCACTTTTCCTTTGATGTCATGTGGCTGCTGCAAGTGCAACAACGGAGCCACCAATTTCTAGTTGCAAGGTCAGGATTACAAATTTAAAACCTTACTGTTACAAAAGGTAAAGGCTCTCCAATCCTGCTGGAAACAAGAGCTTTGAAGAAACCTAAGTCTTCCAACTTCAGCTTGCTTCCAACTTTACGGTGTTAGCTTTTTCAGATAATAAAGGATTGTTTGTAGATTACTGTGGATTAAAATTATAACTGCAGACCTGAGTATTAGTCTCAAGTTGGATGGTATGAGGAAGTTGATGGTCTTCTTATCCGTCCCTGTAATCACCATGATGCACTGTCTCGACTATCTCCAAGAGTTTTGGTTTTTTTTCAACGTGGATAAACTATTTTATGAAGTTTGGAACAGGGAGAATGGCTGCCTACCTTACAAATCAAACAGGTTCAATTTTCAAGTGATTCGAATTGTATCAAAGTCTTCAGACCCACATAGGTGTAGCCTCTGTGAAATACAGAAGCCCTTACAAAAGGCTCACTCAGAAGGCGTGAAGAGAATAAATAAGAAATTCATCATAAAAAAATGAAGAAGGAAAAATCCTTCATTCCCTAACACTGCAGAATTGCAGCCGAGTAAAATCTCACTCACTTTACAATGAAAGGAAAATAGTTTAGTGGTGGTGGCAGGGACAAGGCGAGGATATACGGTGCCAGGGAGGATTTTGCACTTAGAGATGCTGAGTATCCAGCAAGAGACAGAAATTCTTAGCAGAACAAGCTTCTACAAACTGAAAATACTCTTGGCTCAGGTAGGTTTCAGGCCACAACTTTGATTCTCCAGAGGCAAAAGTAAAGAACAGTTCAGTCCTTTTTCCTCCCCAACTCATTCCTAGGTGCGCTCCTCCACAGTTTGTAAAAGAGAAAAAGAGTCTCATACAGAACAAGGACGTAGGAGCTTTTTCCCCTGTTGCAATTAATTTGAAAATGGTGAAAGAAAAATACCTGCTCTGCATCTTGTGTTTATCTGTCATTTTAAACCACATTCTGAGTTCATCTGTTCTCAGAGGTACTTCCTTTCTAAATTTTACTTTTATTTTTTGTGTCCAAAAAGTATTACTACAAGTAAACTTCCTCCTGAACAGTCTGCCAGAGAAAAAGAAACAGCCGTGTTCGCTATCTGCCACCAAATTTTACATCCTGTCCTATAATCTTATTTCCATTAGCTCAAAGTCATTGGGGAAGGCTGAGAAGGGTCTACATTTGTGCATCCTAGCAGGATTCTGTGCTGGAAAATATCTCTACCTAGTGTTCTTGGGTTAGTGGATCCAAATGACTTTATAGCACTGAGGGTCTGCACGCATTCGTACTAAATGAATGTAAGGACACTTCCATTAGAAATACAAATTTACAAATGCAGTGCCCCACAGGCTTGTGTGAGTAGCTGTATTTTAGGGGCACTATCAGATGATATGACTGAAGATATCATATGGTATCTGTGTTATGAACACACCCCTACAGCCTTGGAATATAGTTTCTAGCAATAAAATATTTGGCATGCAATATGGAATGGTGGCCAAAAAGAAAATTAATGTCATCAAAGTTAAGGGACCCTACCAACATTTTAAGAGAAGTCTTATTAAATTCTCTATTTCAGCTCCTTGTGTGTTGATCTATTTTATATATTACTAAGGGCCTGTCTGCACAAACCAGTCTTTGAAATAAGTTGTGATATTAAAGGCTGAAGTCCTTGAAACCTTCCTGCAGAAGAGAGAGTAAAGCAAAACAATATCCTTGTGTACAGGAGAAAAAATGTAAACTGTGTGTATTAGCCAATAGTAACTTGCTTAGCCCATGGACCCTGTAGAACCCTATAAAAGGTGTGCTAAAGACAGAAATAAACGGCATTCACGTTTACTTCTGTGAAGGGTGGTGAATAGCTGGTGGTCTCTCAATATTTGGTGCCTGAACAGGGATACCCTGCGGGCAGGCAGCTTCGGTGGGTCCACACACAGTGGGACGGAGCCTTGGACCGAGGTTGGTGGAGCAAATCTGAGCGGAGACAGACGCTGCCTTGGATCGGTACCGGATAGGCGACCTGCGGATAAAGGGGGGCGAGTTTCTGGGGGAGTCCGAGGGGCGGGGGTGCTGTAGAGGGGTTGCGACCTTCCCCCCCACCATTTGCTGCTACCATGGAAGTGGAATTTGTGGCCGTGAAAAAACTGCTTCTTTGTATTCTCGCTAAACGAGGTGAAGCAGCCCGGGAAAAAGACCTGGATATGCTCATTATATTGTCACGGGCATTTGGCAGTGTCCCCTCTGCTCTTTGCAGTGAAGGAACGGACTGATATAACAGCTCTGATATGGGAAACGGCAATCACAGAAAAGAGCAAGGACACTGTGTCTCTCGGTCAAACTTGGCAGATTGCAATTAATACCTTAAAAAACAGAAAAGCGAGATATGCTGAGGCTGTGAGCCCCGTAATTCTACCTGCATCACAGCAGCAGATGCCTTTACCTCCCACTGCTGAGCAAGCGCTCCTATCTATGCTGCCCTTGGAGAGAGGGAGGGAGAGTCAGAGAGAAGAAAATAATGAGAAAGAAATTCCACAGCAAACGCTGAAACAATGAACAGAATCTGTTCAGCCATGGCAGGATGTGATACATCCAGAACTATTTGCTTCACTTTTGGAGTCACTTTTAACACTACAATCTTACTTAAGTTCCAGCTTTACTACCCTGGAAGAAAAGAAGCCAAATTTAGATTGGTTTCCACCCGAACCAGGGGGACATGGTTGAGCGCTGAGGTGTGTGCAGGGAACAAAGGCACCCTGGGGGTAGAAGCAGCGCAAGAAAAGTTCCAAGGCCACTCAGCAATTACAGAAACAGCTGAGCAGAAACAGGTGGCTCAGACAGCTTCAAAGAGAGACAAAATAGCCAAAAAATCGCAAACTATATAGTATCTAGTTCAAAATTCATCACTGTAATTAAAAGTTGATAAGTTGCAATGGTCACCGTTGTTACCACCTGGCCCTAAGAGACTTTTTGTGTAACATTGCCTGCTTTTGTAAAATCGTGCCCTTTTTTCCCTATCTGCAAACAACAAGAGAGAAATTGAGAGAAATAACTGCATTTGTTAAAGTTAGCTTTGTGAGGTTTTCTTTTTTTCCTTTCTCTTCGTTTTTCCTCTCTGTGAGAGTATGTGGAGAATGTGAAGAAAGATAACAGCAGCAGAGAGCAGCAGCAGGGCGGGCAGTCCACCCCCCCGCTCCCTCTCTAAGAAAAAGCACCAGGATAGTACCCAGTTTGTTGAAAAGTCATGATTCATTGTTTTTTTTAAATGTTTTTATATACCCTTTTAGAGTTAATTTTGTGTTTTAAGTAATTATGAGTTAATGCAGTTGAATATTAACAGAAGTCACCCTGCAATAATTAGCTTTAAAACCTAAGGTTAAAATCTGGTATGATTTACAGCTACTAGGAAAACCTTCCAATTAATGTTATCTACAGAAGAGATTTGTGGTTTAAAAAATAATTAGTTAAGAGAACTTTACTGTACAAGACAAAGTTAATTTAGAGCATATATTATCTATTTACTTGTTTTTTCCATCATTTTAATAAGGTAATTTCAATGTGAGTCCTTTTGTTATATAAAACACAATTAAGTGCATATATACCAATTTGGATTTTGGATTTTAGTTTAAAAATTGGACTTGATGTTCCTGAAAAGTGCTACAAAAGCTGAATGGCAACTTGCCAAATCCTGTGTTGTGGTGGTTTTTCTCTAGAAAAACTACACTTTAAAATCCTAACCAATTTAGGCATATACTAGGTAAATTCCTATTATGAATAAGTATTTTTAGTAACATTTGCAGTTATTGTGAGTTATTCTCAAAGCTAGATGACATAGAATTGTGATGAATTTGTTACATTTTTATAATCTTTATAGTGAATACATGTTATTGTTATATGGTGTTTAAAAGGTATCTATCAAACTTTTAGCTGCTTTTTGTAGTAACAGAATAGGATTAAGGCATGTTTTTATTTAATATAGATTAAGTGTTAATAGAATTAAGGATAGTTAAGTTTTATTATGTTTAAGCTTGAATGTTTTTAAGTTTTATAACTTAGATATTCTTTTAAGGTTAAGTTTTGTTATTTCCTTTTGTCATAATTCATTTTATTAGGTTTAAATATTGTTTAATTTAAATTGTTTTATGTTTTATTGGAGACACTTGTCTAAACTGCAAAGTATAGTTATTTTCCTAGAGAGAAGAAGATAGCCACAACTGAAACAGCTGTGATAGAACACTGATGAACACCTGCTTGTGGATAGAAGTGAATGCAGTCTGTGACACCCTTGACTTCATCGGGAGTTCTATTGTTTGTTGCAATCTCTGCAATTTTGTTTTTTATAGGTTTCTTATTTTTCAGTGTTTCCAGAATTTTAAGAAGATGTACCATTGCTGAGGATCAGCTGCCATGGGAGAGGCTTCAGATTAAACCAACTGCTGCATGGTTTAATTGGTCTGGTACCTGAGGCTTCTGATCATTTACTTTGTACAAATGCATTTCAACAGTTTGCTGTGCTGTAAGCATCTCATAGCTGCTACTATTGAGAACCTTGTTTTAGAAATGAGTTAAGAGGCATCTTTCCCATTTAAAGCCTAGGCCCTGGCCAAGCCTTGACTTTACCTGGATAGAATGTTTGCCAACAGATCCAGATATTTTCTGTCCCAAATCAGTATTTGAGTCACTTTTTGACTCAACAATTTGACCCTATTAATATGACAGCTGGATCAATTTTGAAGTGGGCTTGGAGAATCATTTCCGGAGGTGATGATCCAATCCTTCACTGATTTTTGTTTCTGTTTGTTTGCTAACTATGGGATGCTAGTGCAGTGTTTTAGTAATTAATAGCAGTTTTATATTATATATGTTATTAATAATGTTTAAGATTTAATTGATTTTTAACTAGTATAAGTTCTTATTAATTGTGTATATGGTTTTGTGTTGATGTTGTTGCTTATAACAGAAGTACATCTCATTTTTATTTTTTTTTAAGAAGACGGGGGAGATTGATGCCCCACAAGCATTTAATTAGTGTAATTCATTAACTTCAAGGAGAGAAGTGTCTTTGTTTTGTTGGCAGGTTCAGAAAGGTCACCTGTTCATCTGACCAGACTGTGTGCCTCTGAACACACGAGATCCAGTGAACAGAGAAGTCACCACACAGCCGTGGTACTCCAGACATGGATCAGAAGTGGACCTGTCAGGACACAGTTGTGTCTGAACACTACACAGACAGTTGCCAACAGAGATTTTATGTTGTTATTATGATGTTGTGTCTCTACCAATTTTCAGGTATCCTTTGTTTTAAAATTTAGAAGGATCTGAAGAACAACTTGAACATCAAAGCCCTCAGTCACCAATCAGCTTCCAGCTGACATCACAGGAGCAGTGAACATTCCAGGACTGAATCGTGCTGGAGAAATTCTGTAGAAGATTTAAGAAGTGTAGAGACTCCATTTAATTGTATATAAGGCAAATTGTAGCTATGTGTTTACCCTTTTAGCAAATTGCTTTCACGCTTAGACTACATATATACCAGAGCACCTGTGTTAAAAGTAGTTAGATAATAGTTTAAGTGTTTAGCTTGTGTAGTAATTGTTATGTTAGTATAAAGTATAAGCATTCCCTCGTCAAGAGGTAGTGTAAGCATCTTTGAAAGTTCATTTAACGATTGAAGTTCTAGCTGTGAGTTTGCAAATATGGTGTCATTTACATGGTAAAATGCTTATGGTAATTGTGTTGTGTATAGTCCTGACCAACTGTCTGCTAACTAACATCCAAAAGCGACAGAACATATGGGTCACTCTGGCACATTGAACTGGCCAAAGGTCAATGTGTTTGAGCCTAGCCACCCCTGGAGATCCTTTCGCACCTGTCTCATAGGAGTCCCTGAATGGGATCCTCCAGCATTTAAAGGTTTAATTAGTAATGAGACTTGACTGAATCAATTGGCAATGTTGCAAGAGTGCAGTCGCACTGTTGGCTTCACATTAAGACAACTTGAAGCCTGTTAGCAAGCAAAAATTACCAAAGTTCTTAATGTTACCATAGAGCCCCCAGAAGAATTAGATTTGTTAGGTTCCACCAATAGCTCAGGTGGATGGATAATGTTTGAACCCCCAACAAAAAGTCATTCCAACAAAGTAATGCAGCACTGGGCTGCAGTCAACCCTATAGCTGATCTCGTTACTACCACTGTAAGTAAAGCCTTTATTCATGGTGCAATCTCACAGGACAATTACCAAAGCGATCACCTAGTTCCATATTCCTAATCTGTGGAGATAGAGCATGGAATTGGATTCCTGCTAATCCACATGGAAGACCCTGTTATCTTGGGAAACTCACTTTGTTCCACCCAAGCTTACATCAATTGTTGAATATAGCTAGCAAAATAAAGAACATCAAACAGTCAAAGCGAAGCCTGAATGAATTAAAGTTTAGCCACCCTAAAAAGGCTCGCTTGCTGGACTAGGAAAGAATTAAACTTAACATCCACAATGTTAAGTGAGCTTTCAGCTGATGTGAGTAGTGTGTATCATGCAGTACTATGAAATCAAGTTGCAATTGACCTTTTGCTCTTAGCACAATGACATGGTTGTGAGGAGTTTGAAGGCATGTGCTGCTTGGATCTTACTGATCATTCAGCTTCCATCCATGAGCAACTACAACAGCTACAGGATGGGTTGCATGCCCTGAAGGGAGATGGTGATCCCATCGGAGGTTGGTTCGCCAGCTGGGGCATCACTGGATGGTTGAGGTCTCTTGTGCTAGAAGGGGGACGGACTTTACTTATAATGTTAATTGAGATGACAGTCTAAGTTGTATGTTATCTTATCCAAAGCCTGGTTTGTGCAAAAAGAGAAAGGGGGAATTGTTGCTATATTTTATATATTAGTAAAGGCCTGTATGCACAAACCAGCCTTTGAACTAAGTCGTGATATTAAGGGCTAAAGTCCTTGAAACCTTCATGCAGAAGAGAGAGTAAAGCAAAACAATATCCCTGTGTGTAAGAGAAAAAATGTAAACTGTGTGTGTTAGCCAATAGTAGCTTGTTCTGCCTGCAGACCCTGTAGAACCCTATAAAAGTGTGCTAAAGATAGAAATAAACTGGCATTCACGATTACTTCTGTGAAGATTGGTGAACAGCTCGGGGGTCTTTCAATACAAATCTTCAACTATTACTTCTCTCTCTCTATCTCTCTGTTTCAGTATCTCACAGCATCACAACTACTTTACTATTTGCTCAAAATCCACACTTTGAACACTCTATTCCTCTCAATATACTCTGTCATGAATTAAAGGAGGTTTTATTTTTTTTTTTAGAACACTATTGTCCACATCTATAGCTTTAAGAGAAAAATATTTCAGCTATTAAAGCATCTCCTTATTCTCATTTCCCCATTTAAAACTTAATTCTTTTCTTCACTGTATTTGATGCGTTTATGGTATCTTTTCATGTTGATTATTTCTTTCTCTCTCTCTCTTCTTTCTCTCTCTCTGGGAAAAAGGAGTAATCTGTAAGTCTCATCCAGGTAGTAAAAGAGTTAAAGTCTTGGAAAGCTGCAGCTGTTCATGGTGTCAGGTTTCAGTTCAGCAGCAGAAACCAAGTCAAGCTGGCCAGCTCCGTTTCTCCCCCCTCTCCCCCTGCCCTTCTGTGGCCTTGTCCGGCCTGGAGGGGTGGAGGAGGCCAAGACAGAGCCTGTTACCTCGTCAGAAGCTGGAAACCAAAGAGAACAAAAGAACCCTGGCTTTACATCTTAAGGTGGTGTTCACAAGTTGATCTCACTTCTCAGTGGTTAAAACCGCCGCCAATTCTCAGAAATGGCCAATAATTGGTCAGGAATAAAAACTCTCATCAGCCTCCAGCAGCTTCGACTTCCCTAGCTCCCAAAACTATCTTAAAGGTAGAGTCACTCCAGGACAGCAGCATAGGAAGCAAAAAGTGGGTGGTAACTGGGTCATGAATATGTATTTGTATTCAATATTTCTGTAAATAAAAAGCCTGTATTCACATGTGCTCGGGGCCGTGTGTATTAAGGGGTGACCTGACACATCGGCCCAGCGCTGTGAATAAACATACACTTTTAACACTAAAACAGTTAAAGAGTCCTTGTCTGCCTCAGTTGGATACTGATGCTAGATCATATCCATATTTTAGTAAATCAGTCTTAAAATGCATCCCAAAAATGCATGTGGAAAAAGAAAAATAACTTGTGGGTTTGGGAGGATGAGGATGGATTTTGTTAACAGCACAGAGGAAACAGAACCAATAGAAGGAACAATTGTTTTTGGAGCACTCCCACGTGGAGTGACAGAAGAAGGTTTTAGCCTTGAGCTCAGATTTGTTTGTGCAAGTGAAACAACAACGATAACAATAACAATAACAATAACAATAACATATTTATACATAAAATTAAAAATTGATAATGTTAAATAATGTTGACAATACTAATTTGTGAGCTTTGGCTGCTCACTGTAACACTAAATACCCTACAAAAAAGGACTGGCAAAGACCCAAATGTCAATGGTAAACTTTGTGAATTGTATACAAGGAATAAAGGAGGAAGGGATAAAACTGGCTATTTTTATAGGGTTTGGCAATGCTGTGATGTGGAATGCTTTGTCTGTTCCTGTGAAAAACACAGGGATTAAGACTGCTGGGTTTTTCATGTACCACACTATCCACAAGCTGCAGGATTGGTTGAACAGGTGAAGGAGTTGTTAAAAGAGCAGTTGATAAAATGAGGAGATGGGAACCTGTCCCGATGGAGAACCCAGCTCCCAGATGTGTTCCATGCCCTTAACAATGGGCCCACTGGGGAAATGGAAACCCCTGGGTGTGCAGGGCTGCACCCAATTTGCAAACACAACCGTGGACAGTGAGACTTGGACTGCCTTGGAAATTGTTCTGGGTGTAATGGCCCCTGACAGGGCCACCCCAGTGGCTGCAGGGCTGGACCTTCATGCACTGGAATTAATTAGGATAGAGCAGAAGCAAATGAGGGATAACAATCCAAGAACAGGAATTCAGATTCCTCCAGGACATTTTGTTTTGGTAACTGCTCACTGGAGCTTGGCCTTGCAAAGTTTTCATGTCATGGGAGGAGGAACTGATGCAGATTATCAAGGAGAAATTAAAGAAATTCTGTTAAAAAGGAATGAACATGATTGGATGATCCAACCCCATGACAGGTTAGCACAAATATTGGTATTGCAGTTTAAAAACGATTGTGAAAGAAGGAGATCCACCTCCAATCAGCACTGTTTGTGGAGTTAAAAGGTTTGGATGCACCAGTCCTAATAACTGGTCCAGAGTGTGGGTCCAGAGGCCAAATGGCCATCCTGAGCCAGCTGAAGGAACAGCTCTGGGGAAAGACAACACTGTTTGAATCCTGAAACCTGAGCATGAAGAATGGGAATATATCCCTGCAGCCAAGTGTTCTCTGCCAGAACAAGTCGATGGTATGGGATATTGTTTTACACATGCTGCCAGACCAAATCTCCCTGTTTGCCCCAACGACCCCTTTGGAAAATGCTCTGATCCATGGGGCTCCATGTGAAGGTTGATGTGACACTGAGGGACTTCCACACCAATTCCAGCCAGGAGCCTGGGTGTCCCTCAGGGACTGGGACCCGGCACTTCTCCAGCCGAAGGGGAGAGAACCCCAATTTCCAGCTCCTGTGGAAATTCCCTGTGAGGAGGAAAAGGCCTTGTCTGGCTGCTTGGCCGTGAGCTCAACTGCCTGGGTGTTGAGTCTTGTTCCTCTTGCAGTGGGGGACACCAAGCTCTGTGGCTTTAGGCATGAAGAGTGAGAAGAGCAGCGACTTTGAGCCCAAGAGGAGCCACAGTAAGGCCCTCTGGGCAAAGCATATTCCTGGCATTCCCAGGACAAGGATTCATGAGAGTGCAGTGGGCAACTTCAGGGTGCCACGGCTGGTTTGTGCTGGGCGACCTCCCAGTGTGCAGGGCTGGGTCTCTGCTTTGCTCTTGCTGGCCTTTCGCCATTGTGCTCCTTTGGCTGTCTGGAGAGAGGGGCAGCCCTATAAGGAGGGTGAAAGCCCCAGTCTCTAAAACCTCAGGGTGGAAATGCAGCTCTCCCAGCCCTCATGCAGGTCTCCTGGCCCTCAGCCCACACTGTAAGCAGGGCAGAGCTTTTTCTCCAGCTCCTGTGGCTTTCTGCCTGCTGCTGGCCCCTGGGGCTGTACTCGGGGTGAGTGAGTTACTGAGGGGATGGCTGGTGCCCCTGGATTTGCTGACGGGACGTGTGGGTTACTGAGGGAAAGGTGGGTGCTGCAAGTGATGCTGAGGGGACATGTGAGTCACTGAGCTGATACTAGGTTCCCAGAATAGGTACCCATTTGAAAGGAATGAGAGAGATTTGTCTTTACAAACAAACTGTGGGTAAAGCTAGGTACTGAGAGATGGAAGAAGTGATGCGTGGAACCATCAGATCCATAGGATAAGAAAAAGGGGCGGGGGGGGGGTATGCATTAGAAGGGGGTCTGTATTAGGTGATTTGGGAAGCCTGTACCTCTCAAATGCCTCCGCCAATGGGTAAAGAGAGTGGGAAATGCGGCCAGGAAATTAGGAAAAAAAGGACTCTGCGTCCACTAAAAATTTGAGAGACCCCAGGGGAATGCCCCATGGCCTTTCCCTTTATTCAAATAAAGTAACAAGACTCCTGTGTCTTCTTTTTGGATGTAAACCTCTGGTGTTTGTGGATTAATTTTCCTGACATAAGTGCCTCATGCATCACTGAGGGAAGGCGGATGCCCCGTGTGTTGCTGAGGTGTCATGAAGGTCTCTGAAAGGCATGCAGGTGTCCGGCCTGCCCCTCTGGGGCCATGAGGGTCACTGAGGGTGGCAGGTGCTCAGGATTCCACTGAGGTGACATGGGGGTCACTGTGCAGAGGTGGGTGTCTGTCGAGTCTCTCAGGGTACCTCGGAGTCACTGAGGGAACGTGGGCATCAGTTGAGGGGGAGACGGGCATGCCGCGTGTGGCTGAGCAGACATGCCGATCCCTGAAGGCACCCGAGGGCCGCGGAGGGGACGTGGGCGCTCCCTGAGGGACCCGGGAGGGGCGGGCGCGTCCCCACTGCGCAGCCGCCGCCGCCGCCGCCGCTCCCGGCCGCAGGGGGCGTTTCCCGCCCAGGGGCGGGCGGCCCCGCCCCGCCGGTCCCCTCAGCCGCGGGGCGGGAGCTCTTCAGCCCACGCAGGCACAGATCTCTGCTTATTTCTTTATTTTACTGTAATAGAAGTGCTTTATCTCACCGTGCTGGCCGTTCTTCGTCTTATCCTCTTCCCTGTCCCAGTGGGAAAGAGAGAGACAGAGCGACAGAGTGGGCACCTGGCACCCAGCCAGGGTCGACCCACTACAGTCATTTTGGCACCTGAATGTGTGGCGATATAAAGTTGGTGAAATGGACTATAGCAGGAACCTCGAGGGGCCGGGCTGGAACAGCAGAGAAGTGCAGCCCTGGGGTGGCAAACAGTTTAGGAATGAGCCGAAGCTGTAGCAGGAGCAGCATAGGGCTGGGCAGACCCAGAGATGTCGAGCTAAAAGTGGAATAAAAATCCGGATCAGCAGCAGAAACAGCAGGGGCTGGGCAGGCCTGGAAGGAGAAAGAAGGGGGAGGGGGGGATTGTTTCGGGTGTCCCCTGGCTGTCACCTGTGTAATGCCCTGGCAACAGTAGCAGCAGCTGCTGGGCTCCTGCAAGCAGCCATGAGACGCTCCCTTTCAAAGGTGGTTGGGGTCCTGGTTTTCCCCTGAGGCACCCAAGCAGATGGTGAGGGTCCCTCCCAGAGTGATCGGGTATTGAAAGGACCCAGTTACATGGCTACACTTGTGAGCAGAGGCTCACCCACAGTAAACAGACACAGTGATGGAAAAGTTCCGCAATAGCACTGGTTCCTCTGGGCAGCAGCAGTCCAAGACCAAAATCTCAACCATCTGCCCTTTGAGCCATGTCCCCCCGCTAAGAGACAGCCATAACCCCACCACCTGTCCCTCCTCCCCCAGGCATGACTCCCAAATGCTCCTTTCCCTTGGCTGACTCCTTAGTGTGGGATGTAAGAGGTCTCAACCATGTCTTGTTTCTTCATGACCTGTATTTTGCCCCTGGACAACCGCTCCCTTCACAGAGTCTTTCTTCCAGATGGGAAACAATTGCCTAAAAAATCCAAAGCAAAAGAAGCGCTTCTACTTTGCAGTATTGAGATAAAATTAAGTGCTAAAAAATAGCTAAAGTATAGAATAAGAAAAAAAATTCTTAGCTTATAATGGCACAGCTTCTTATCAAATTCAGGGATCACTAACTTTCTAGCTAAATACAATCTAACTCATTTTCAACATATAAACAAGACAGCCAGTCCTGTCCTGCTGGGTCCCAGCAGTGCCTTGCAGCAGTCCTGCATCCATGTCAGGATGCTGGCCAACACAGGGCTGTCCTGGAAACTAAGGCAGCTGACTTGAAGTTTGTGCAGGTACCCAAAGGTCAAACCCAGCGGTGTTCCCTCAGCATACAGCAGTCCTGAGTGATCTCCCCTGAGGTCACCCACTCTTTGTGGCACCAGTTACTTTCCTGTGCAATGTTCTACCTGCCCCAAGAGTAAAGAGGGAGATGGAGAAAGAGCTTGCCAGGCTGCTCTCGATCCTTTCCCAGCAGGCTTGGTTAAAGGGAGAAGTGCAAGCTGGCTCAAATGTGTAAATGTAAGAGCCATGCACAGGAAGGGTCAGTGGGAAGGATGATCCTGGAACCAGTGGCCTGGCAGCCTGAGCTTGCTACAATGGAAGGGTATGGAGCAGATCCTCCTGAGTGCCATCCCATGGCATGTGCAGGGAACCAGGGGGTCTGCTGGAGGGTGGGAAAGCTCTGTGGAGGGATGGGAACAATTGGGGGTCCTGGTAGGGTGTTGAGGAGTTCTGTGAGCGTGTTTTGGGGCTGTTTGTGTTGGTGGGTGTGTTGGGGAAGGAGTTGTCTGGAAGTGAGAGGTCTAGGATGGAATTTGAGTCAGTTTGACAGCAGCATCCATGGTTTGGCACCGCTTTGGTTATGGAGGACATAAGGAATATCTGCGACTTTTCTTGTTAGTGGTCCTGGTTCTCATGCAAAAATGAAGAAGGGAGAGCTTTACTTTACTGGCCACTTAGATATCTGTACAAGGGGGAGAATTAGCCTTTTTACGATCTACTCAATTGTTTGGACTACTTTTGTAATACTGATTGGACTTTGACTCTTTGAGAGCTTCTGTGCCAGCTTCTGTACAAGGCCCTGTGCTCTTCCTGCTATGGCTGCGTCGGCAGCCCTGGGGGCTCCTTCTCCTGCCCTGAGCCTGCAGAGCAGGGCAGCGTTTGCTGATGGTTTGAGGCGTTCCTAAAGATCCTGTTGGGCTTTCTTAGACACTTTGGGCAAGGGATTCCTTCCAACCTGGGCCACTTTGGGGGGGATGGGGGCAGCCCAAGGGCAGGTGGCAGTGTGTGCAAGGGCCCTTTGTGACATATGGTCACCATGGAATGGAACGGGACAGGGTGTCAGAGGGCCCTTTGTGACACGTGGTGACATAGAAGCTGGCAGTGACAGGGCCACACCACTGTGCCCGGTGCACGTGACGGGACAGGACGCGGCAGAGCGGTGCTGTGAGGAGCCCCCGCACAGCGCACTCGTTTGTGTTGGACCCGGAGCTTTTCCAAAGCGTTATTCCTACAGGTGACCTTGTGGTCAAACTGTGTGACTTGGTGACCTGGAGCTTTCCCAAGGTATCTCCAATCCCTGTGGCCTGTGCCTTCCAGGCCAATTTGTGGTATTTGGCCATCCGTATCATTTAAGAGGAGTCTCCTGTCATTGTGGCAGGAGCCCTCAAAACCAGACTGCAGGACTTGCTGTCCTGCAGCCTTTCTGAGCCTTCTCTGTCGCAGGTGCCTTCCAGGCACAACTGCGCGAGTTGCTGGCTCAGAGATTTCCCAAGGCATCTTCTAGAAGGTGCCCTCAAGGCACCAGATTGTGTCATGGCGGGCAGATTCCTTAGGCTGTTCAAAGTGTTCAGGGGGAAAGAAAAGAAAGGCCCTGGAGCTGCCCCAGCACAACTGCCTGAAGAGCCGGAGCAGTTCCAGACACTGCAGGATGGTGAGTGGCAGAGCTGGGCCACAGGGCTGATGGCTGCAGCCAGCTTGGCCCCACCCCATCCCATCCCTTCCCATCCCATCCCATCCCATCCCATCCCATCCCATCCCATCCCATCCCATCCCATCCCATCCCATCCCATCCCATCCCATCCCATCCCATCCCATCCCATCCCATCCCATCCCATCCCATCCCATCCCATCAGCTGTGGACATGCCCATGGACAGGACGGAAGAGGGATTGGGGCTGACCCCAGCAGTGGCCGTGCTCCATCCCCTGGGGCATCCGCGGGGCTGTCCCTGCCTGGGGATCGCAGGGCTGGGCTGTGTTCTCCAGCCTCTCCCGCAGCCCCTCAGCTCTGGCTGCTCTTTGCCAGATGCAGCCATGGCCCAGACACAAGAGCAGGACCCCGTCCGTGGCCGCTTCCGCAGAGCAGCGCAGGTACCTGCATCCATCCCCACCTGGGCTGGGCCTGCTGGCACCGCTCAGCCCAGCACCACACTTGGAGCGCTCCATGGAACATGCCTCTCTTCCCTGTCCTTTGTTCTCCTTGCACAGAGGTTCCAGAAGTTCCTGCGCATTCGGCATAGAAAGATCAGCCCCATAGGATCTGAGGGCGCAGCTGAGCCTGACTCTGGGCTGACCGAGCTCCAGGCAGAGCCTGATGTCAGACCAGATTCAGCTGAGGGCTCAAAAGACTCCAACGCTGCACTGAGTGATGAGAGGGCAAACTCTGACATGGCAGTGACTGAGGACATGGCCATTCCAAACACCAGAGAGACTCAGGGCATTGCAAATACTGACACTACGCCCCCTCCCACGGTGAGTCATGCACCTAATACAGATTTTTTTGAAAGAGGGGTGTTTCTTTAGAGCAGCAGATACCCAGCCTGGGGCCAGAACTGGAGGCCTCCCAGAATTGTGTGTCCCCTCAAGCCATATCCACAGGGCTCCCTCAGCCTTTGAGGCCAGCACAGTGTGGCAGGAAGGGAAGCATTTCTTGGGGGAAGCTGGGGAAGTTTCTGCCTTGGACAGTGCTCCAAGTCTTCCCCATGCCTCCTCCAGGTGCCAGCTATTGTAAGGAACATTTACCAGAATATCGTGTCCCATGTCACTGTGGATGCCTGGCAGAAAATTGACATTATAAGGCTGGCTGAAGAACACCCTGTCGATGTGGTGCTGACCCTCCTGCGCTGTGCCCCATCATGTGACAGGTATGGGGCCCACGTGCCTTGAGAGCTCAGGGCTCACCAGCCTTTAGGGCCCATCGCCCCACACAGCCTGTCCAATGGGCTCTGCCCAACAGGCAGAGAGGTCCAGGAGCCTCGGGCCCCTCTTTTTCATGAGGCTGCTGCCAATGCTTCCTCCCTGCCCCTCAGGGCACCGGGACTCTGTCACCTGGGACCCCACAGCTGCACAGGGCATGGTGCTGTGACTGAGACACCTTTGACACAGAGCTCTGATCCCACAGAGCTGCTGAAATGATGTGGAGAGCCATAGGCTCGTCGGGACCAACAGTGGAGAAAGTGCTGCCGGCACTGCTCTGTGTGATGGAGGATTGGCCTACGCACAGCATCTGCACTTCTGATGGAGACAACAAGGATGTTTTTGCTCTGGCTGTGAGTTCCTGGAGCTGGCCTTTGATCAACCATCGGTTGCTTCTCCAGCAGCTCTCCATCCTCTCCCTGCCTCAGGCGCTGGGCTGAAACCTGGGCTAGGGGCAGGCTCAGGGGAGAGCAGGCCTGCTGCTCCCCCTGTGTCTCCCCTTGGGCCCTGCCCCATGGCCACCTCAGCACTGAGCGCTGTCTTTGGGTGCTTCTTTTGCAGGCAACTCTGGTGCTCTGGCTGATTGTCCAAGCGCCTGAGTGCCACGAGGCGTTGATCCTTTATTCCGCCCGCCTGTTTGTGGCTCTGCTGTTCCATGTTGTCATCACCACCCAGCAGATGCCACCAGTGGAAGTTGATATCTTCTGGAGAGCATGCCGGGAGGAATACTGCCTTCCCAGAAAACCCAACAGGTCCCAGTCCTCCTATCCTTCCAATGCCTTTGTGACCAGCACCAGTGCACCCAATGTGACCTGGGCTTTGCTCTGCACACAGGTTTGCAGTGCAGGCCATGAAGGCTCTGCTCTTCCGACTGCGGTGTGAGAGTGTGGTCATGGAAATGCGATGCAAGTGTGGCTGGGACATGCTGCTCTGTGCTGACACCCAGCACTATGCTGTGAGTCTGCTGGCCAGGTGAGACCCCCTTCTCCCCACTGCCTCTGAAATTGAGCCCTGTGCTTGGGGTGCCTCACACAGTCCCTGTGGTCCTGGGACAGAGGGCCTTGTCACAGAGGGATGGCCAAGCAGACTGGAAAATGCTGGCTGAGGGTGCCCAGAAGGTGTCTCCCCACAAAGCAACCCCATCCCATCCAGTGTGGTGAGAAAAGACCGGATCTCTGTAAATCAGTCACGGTCTCTTGCCCCTCCAACTCAGGGTCTTGGTGCCTATTCCCTCTGACAGGGAGATGCACGGTGCCTCCCTCTCTTTGTGTTCTGGGATTGCACTCCACCTGCTCTGGCTGCTCAGCAGAGAGGACCCACCCTGGGATCTGCACTTCCTGGCATTCTTTGTGGAGGTGAGCCTGATGGCCAGCACTACCTCGCTGAGCTGCCTGCCAGCCCTGTCCCCTTGCATAGCCACAGCTGCCTGGGACGGCACCCGCGCCCTGTGCTGCTGGCTGGACCCAGCCCTGCGCAGCTCCAGGCTCCTGCCGGCCGGGTCCCCTGTCACTACCCTGTGCCTTTCAGGTCCTGGATTGCCTGGACTTGCGTGAATGTGGTGACAGTGTCCTGGAGATCATGTCAAGGCACCTGCAGAGCAAGTGCAAGCCGAGGCGTCGCCTGGCATTCAGAGGCCTCATGGTGCTCAGCAAGTATCCCTCGATGGTGAGAACGGGGCAGCAGCTGAAGCTGTGCTGGGGAAAGCAGCCCCTTGGTCTGGCTGGGCTTTAGGAGCTCAGGCAGCTGCTCCCAGCTCTCCTGCCTCCTGCTTCTTCCTGAGTGCTTTGGGACAGCCTTTGGCCTCTGGGCCTGGCAGCAGCAGGGTGGGGTTGCAGTGTGTCATGGGGTGACTTTACTTTTAAGATAGCTTTGAGAGCTGGGAGGAAGTTGAAGCTGGGAGAGGCTGGTGAGAGTTTTTTCTTGTGACCAATTATTGGTCATTTCTGAGAACTGGCGGCGGTTTTAACCATTGAGAAGTGAGATCAACTTGTGAACACCACCTTAAAATGTAAAGCCAGGGTTCTTTTGTTCTCTTTGGTTTCCAGCTTCTGACGAGGTAACAGGCTCTGTCTTGGCCTCCTCCACCCCTCCAGGCTGGACAAGGCCACAGAGGGCGTGGGGGGGGAAGAAACGGAGCCGGCCAGCCTGGCTTGGTTTGCAGTTTCTGCTGCTGAACTGAAACCTGACACCATGAACATCTGCAGCTTTCCAAGACTTTAACTCTTTTACTACCTGGATGAGACTTACAGATTACTCCTTTTTCCCAGAGAGAGAGAAGGAAGAGAAAGAGAGAGCTAACACAAAGAAGACATCATAAAACCATCAAAGACAGTGAAGAAAAGAGTTAAGTTTTAGATGGGGAAGAGAGAATAAGGAGATGCTTGAATTAAGCTGAAATATTTTTCTCTTAAAGTTATGGAGATAGACAATAGTGTTCTGAAAAAAAGCTCCTTTAATTCATGACAGAGTATATTGGGAAGAATAGAGTGGTTCAAAGTGTAGATTTTGAGCAAAGGGTGGTGTAATTGTGATAAAGTGAGGTGATGGAACAGAGTGGATAAGTAATAGTTGAAGATTTGGGGCCTTGAGAGGCAAAGAGAAAAATTTCTGTTTCCAATGAGGCTTACAGAGACAGATGAAGAGAACTTTTGCCTTTGAATAACTCATCCTTAAAAATGACATCCCTAGACTCATTGACCCATACACACCTCAGAGTGATGTAAAATGGGAGGAGTGAACTGATGACAGGATTTCCGGGGAGCTGGCATCAGAGAAATAGAAAGCTATAACAGAAATAATTTTCTTGTGAGAAACTCTATAGATTAGCAGAAGACTTCTGTTTCTCTACAAAGACTGATGAAAAGACTCTAGCAGGAATTGGGACTGTTTTAAACACCAAAGTTCCAAGTTTTTTTGTCTCTATGTTGTCATGTAAACAAGGGAATGGTTGGGTAGTGGGGGAAGGAGGGGTTTTGTGGAGGTTTTATTTTGTTTCTCTTATTCTTGTAGTTTTGTTATTAAACTTGCTTTATTCCTTTTAAGTTTTAAGCCTGTTTTGCTCTTGTTCTAATCCATATCTCACAGCAAGAAATAAATAAGTTTTCTAGTGATTTTTAGTTACTGCCTTAACACCACAACATTTATTTGCTGCGCTGGCCGGGAAAATGAAATTAGCAAATCTAAACCACTACAAATCTAAACTGTGAAATTATTACCTCGACAGAGAAAATTTTCAAGATTTGCAACTCATCTCCAAACCTCAGTAGAACTAAACCAGCAGAATTTCCCTGAGATGGCATTGAGTTCTGTAACCCCTCAAATACTCACTAAAACAGACTTGACTTTCACTAGGACAGCTGTTCATGAAAATCTGGGGGAAAACCTATGGGAAATGGCCATGTGCACGCATCTTCCTTCCCACAGCAGGCACAATCCAATACTCCTTTGAATGGCCTCAAAGTTGAGCAGCACTCATTAGCACAGCCTCTTCTCCCACAGACAGGCCAGGGAGCAACACGGCAGCGCCAGCCAGATGGGCAAGGACAAGAGAGAGCAGATGCCAACAAGGCTTGGAAGCTGTGCCAAGGGAGGTTTATGCTGGGCATTGGGAAGAACTTGTGCCCAGAAAGGGCCATCAGATACTGCAATGGCCTGACAGGGGGCTGCTGCTGGAGTCATCCTTGTGGCAGGTGTGCAAGGCAAGCCAGGCCGCAGCGCTCGGGCCCCGCTCTGCTGGCCATGCTTGCCGCCATGGCTCACAGCTTGGGCTCAACATTCTCTTCTCAGGGCTCTCTGCAGCCAGTGCCTTCTGTGATTCTGTGACATCACAGCCTCTGGGGACGGCACGGTGGCTGGCAACTGTCCCCAGCTGTTGCTGCGCCCCGGAGCCCAGGCAGAGCTGCTTGCAGAGAGACACCCAGAGCCTTTGTGCTGCTGCCAGAGCACTATGGCTGCTCACGGCTCTTCCTCGCTGCTGCAGCTTTACGTGCTGCTGCTCTTGGCCCATCCCCTCGACCCGTCCAGCAAACCTGAGCAGAGCACGGATACCTCTCCTGTGTTTCTGGAGGATTGCGACCTGGAGGAGACGGACCCCGAGCGCATCCGGTGGGCGGCCAGGACATTCCTGCTGATTGACCTGCTCATCATAGGAATGTCCATGGGATGGTCGCTCAGAAGAAGTATTCAGAGACGCTGGGGAGAGGTGAGGCGGGGGTGGGGGGTCAGGCAGGCAGGATGGGGCAGACCTTGAGGGCCTCTTGGGCACCCTTTGGCCAATGCCCTGCGGCAGAAGGGGCCTGAGCTCCTGGCTGGGCAATCCGGCCCAGGGGCTGAGCCCCATGGACAGCATCAAGCAGAGGCGGCCAGAGCTCTGCCTGCTGCAGCCTCTTCCCCGGGGCAGCCCAGCCCAACTGAGCCCGAGTCTCTGTCTCCCAGGCCAAAGGCAGCCCCAGAGGTGCCGGCCCCGCTCTGCCCCTCTGCCTCTTCCATGGGGATCCCTGTGCTTTGCCTTGCAGCGGAATCTCCAGAGCCCTTCGGGCCCTGCAGGGCCCCGCCGCCATCCAAGACTCGGCTGTGCAGAAGAGTTGGTGCAGCTGCTGAGGCAAAACCGTGACCTGATGCGGCTGCACCTTCGCTACAGCTCTCAGCCGAGGAGACCAACAACCAAGACGGCGGCAAAAGAGGGCACTGGGAGAAGACTCCGCACCTCCCCGCAGCTCTGACCTCCAGCGTCGCACTCCATCTACACAACGTTACGGGGAACGGGTGACCAGTGCCCAGCCCAGGCACTGCGACGTTCCCCACCGTAGAAGTTAGCCACACCCCTGTTGTTCATTGTTGGATTCCCCACCACGTTTCCCCCAAGAAGTTGACCTTTCCCTTAGTGTTCAGTTCTAAACAGTTCAAGTATTGAAGTTTTTTAGGCTTAAGATTCTTACCCCATAGTCTTCTAGTAACATTGGATTGTAGATTTTACAAGTAGTCAAGTGAATAAAGTTCACGTTTTCTACATGTTTCTGTGTCATTTTCTTGATGTTGCACCTGAGAGGGGACTCCTTGAGAGATGGGTTTGCATGGCAGCTCCAGACTGCCTGCAATGGAGAGCCCGAGTGCCCCAGCAGGGTTTGCAAGAGTACGGAGGGCAGCGGGAAAGAAGAAGGTGGGCAATGTTCACCTGCCTCCACCTTCCAAGGAAGCTTGGAGTCAAACCCTGTCTGCACTTTAGGGGGGACCCTAAAGGCCCCGGCAGGCATCAGGATGGCCCCAGGAGGGGGGCTTGCAGGACTCTGGGGCACCAGGAAAGGAGCAGGATCATCCCTGGAAAGCTGGGAGAGAAATCCAGAGACGGCTCCCCTGGGATCCAGGCAAGGGCTGAATTCAGGCAGGCAATTAGATCCAGAGCCTGCCTGGGCTATGGCAGCTATCAGTCCTGCTTCATAGATTTCTGGGGGGTTTATATATATATATATATCTGTATTTAGTTCTTTGTATTTATCCTGTTGACCCTCCAAATAGGATTAGCTTTCATTTTCCTACAAAACAAAACATCCGTTTTTTGATTTTCAGGAATCAACCATCTGTGCTCCCAGTTTCAATGACTTCTCTCTACCTTATTCTGCATCTTGCTCCTTTACAGCACCATCAAATACCTCTGGTAAAATACAGAGCATCAGTGGAAGGACGACAATCTTGTTGCTTTCTGAAGAAAGTTAACTTGGATGACATACCTGCTTTTAAAAATCCAATTGGAACAAAACCTACAGATCAGCTTTAGAATTTCAAAAGCTGGTTCCTCAACTCTTCCACACCACTTTACTTTTTGGGGACATTCAGCAGCAATACCAAACAAGCACAGAAAAGAAATGGAAGGAGAAATGCAGATAGTCAGCAGCAGACCACCTAGCAAAATACATTTTAAATGCAGCTCCAAGTTCTCAAAGAGCAAGTTTGAGGTGTAAATGGAGATACTCACACCAAATTACTACCAGTTGGTACTTTTGGCATTTCCTCTGGGTTTCCACTTCATTTTTTCATCTCTCACCTCAGGGAAGAGAAAAAAACCCAAACAAACACAACCTTTCAGGCAGAGAAAAGATGGGGTTGCTCTTGAGGAAAGCATTGGATTCTGCCTGTAGAATAACCTGTTGGGAAAAATATTAGCTTTTAGCAAAATGCCACTGTGCCGTTGCACTTGTTCTGCCACAGTGAGAAAGAACAGGCACGTCTGTAAGGCTCCTGCAGCTCACCCTGGCCTAGGGTCATTGACCACTCATCACTGCAGGGATCACTGGCAATAACCATGGTGGAAAATGTGGAGGGAGCTGGATAAATAAATGCTTGCCATTGCCTTAGCAAAAAAAAAAAAAACATCAAAAACAACCCACCCTCAAAACAAAGCTATGAAAATAGTTTGCCTCTGAATTCAAAGAACTTAAATTAACTGGATGATGTCTGCTTCTGGTTCAGCATTCATCAATCTGAATTTGAATATGCATGGGGTAATGAAAGGTAACTGAAGCTTAAAAATCATGTCTATTTACTTGTGCATAGCCTATACTGAAGCACATTAAAAAGCAGTTTTGCTTGAAATCTACACGGTATTAACTTCATTCACTCTTATACTCACTAGGTAATTAAATACGTGAAGAAATAGATTTTTATTTATGAAGAATGCATTCTTAATTAGGAAGGCATGGCTTTATCAGAGTCTGCTGATACCAACTTTACTCAGTTCATAACACAAGAACTTGATGACAGAAGCAATGTACATCAGAGCCTCAACAATAAAGTTGCAGTTCCAAGTTTTTCAGATGTCCTACAGTTGCTAAGGCATCTCCAGAAAGAGGAGTCAACTGAAAATAGCACAGGAAATTGGAAACCCATTTCTCTTTTTTTCTTTTTTTCCTGAACTTTCTTGTGGGCAACAGAAAACTCCTAATATGTGGAATGAAATGTAGCTTTTATGCCTGAGTCATGAATCATCCCTTCAGTTCCACCCTGATCCAACGCTCACTTGAATCTTGGAAAGGATCAAATCAGCAATATTAAATTTCAATTGTATTCATGAAAGGAGCTCTTTTTTCTCCATTCCCCGCTCCCTCTCCCAAATGCATCAACACCAAGTGAGAAAGACTTGATTTGAAATATAATTATTACAGAATTAAACTTGGACATAGCTAGTTTGCTACAAGTTCCAGTAGATAGAGAAACGAGAGCAGAATCAGAGGTTATCAAACTCAATAGAAATTCCAGCTCATGCTTTCCCCAAAAGCCTCATTTAATTTATCCAGGATTAAAAAATAAAAGAAAAATGAAAAAAAACACATAAAAGCATTTCACATAGTATGTGAAATACTATCATTTCTATCTGAAATATTCATCATTATTATGTTTTTCCATAGTAAATTACAAAGTCTCCTGCACCCATCTTCCCAATATCTCATTCTAAGTGCTTGCTAGTTTAATCCCTTAGGAAGCAAAAGTAGCCCCAAGTGTCTCTGGATCAACAGAAACTAAACAACAAAGCTTGCCAAAGTCTATTCAATTGTCAAGAAACTCAGTAAAGATTTTCCACTCCAGAGATAGCTATCACCAGCTTATGAATTTTGCTAGGGCAGGTTTAGTGAAGAAAAACTAGGTCTTTATTACCAAATCAGTTAGGTGTTGTGAGTACTGCCAGTAGGATGTGAGTATAAACACCATATTCTTCACATCCTCATCCACAAAGTATTCCACTTTAAAATTAAGGCTGCTTTTCAGTTTGACCAAACAAATGAAAATTCACTCCTAAACCACAGTGCTGGCAGCATGGCCAGTCTTTGCAATACAAACCTGGGAACTAACAGCAGATTCCTGATCACACCTCCAAGGCTGAGTGTACAGAACTGGAGTGGTGGCCAGGCCCTCGCTGACTGCCAAACCTCCAGCCACCATCCCTTCCTCTCACAGGGACAGGGCAGAAAAGAACAACAGCAGAAACTAGAAAGCTTAAGCTAAAATCAGGAAGGTCATTGATGAAACAGACTGGAGTGGTTTAGAAACTAGCACGCAGATTTAGCTTAAAGAAAGTCTTATTGATCAGCAATTAAAATGAATACTTAATTCTATTATGATGCATTATTATTAGACAGTCAGAGACAGCCAACCTGACCTCAAGCATGCTGAAGCATCGGGGCCAGGCAGTGCACATCTTCCCAGGAGCTGATTTACCCATCGTTCTCAAGTGAATTCACCTGCACACAGCCCCACAGTAGAACTGCTAGGCTGCAAAATCAAAAAATAGCTCTGCTTAAGAGTCAAACCCCAGGACATAGACCATAGTAAAGGAAGAATGACACCTGCAGCATTTGATTGACCTTCAATGCCCTGAGAAGATGACAAATTCCCCAAGATGAACAAGTTCCCAAACTACAAAGCAAAGGACTGATTTTGATGGATCAAATGTTAAATAGGCCTGTGAAATTGGAGTTGTTAGGTTGCACATGAAAGGAGGGAAAAAAACCACACCCCAACCCTCAAATGCAATTTTAGATCCCTCTTGGAAAATTGGCTTTAAAAAGAGAGGAATGGATACTGTTGCCACTGAAGATGAATATATCACACGGACACAGGTCGAGGTGTGGTGAAGGAAAGAGAGAGGTTTATTTTTCCCTCCAGGATTTATAGGCTCCTGACCACAGCCAGGGATTGGGTGGTCAGGATAACACTTTCTCACAGCACTGGCCATGAGAGATGCCCATCACAAGACGTGTAACAGAAAGAATGTACAGATATCGATGTTTACAGTTACTGTCCTGGGAAAGTCTTTAGTAAACTATGTTAGCAAGCTCAGAAGCTGAGTTTTCAGGGCGACATCTCACCCTTTTTGGATTAATAAAAAGAAAAGTAAAAAGAAAAATGAACAAAGAAACTAGCAACATTGTTAACTATCAAAATAATAAATGATAGATAAATACAATACTCCATACAATCAGAAGGCTGTAATTTCAGGGTGCTATCTCACCCTTTCGTTATTACAAAAAAAAAACTTTGTTTTTTTTTTTTTTGGTTTTTTTGGTTTTTTTTTTAAAAAAAACCAGAAAAACAACAAAATTAAAAAAAAAATTAAATTAAACAAATGTCCAACATCAACACCTGCTTGTAGATGGCTCTCAACTTGGTCACAGAGGCAGAATCCATGGCCAAACTGAAAGGTGCCTGGGAAAATGTATGAAATGCTATGACAGCAGTCTGTAATTCCATCAATTGGGCTGTTCCAGCCTCATGACTCTCTAAAAAAAAAACCAAAAAACAAAACAGCGACATCAATGGAAAGATTAATGTAATAGACTTGAGGAGCAGAAACTGCTTGCAGAACCTCCTCCAGCATCTACTGTGCCTGTGGGGTCAGTGTCAGAGGTGACTTTAAAATCAGAGTCCCCCTTTAATAGACCAAACAAGGGAGACAGTTCTGTCGTGGTCAGTCCCATATAGGGACTCAACCATGTGAAAGTCCATTAATATTTGGACAGCATTCGTGCAGTGTCTGCACTGAATGCAAAAAAAATAATTGCACCTCCAAATGTGGGACTGTTTGTCCCAAAATCATTTTTAACCTCAAATAATTTCAGGGAGGTTGTAGAGACGAGTAGCAGGAAACTGCTTGCAAACTCCAGAGAGGGCCAGAGCCCCATATCATTGGCAAATGCCGGCAAATTTTCACAAGCCTTGTGAAATGGCAAAACCTCCATTGACGTCTCCGTGTGGGCTCAGCATTATTAGTAGCTGGCACCAGAAAGACAAATTTTGGTCTGTCATCGGGATGCAAAGGAATTGCAAAGAACAATCCTTCAGATCCACAATGAGGACTAGCCAATCAGCAGGAAGCATGGCAGGTGAAGGCATGCTAACCTGCAACATCCCCATGCTTTCCATCATAGCAGTAACTTTCTGGAGGTGTTGTAGCAACCCCCATTTCCCAGACTTCTTCTTGATACAGAAAACAGGAATGTCCCAGGGATTGGTCGAAGCTCCAGATCACTGTGATCCAACTGTTCTTGCATCAGGTCACGGAGGGTGACTAGTCTATCATGAGAGAGGAACAACAGAATCTGCTGAACAAAGAGTCAGTCTCAAGTTCTTCTTAGTGTTGAATGTCAGCATCATGTCCAAGGGGCCATCAGCAAACCAGACAATCGTGATGTCCATGCCAGTGTCAAGAAGCCCGCGGAGGCTAATCTCTGACAGCATGTCACCAAGGATGGACAGGATGCAGACCCGTTCAGGATGATCCCTGGCTGTCAGAACAGCAGTCCATGAACCCAGGGAGGTCCAGGGAACCCGAAGCCACCATCTCCCCGCAGCTGATTCTCAGCTCTGCAAACATAAAACTCAAAAGGCACAAGGTGAGCAAATCCAGGTCCCACAGGGATAGGAACAGGAGGCAGGAGTGTGGAACCCAAGGAAATGCACCCTAGGAAATTTGAATCAACGTCCCCTAGGTGAACAATGATGCCTTGAGCAGTGGTGTTCAACCATGCCACAAGAAGAGCACTCACGGCCTCACCCACTGGACCAAAGCATTTGGAAGCACATGGAATGCCTGATATGCTCAGCTGCACAGTCATTTTACAGGAGGACAAGGTCCACAGGCCAGCCGAAAAGGCTCCAGCAGCCTGGGACTCCTGGCCTGTCAAGGCCACCGGCTTCTCCCCCGCGGCAGCACCACCGGAGCCAGTGGTAAACAGCGCAGGACCTTGGTCTGCCACAGCCACAGGAGACGACGGGGGAGGCCTGGCTCCAGCCGCAGGCTCGGGTGATGCCCGGGAACCTGAGGCGGGGGGGTTTGGAGGCAGTTCAGCACAGCCCGCTCCCGGCGCGGGGGGGAACCGGGGCGCCGGTAAAGGCACAGCCGGGGAAGCCGCAGCACCGTCCCGCTCCGCTGCCAGGAAACAACCCGGGCTCGCAGGACGGGAATCCGGCAGCACAGGGCCGGCAGAACCCAGCCCCGCGTCCGCAGCACCCGCAGCACCGGTGCCCCCGCCCCACGAATCTGGCACGGGGCCCGGGCCCGGCCCGTCCCGTCCCCCACCGCGGGGCAGGGCACGGCCCAGCCGCAGCACGGACATGGGACGGACCCCGAGGCATCCCCCAGGGCCGGCGCCACCCCCGTTCAGGCACCCCCTCATCGGTCTGTGCTGGGAGGGCACGCGGAGGCGGCGACCCCGCCCCGGGCTTCCACCGCCGGGGCACCGGCCGAGGAGGAGTTACACCCCCCGGGTCCGCGGAGGCCCCCACGGCCCTTCGGCAAGGCTCAGGCTTACACCGCCGGGGCACCGGCCGAGGGGGGATCACGCCCACCGGTCCCGCGGCGGCCCCGTTCAACCCGCCGGGGGCCCCGGCGATCCCG
Source organism: Poecile atricapillus (assembly GCF_030490865.1). Lineage (NCBI taxonomy): Eukaryota > Metazoa > Chordata > Aves > Passeriformes > Paridae > Poecile > Poecile atricapillus. The sequence goes on from NC_081285.1 coordinate 1,619,844, forward strand.
GGAGAGCCGACCTCGGGACCCGACCTCAGAAAGCCGCACCTTCGCCAGATCCCGAGCAGACAGAGCACCCGGGGCTCATAATCGACCAGCAGAGCCTCAATCAGGGAATCGCCTAAAGCGTCCCAAGCTGACTGCGAAAAAATCGCTTCAACCACAGGGAAAAACCCCTCAGTTTTCCCGTACTCACACAATTGCTGAAAGTCAGCATACGAAACATCAATTCCTCTCTGATCATGAACTGCACGCCATATCTCCAAAACCAGGCCCTCCGTAAGAGGAAGCCCAAAACCATCCATAGCCACAGGCTAGACAGTACCCTGTAACACACGTGCAAGACATGGCGAGGTCACCAGATGTTGCCACTGAAGATGAATAGATCACACGGACACAGGTCGAGGTGTGGTGAAAGAAAGAGAGAGTTTATTTTTCCCTCCAGGATTTATAGGCTCCTGACCACAGCCAGGGATTGGGTGGTCAGGATAACACTTTCTCACAGCACTGGCCATGAGAGATGCCCATCACAAGACGTGTAACAGAAAGAATGTACAGATATCGATGTTTACAGTTACTGTCCTGGGAAAGTCTTAGAAAACTATGTTAGTAAGCTCAGAAGCTGAGTTTTCAGGGCGACAGATACAACCTTCCCCTCACCTGGAGATTTTCATCCATTCAAGCCATTTCAAATCTGTCAAGAAAGCCCTACCACAGTCCCCATCAAACAACATTTTCTTTCATTTTTTCTTCTCATTACTACTTCAGAGCAGTCTAAAGAACAGCAAAGAAGGAAATTCAAGTTGCAATTCAAACACTAAGCTCTGGAATCCCACATTGCCTTCAAACAACTGGATGAAACACTAACTTAATGCTTCATGCTCTCCAATACATAGAAGCCATTTATTTGCACATCCTTTGGCTGCTAAAGCTGGAACTTGCATTTCTATCAGCAGATGGGCCTGATTCTCACCTTCCCCTGATACACATGAGCAGTGTGGGCCCTGACTTTCTGGGCAGCTCACACTTCCTTGATTCAAACTCTTGACTTTGCTCTCTGGAACACCGCCCTTCCTGAATCCAGCCTAAGGTACAAAGCAGCCACACACCTTCTCAAGTTTCCATTCTTGAGATCTGCCTCTCCCCATTAGGATGCTTTGCAAAAACAATTAGGATCCAATGTTGCCCGTGTCTGCTGCAAGGAGGAGCTCTCTGGCTTTTTTACTCCTATTTTTAGAACATTCTCTTTCTAAGGTCATGACAGCTGTGGACAAATCCAGAGCAACACCTTGAAGCATGAACAAACAGAAGCAACAGAAAACAGAAGCTGCTGCATTTCCTGTGGCCATTTGAGGCTGAAATTGCAAGTGTGAAAATATTGCAGTTCTGTCATTCAGGAAGAAGTACACGTTCCAAAGGAAATCCATTCAAAGCAGATTATACAGCATCCATTTGTTATCCATTTGAAGTTATTACTGGAAGCCAAAGAAAGATTTCTTTGGTAGCCTCACAGGTTTATCTTCACCATTTAGAATGGAACAGTTACTCTGCTTGAAATTTAAGTGGTTTTTTCCCCCAACAGTTTCATCTACCTCCTCACCAAGCTGATGACAGAATAGAGGAGCACAGATAGTGTGAGGAACAGATTTGGAATTACATAAATGGACTTACCATGTGGCTAGAACAGATATTTCCAGCTCTGTGGGCTAAGAGCATCCATCCAATGTCCTGCCATTCCAGCACTTCCTGATGGTATTTGCAGCCACTGCTTCCACACAAGTTAGAACAATGCACTTTTCCTTTGATGTCATGTGGCTGCTGCAAGTGCAACAATGGAGCCACCAATTTCTAGTTGGAAGGTCAGGATTACAAATTTAAAACCTTACTGTTACAAAAGGTAAAGGCTCTCCAATCCTGCTGGAAACAAGAGCTTTGAAGAAACCTAACTCTTCCAACTTCAGCTTGCTTCCAACTTTACGGTGTTAGCTTTTTCAGATAATAAAGGATTGTCTGTAGATTACTGTGGATTAAAATTATAGCTGCAGACCTGAGTATTAGTCTCAAGTTGGATGGTATGAAGAAGTTGATGGTCTTCTTATCCATCCCTGTAATCACCATGATGCACTGTCTCGACTATCTCCAAGAGTTTTGTTTTTTTTTTCAACATGGATAAACTATTTTATGAAGGTTGGAACAGGGAGAATGGCTGCCTTCCATACAAATTAAACAGGTTCAATTTTCAAGGGAAATTGTATCAAATTGGGAATTGTATCAAAGTCTTCAGACCCAAATATGTGTAGCCTCTGTGAAATACAGAAGCCCTTACAAAAGGCTCACTCAGAAGGCGTGAAGAGAATAAATAAGAAATTCATCATAAAAAAATGAAGAAGGAAAAATCCTTCATTCCCTAACACTGCAGAATTGCAGCCGAGTAAAATCTCACTCACTTTACAATGAAAGGAAAATAGTTTAGTGGTGGTGGCAGGGACAAGGCGAGGATATACGGTGCCAGGGAGGATTCTGCACTTAGAGATGCTGAGTATCCAGCCAAGAGACAGAAATTCAATTGCCAAGGCATTTTAATGAAGTCAATTAAGTCACATCATCTTTTCTATTTCAGTGATTCCATCTGACAAGAAAGCAAAGGCGGGCAGCAGAAAGCAGGTGAGCTGCTGCACTCAGGGGTAGGGATCAAATGAAGTATGGTGGTTCCATATGCACTATGGGAAAAGCAGGCAGAAGAGAGGAATAGCTCTAAAACTAAGATGGAATTTTAACGTCTTCCTTCTCTGTTGATACTGACTGTAGGGTTGTCTAACAGCTTTTCAGAAAATTGGGTTTGATTTTGTTCCAAAAACCTTCACCTAGATCCATATTCATTAGCTGACTCTCTGCTGCCATCAAAATTGGGGGAAGTAACACCTTTTAGCACTGCTTAGAAACAGAAGAGCTAAAACTAAACTCTGCAGCTCCAATGAGCTAAGGAATTATGTCCTATCCACCTTCATGAAGTCGCAAAGACCAAAATCTCTTGAGAGCATGCTATTTCCTTTCAGCCTTTTGCACTGAGCCTTCAGCTCATCATGGATCAAAAGATCTTCACTAAATGACAAGAAAAATGACTGCATTCTGTTTAGTTGCAATCCTGGTAGTCATAAGAAATCCTGTGAGCATCAGCTGGGCTCCAGAAAAATCATATGCCACAGCAACACCATCTTCAGAGGCTCTCCCACTCCCTTACCTAATCATTGCTCCAGGACTGTAGAAGACTTGTCCCCACCCTTCACACCTACAGCAACAAACCTACAAATCTTCCAAATAGTTCTTAAATTCCAGATCCCTCCGGAACATTCCCGCTTAAAACCGCACAGCTGCCCACGGGACAAAGGTCCAGTGTTACAAGCTTCTGCTCTCCCTCCACACACGCCCCTTACACATCTTGCACTGCTGCTCTGAAACTGCAAAATTTGTCAGCAGCGCCATTAGACTCAGAATTGGGGAAACAATTCCTTCTGCTGGGTTAACTTGGAAACAGTTCAAGGTACAGGAGTTATTTATTATTCATGCTCATGGAATTCCCCTGCCCTTCAGAGCTCCAGCACTACTGTGCAGAGCATTTGATGGAGCCAAACAGAAAGGACTGCTGTCCCAAAAGAAGAGTCTGGGAGGAACTCCCAGTGTCCTTCATGCCTTGAGAAAATGAAGGAGCACTCAGTGTTGGGCTAAAGGGTACAAATTCAGTTCAGATGACAAATTTTCCAGGGTGATCCCCCTCCTCTTTATCTTCCAACACAACTACAAACAAACCAAATGATAGATTGCACAAGGAATAAGGGATGTTGAAAAGCAAATCTCTAAACTAAGCCTGCAATGCTCACCCAGGAGTTCAACACAGCAAGGCAGGCACTCTGCACTACCTAGTTCATGGTAAGAGATTTCTAAACTCTACCAAATGAAGTTAAGAGATGAAACAGAGAGCAATAGAACCATATTTTAATTCATTTAAAGGTAGGGAATAACACAGAATCTTTGCCATGAAACTAGGGGATTTTTCTCTCTTATCTATTGCCCGAGTAAGATTAGAAATTGGGAAAAAAACCCCACTGAAACTGCAAATGCATTTGGCCCCCGGATAGAAACAAAAGGTAATTATTTGAAAACTAGAAAAAACTCCAAGAGGAAACATAAAACATTATGGAATATGTCTTATTTTGATCACCGAGAATTCCCCATGTTAAAGGCATGGAGAAAACCATCATTCACAAGTGGGAAAACAGAGGGACTGTAAAAGTGAAATGGAGTTCTGACAAATGATGCTGTGTAGAATATGGGTTCCCAAAGCAACAGAAAAAGGCACCCCAACAGCAGCAGCCTCAAATATTGCATATTCCAGCTGAAGCACGCGGGTTTCTGTAGATTCACCTTGTAAACTGGCACACTTACTTGCCAAGGCTGCTCAACTTCTTTCATCTTCAACCACAAAACCTCCCAGTCCTTCCACAGCAATCACTACATCAAATCAAGACAGACCAAAAAATGTTCTTTTCGCTGTTCACAGTAATAGGAAGTTATGTGCCCAAGAGATACCATTTGAAGTCAGAAGGAACAAGCCAGCAAGTGTATAAAACTGCTATTTGAAGAAGTGATAAAAAGACAGGAAACTGAAGCCCATGGTTAATACAAAACCCCATGATTAATAGAACACAAATGCAGATGGGTATGAGAAGCTTGCATTGTCAAAGTATAAATAATTTCTAACAAAAATCCCATTTCCAAGAATTGCATAGCACTTGTGGTGGCCACTCCTGATCTCTACATAATATGGCAGCAGTTCAACTGGCACTAATCTGTTTTTCTGGATACAAGCAGGGAAGAAGTCAAGGTCCCAGTGATATGCAATTCTGTAACTTCATTAGAAACCTTTCATCTTTCAATCTATTAAATAAAAGCAAGAAAATAACCTGTTTTGACACGAACTATCCTTAGTAGCAACATTTTGCAGCACCCAATTTGAAAAGGTTAACCTGCCAGGCAATAATACAGAAATGAAAAATGAAAAGGAGGGCAAGGAAAATCATCTGCTGCTGAAACTGCTCTTCTACAAAAACAAAGTGATATGAAGATTCAGCCAGTGAAGAACACATTCCTCAACCATGAGAGAAAAACACAATTCTTAAAAATCTCTTTGCTACATTAGAGATAGAAAATTGACTACAAATCTGGTGTTCAGTACTTGTTGCTTGTTCAGTACTCAGACATCAGAATTACTACCACAATATTAGAAGAACAATCCAATCAACATATTCCAGGGATGCATTTGAATTAACTTGCTGGTGCCAGCTGTGCTGTGCTTTGGTTCTATCCATCCATCCTGCTGCAAAAAGGTTCAATTGTGTTTTCACCATCACGTCAAATCAGCTCTTGGACTCACAGCTCACCACAGACCTCGAAACAGGAGGCAAAGATCTACACCAGTTGGCCTTTCACAACTTCTCACCCATCTATTACCTTTCTCTGGCCAGCTTCAGAAAATGGGGGGGAAGCCATTCCAAAGAACACGACCAAGGAAATCACACAGCACTCGGGACTTTTTCCAGGCATCAAATTTTTAATGGATGATGGGAAGTAACACAGAAGCAATTCCTGTCCACAGGAAAAAAAAAATTTCAAATGGTTTTGTCTCAAGGACAATCACTGGATGTTGAAAATTTCTGCTGCTGAAAGTTACATGAGGTCCTCAACATTGAGCAATCAATATCCCCACAGTCTAAACGGTGAAATTACTACCTCGGCAAGGAGAACATTTTCAGGATTTGCAACTCATCTCCAAACCTCAGTAGAACTAAACCAGCAGAATTTCCCTGAGATGGCATTGTGTTCTGGAACCCCTCAAATACTCACTAAAACAGACTTGACTTTCACTAGGACAGCTGTTCATGAAAATCTGGGGGAAAACCTATGGGAAATGGCCATGTGCACGCATCTTCCTTCCCACAGCAGGCACAATCCAATACTCCTTTGAATGGCCTCAAAGTTGAGCAGCACTCATTGGCACAGCCTCTTCTCCCACAGACAGGCCAGGGAGCAACACGGCAGCGCCAGCCAGATGGGCAAGGACAAGAGAGAGCAGATGCCAACAAGGCTTGGAAGCTGTGCCAAGGGAGGTTTATGCTGGGCATTGGGAAGAACTTGTGCCCAGAAAGGGCCATCAGATACTGCAATGGCCTGACAGGGGGCTGCTGCTGGAGTCATCCTTGTGGCAGGTGTGCAAGGCAAGCCAGGCCGCAGCGCTCGGGCCCCGCTCTGCTGGCCATGCTTGCCGCCATGGCTCACAGCTTGGACTCAACATTCTCTTCTCAGGGCTCTCTGCAGCCAGTGCCTTCTGTGCTTCTGTGACATCACAGCCTCTGGGGATGGCACGGTGGCTGGCAACTGTCCCCAGCTGTTGCTGCGCCCCAGAGCCCAGGCAGAGCTGCTTGCAGAGAGACACCCAGAGCCTTTGTGCTGCTGCCAGAGCACTATGGCTGCTCACGGCTCTTCCTCCCTGCTGCAGCTTTACGTGCTGCTGCTCTTGGCCCATCCCCTCGACCCGTCCAGCAAACCTGAGCAGAGCACGGATACCTCTCCTGTGTTTCTGGAGGATTGCGACCTGGAGGAGACGGACCCCGAGCGCATCCGGTGGGCGGCCAGGACATTCCTGCTGATTGACCTGCTCATCATAGGAATGTCCATGGGATGGTCGCTGGGAAGAAGAATTCAGAGACGCTGGGGAGAGGTGAGGCGGGGGTGGGGGGTCAGGCAGGCCGGATGGGGCAGACCTTGAGGGCCTCTTGGGCACCCTTTGGCCAATGCCCTGCAGCAGAAGGGGCCTGAGCTCCTGGCTGGGCAATCCGGCCCAGGGGCTGAGCCCCATGGACAGCACCAAGCAGAGGCGGCCAGAGCTCTGCCCGCTGCAGCCTCTTCCCCGGGGCAGCCCAGCCCAACTGAGCCCGAGTCTCTGTCTCCCAGGCCAAAGGCAGCCCCAGAGGTGCCGGCCCCGCTCTGCCCCTCTGCCTCTTCCATGGGGATCCCTGTGCTTTGCCTTGCAGCGGAATCTCCAGAGCCCTTCGGGCCCTGCAGGGCCCCGCCGCCATCCAAGACTCGGCTGTGCAGAAGAGTTGGTGCAGCTGCTGAGGCAAAACCGTGACCTGATGCGGCTGCACCTTCGCTACAGCTCTCAGCCGAGGAGGCCAACAACCAAGACGGCGGCAAAAGAGGGCACTGGGAGAAGACTCCGCACCTCCCCGCAGCTCTGACCTCCAGCGTCGCACTCCATCTACACAACGTTACGGGGAACGGGTGACCAGTGCCCAGCCCAGGCACTGCGACGTTCCCCATCTTAGAAGTTAGCCACACCCCTGTTGTTAGTTGTAGGATTCCCCACCACGTTTCCCCCAAGAAGTTGACCTTTCCCTTAGTGTTCAGTTCTAAACAGTTGAAGTATTGAAGTTTTTTAGGCTTAAGATTCTTACCCCATAGTCTTCTAGTAACGTTGTTGTGTAGATTTTACAAGTAGTCAAGTGAATAAAGTTCACGTTTTCTACATGTTTCTGTGTCATTTTCTTGATGTTGCACCTGAGAGGGGACTCCTTGAGAGATGGGTTTGCATGGCAGCTCCAGACTGCCTGCAATGGAGAGCCCGAGTGCCCCAGCAGGGTTTGCAAGAGTACGGAGGGCAGCGGGAAAGAAGAAGGTGGGCAATGTTCACCTGCCTCCACCTTCCAAGGAAGCTTGGAGTCAAACCCTGTCTGCACTTTAGGGGGGACCCTAAAGGCCCCGGCAGGCATCAGGATGGCCCCAGGAGGGGGGCTTGCAGGACTCTGGGGCACCAGGAAAGGAGCAGGATCATCCCTGGAAAGCTGGGAGAGAAATCCAGAGACGGCTCCCCTGGGATCCAGGCAAGGGATGAATTCAGGCAGGCAATTAGATCCAGAGCCTGCCTGGGCTATGGCAGCTATCAGTCCTGCTTCATAGATTTCTGGGGGGTTTATATATATATATATATATATATATATATCTGTATTTAGTTCTTTGTATTTATCCTGTTGACCCTCCAAATAGGATTAGCTTTCATTTTCCTACAAAACAACACATCCGTTTTTTGATTTTCAGGAATCAACCATCTGTGCTCCCAGTTTCAATGACTTCTCTCTACCTTATTCTGCATCTTGCTCCTTTACAGCACCATCAGATACCTCTGTTAAAATACAGAGCATCAGTGGAAGGACCACAATCTTGTTGCTTTCTGAAGAAAGTTAACTTGGATGACATACCTGCTTTTAAAAATCCAATTGGAACAAAACCTACAGATCAGCTTTAGAATTTCATAAAGCTGGTTCCTCAACTCTTCCACACCACTTTACTTTTTGGGCACATTCAGCAGCAATACCAAACAAGCACAGAAAAGAAATGGAAGAAGAAATGCAGATAGTCAGCAGCAGACCACCTAGCAAAATACATTTTAAATGCAGCTCCATGTTCTCAAAGAGCAAGTTTGAAGTGTAAATGGAGACACTCACACCAAATTACTACCAGTTGGTACTTTTGGCATTTCCTCTGGGTTTCCTCTTCATTTTTTCATCTCTCACCTCAGGGAAGAGCAAAAAACCCAAACAAACACAACCTTTCAGGCAGAGAAAAGATGGGGTTGCTCTTGAGGAAAGCATTGGATTCTGCCTGTAGAATAACGTGTTGGGAAAAATATTAGCTTTTAGCAAAATGCCACTGTGCTGTTGCACTTGTTCTGCCACTGTGAGAAAGAACAGGCACGTCTGTAAGGCTCCTGCAGCTCACCCTGGCTGAGGGTCATTGAGCACTCATCACTGCAGGGATCACTGGCAATAACCATGGTGGAAAATGTGGATGGAGCTGGATAAATAAATGCTTGCCATTGCCTTAGCAAAAAAAAACAAAACATCAAAAACAACCCATCCTCAAAACAAAGCTATGAAAATAGTTTGCCTCTGAATTCAAAGAACTTAAATTAACTAGATGATGTCCGCTTCTGGTTCAGCATTCATCAATCTGAATTTGAATATGCATGGGGTTATGGAAGGTAACTGAAGTTTAAAAATCATGTCCATTTACTTGTGCATAGCCTATACTGAAGCACATTAAAAAGCAGTGTTTTGCTTGAAATCTACACGGTATTAACTTCATTCACTCTTATACTCACTAGGTAATTAAATACATGAAGAAATAGATTATTTTTTTTTTTTTATTAAGAATGCATTCTTAATTAGGAAGGCATGGCTTTATCAGAGTCTGCTGATACCAACTTTACTCAGTTCATAACACAAGAACTTGATGACAGAAGCAATGTTCATCAGAGCCTCCACAACAAAGTTGCAGTTCCAAGTTTTTCAGATGTCCTACAGTTGCTAAGGCATCTCCAGAAAGAGGAGTCAACTGAAAATAGCACAGGAAATTGGAAACCCATTTCTCTTTTTTTTTTTTTCCCTGAACTTTCTTGTGGGCAACAGAAAACTCCTAATATGTGGAATGAAATGTACTTTTTATGCCTGAGTCATGAGTCATCCCCTCAGTTCCAACCTGATCCAATGCTGGCTTGAATCTTGGAAAGGGTGAAATCAGCAATATGAAATTTCAATTGTATTCATGAAAGGAGCTCTTTTTTCTCCATTCCTCTCCCTCTCCCAAAATGCATCAACACCAAGTGAGAAAGGCTCAATTTGAAAGATAATTATTACAGAATTAAACTTGGACATAGCTAGTTTGCTACAAGTTCCAGCAGGTAGAGAAACGAGAGCAGAATCAGAGGTTATCAAACTCAATAGAAATTCCTGCTCATGCTTTCCCCAAAAGCCTCATTTAATTTATCCAGGATTAAAAAAGAAAAGAGAAATGAAAAAAAAACCACATAAAAGCATTTCACATAGTATGTGAAATACTATCATTTCCATCTGAAAGATTCATCATTATTATATTTTTCCATAGTAAATTACAAAGTCTCCTGCACCCATCTTCCCAATATCTGATTCTAAGTGCTTGCTAGTTTAATCCCTTAGGAAGCAAAAGTAGCCCCAAGTGTCTCTGGATCAACAGAAACTAAACAACAAAGCTTGCCGAAGTCTATTCAATTGTCAAGAAACTCAATAAAGATTTTCCACTCCAGAGATAGCTATCACCAGCTTATGAATTTTGCTAGGGCAGGTTTAGTGAAGAAAAACTAGGTCTTTATTACCAAATCAGTTAGGTGTTGTGAGTACTGCCAGTAGGATGTGAGTATAAACACCATATTCTTCACATCCTCATCCACAAAGAATTCCATCTGAAAATTAAGGCTGCTTTTCAGTTTGACCAAACAAATGAAAATTCACTCCTAAAACACAGTGCTGGCAGCATGGTCAGTCTTTGCAATACAAACCTGGGAACTAACAGCAGATTCCTGATCACACCTCCAAGGCTGAGTGTACAGAACTGGAGTGGTGGCCAGGCCCTCGCTGACTGCCAAACCTCCAGCCATCATCCCTTCCTCTCACAGGGACAGGGCAGAAAATAACAACAGCAGAAACTAGAAAGCTTAAGCTAAAATCAGGAAGGTCATTGATGAAACAGACTGGAGTGGTTTAGAAACTAGCACGCAGATTTAGCTTAAAGAAAGTCTTATTGATCAGCAATTAAAATGAATACTTAATTCTATTGTGATGCATTATTATTAGACAGTCAGAGACAGCCAAGCTGACCTCAAGCATGCTGAAGCATCGGGGCCAGGCAGTGCACATCTTCCCAGGAGCTGATTTACCCATCGTTCTCAAGTGAATTGACCTGCACACAGCCCCACAGTAGAACTGCTAGGCTGCAAAATCAAAAAATAGCTCTGCTTAAGAGTCAAACCCCAGGACATAGACCATAGTAAAGGAAGAATGACACCTGCAGCATTTGATTGACCTTCAATGCCCTGAGAAGATGACAAATTCCCCAAGATGAACAACTTCCCAAAATACAAAGCAAAGGACTGATTTTGATGGATCAGATGTTAAATAGGCCTGTGAAATTGGAGTTGTTAGGTTGCACATGAAAGGAGGGAAAAAAACCACACCCCAACCCTCAAATGCAATTTTAGATCCCTCTTGGAAAATTGGCTTTAAAAAGAGAGGAATGGATACAACCTTCCACTCACCTGGAGATTTTCATCAATTCAAGCCATTTCAAATCTGTCAAGAAAGCCCTACCACAGTCCCCATCAAACAACATTTTCTTTCATTTTTTCTTCTCATTACTACTTCAGAGCAGTCTAAAGAACAGCAAAGAAGGAAATTCAAGTTGCAATTCAAACACTAAGCTCTGGAATCCCACATTGCCTTCAAACAACTGGATGAAACACTAACTTAATGCTTCATGCTCTCCAATACATAGAAGCCATTTATTTGCACATCCTTTGGCTGCTAAAGCTGGAACTTGCATTTCTATCAGCAGATGGGCCTGATTCTCACCTTCCCCTGATACACATGAGCAGTGTGGGCCCTGACTTTCTGGGCAGCTCACACTTCCTTGATTCAAACTCTTGACTTTGCTCTCTGGAACACCGCCCTTCCTGAATCCAGCCTAAGGTAGGAAGCAGCCACACACCTTCTCAAGTTTCCATTCTTGAGATCTGCCTCTCCCCATTAGGATGCTTTGCAAAAACAATTAGGATCCAATGTTGCCCGTGTCTGCTGCAAGGAGGAGCTCTCTGGCTTTTTTACTCCTATTTTTAGAACATTCTCTTTCTAAGGTCATGACAGCTGTGGACAAATCCAGAGCAACACCTTGAAGCATTAACAAACAGAAGCAACAGAAAACAGAAGCTGCTGCATTTCCTGTGGCCATTTGAGGCTGAAATTGCAAGTGTGAAAATATTGCAGTTCTGTCATTCAGGAAGAAGTACACATTCCAAAGGAAATCCATTAAAAGCAGATTATACAGCATCGATTTGTTATCCATTTGAAGTTATTACTGGAAGCCAAAGAAAGATTTCTTTGGTAGCCTCACAGGTTTATCTTCACCATTTAGAATGGAACAGTTACTCTGCTTGAAATTTAAGTGGTTTTTTCCCCCAACAGTTTCATCTACCTCCTCACCAAGCTGATTACAGAATAGAGGAGCACAGATAGTGTGAGGAACAGATTTGGAATTACATAAATGGACTTACCATGTGGCTAGAACAGATATTTCCAGCTCTGTGGGCTAAGAGCATCCATCCAATGTCCTGCCATTCCAGCACTTCCTGATGGTATTTGCAGCCACTGCTTCCACACAAGTTAGAACAATGCACTTTTCCTTTGATGTCATGTGGCTGCTGCAAGTGCAACAACGGAGCCACCAATTTCTAGTTGCAAGGTCAGGATTACAAATTTAAAACCTTACTGTTACAAAAGGTAAAGGCTCTCCAATCCTGCTGGAAACAAGAGCTTTGAAGAAACCTAACTCTTCCAACTTCAGCTTGCTTCCAACTTTACAGTATTAGGTTTTTTAGATAATAAAGGATTGTCTGTAGATTACTGTGGATTAAAATTATAGCTGCAGACCTGAGTATTTAGTGTCAAGTTGGATGGTATGAAGAAGTTGATGGTCTTCTTATCCATCCCTGTAATCACCATGATGCACTGTCTCGACTATCTCCAAGAGTTTTGGGTTTTTTTGAACGTGGATAAACTATTTTATGAAGTTTGGAACAGGGAGAATGGCTGCCTACCACACAAATCATACAGGTTCAATTTTCAAGTGATTCGAATTGTATCAAAGTCTTCAGACCCACATAGGTGTAGCCTCTGTGAAATACAGAAGCCCTTACAAAAGGCTCACTCAGAAGGCGTGAAGAGAATAAATAAGAAATTCATCATAAAAAAATGAAGAAGGAAAAATCCTTCATTCCCTAACACTGCAGAATTCCAGCCGAGTAAAATCTCACTCACTTTACAATGAAAGGAAAATAGTTTAGTGGTGGTGGCAGGGACAAGGCGAGGATATACGGTGCCAGGGAGGATTCTGCACTTAGAGATGCTGAGTATCCAGCCAAGAGACAGAAATTCTTAGTAGAATAAGCTTCTACAAACTGAAAATACTCTTGGCTCAGGTAGGTTTCAGGCCACAACTTTGATTCTCCAGAGGCAAAAGTAAAGAACTGTTCAGTCCTTTTTCCTCCCCAACTCATTCCTAGGTGTGCTCCTCCACAGTTTGTAAAAGAGAAAAAGAGTCTCATACAGAACAAGGACGTAGGAGCTTTTTCCCGTCTTGCAATTAATGTGAGAAAGGTGAAAGAAAAATACCTGCTCTGCATCTTGTGTTTATCTGCCATTTTAAACCACATTCTGAGTTCATCTGTTCTCAGAGGTACTTCCTTTCTAAATTTTACTTTTATTTTTTGTGTCCAAAAAGTATTTCTACAAGTAAACTTCCTCCTGAACAGTCTGCCAGAGAAAAAGAAACAGCCGTGTTCGCTGTCTGCCACCAAATTTTACATCCTGTCCTATAATCTTATTTCCATTAGCTCAAAGTCATTGGGGAAGGCTGAGAAGGGTCTACATTTGTGCATCCTAGCAGGATTCTGTGCTGGAAAATATCTCTACCTAGTGTTCTTGGGTTAGTGGATCCAAATGACTTTATAGCACTGAGGGTCTGCACGCATTCGTACTAAATGAATGTAAGGACACTTCCATTAGAAATACAAATTTACAAATGCAGTGCCCCACAGGCTTGTGTGAGTAGCTGTATTTTAGGGGCACTATCAGATGATATGACTGAAGATATCATATGGTATCTGTGTTATGAACACACCCCTACAGCCTTGGAATATAGTTTCTAGCAATAAAATATTTGGCATGCAATATGGAATGGTGGCCAAAAAGAAAATTAATGTCATCAAAGTTAAGGGACCCTACCAACATTTTAAGAGAAGTCTTATTAAATTCTCTATTTCAGCTCCTTGTGTGTTGATCTATTTTATATATTAGTAAGGGCCTGTCTGCACAAACCAGTCTTTGAAATAAGTTGTGATATTAAAGGCTGAAGTCCTTGAAACCTTCCTGCAGAAGAGAGAGTAAAGCAAAACAATATCCTTGTGTACAGGAGAAAAAATGTAAACTGTGTGTATTAGCCAATGGTAACTTGCTTAGCCCATGGACCCTGTAGAACCCTATAAGAGGTGTGCTAAAGATAGAAATAAACGGTGTTCACGTTTACTTCTGTCAAGGGTGGTGAATTCGTGGCAGTCCCTCAATAATTTTCTGGGATTTTTCTGGAATTTGTTAGCATTTTGAGAAAATTTAAATAATTTTGGGGTTTTTTTCTGGAATCTGGTAGAGTTTTGAGAAGATTTCGGGAATTTTGTGGGATGTTTTGGGATTCTGTGGGATTTTTATAGGATTTTGTGGGATATTGAGGAGACATGAAGAATTTTGATGGATTTTTCTGGAATTTTGTGGAAACTTGTGCAGATTTTGTGGGATGTTTCGGGAACTTGGTAGGATTTTGGGAAGATTTCAAAAATTTTGAGGGATGTTTCTGGAATTTTGTTGGGTTTTTTTGGAATGTTTAGGAAATTGTTGGGGATTTTTGTGGAATTTTGAGGGATTATGGGGAGACATGAAGAATTTTGAGTTATTTTTCCTAGATTGTGTGGAAAGTTGTCAAGATTTTTTTGGATGTTTCTGGAATTTGGTAGGGTTTTGAGAAGATTTCTGGAATTTTGTGGGATATTCCTGGAATTTTGAGGAATTTTGAGGAATTTTGTGGGATATTGAGGTGAATTGAAGAATTTTGAGTTCTTTTTCCTAGATTGTGTGGAAATTTGTCGAGATTTTGTGGGATGTTTCTGGAATTTGGTTGGGTTTTGAGAAGATTTCAGGAATTTTGTCGGATGTTCCTGAAATTTTGTGGGATTTTTGTGGAATTTTGAAGGATTTGTGGAGACTTGAAGAATTTGGAGGGATTTTTTCTTGATTGTGTGGAAATTTGTCGAGATTTTGTGGGATGTTTCAGGACTTTGGTAGGGTTTTGAGAAGATTTCAGGAATTTTGTGAGATGTTTTTGGAATTTTCTGAAATATTGAGGAGACATGAAGACTTTTGAGGGATTTTTCCTAGATTGTGTGGAAAGATGTAAAGAATTTGTGGGATGTTTCTGAAATTATGTAAGGTTTTGAGAAGATTTTGATGAATTTTATGGGATTTTTGTGGATTTTTTTGGGATATTGTCTTGAAGAATTTTGATGGATTTTTCAGGATTTTTGTGGAGATTTTTTGGGATATTTTTGGAATTTGAGAAGATATCGAGAATTATGTTGGAATTTTATGGCATTTTGTGGGATTTTTGTGGAATTTTGTGGGATTTTGAGGAGACTTGAAGAATTTTGATGGATTTTCCCTAGATAGTGTGCAAAGTTGTCAAGATTTTGAGGGATGTTTCTGGAATTTTGTTGGGTTTTTTTGGAATGTTTAGGGAATTTGTTGGGATTTTTGTGGAATTTTGAGGGATTATGGGGAGACATGAAGAATTTTGAGTTATTTTTCCTAGATTGCGTGGAAACTTGTCAAGATTTTGTGGGATGTTTCTGGAATTTGGTAGGGTTTTGAGAAGATTTCTGGAATTTTGTGGGATGTTCCTGGAATTTTGAGGAATTTTGAGGAATTTTGTGGGATATTGAGGTGAATTGAAGAATTTTGAGTTCTTTTTCCTAGATTGTGTGGAAATTTGTGGAGATTTTCTGGGATGTTTCTGGAATTTTTGTTGGGTTTTTTGGAATGTTTAGTGAATTTTGCTGAATTTTTCTGGGATATTGAGGAGACTTGAAGAATTTTAAGGGATTTTTTCTAGATTGTGTGAAAACTTGTCAAGATTTTGTGGGATGTTTCTAGAATTTTGTGGGATTTTTGTGGAATTTTGTGGGATATTGAGGAGACTTAAAGAATTTTGATGGATTTTTCCTAGATTGAGTGGAAATTTGTGGAGTTTTGGTGAGATGTTTCAGGAATTTGGTTGATTTTTGAGAAGCTTTTGGGAATTTTGTGGGATATTCCTGGAGTATTTTGGGGTTTTGAGGAAATTTGTGGGATATTGAGTTGAATTGATGAATTTTGAGTTATTTTTCTTTGATTGTGTGGAAATTTGTCGAGATTTTGTGGGATGTTTCTGGAATTTGGTAGGGTTTTGAGAAGATTTCGGGAATTTTGTGGGATGTTCCTGAAATTTTGTGGGGTTTTTGTGAAATTTTGAAGGATTTGTGGACACTTGAAGAATTTGGAGGGATTTTTTCTTGATTGTGTGGAAATTTGTTGAGATTATGTGGGATGTTTCAGGACTTTGGTAGGGTTTTGAGAAGATTTCAGGAATTTTGTGAGATGTTTTTGGAATTTTCTGAAATATTGAGGAGACATGAAGACTTTTGAGGGATTTTTCCTAGATTGTGTGGAAAGATGTCAAGATTTTGTGGGATGTTTCTGTAATTATGTAAGGTTTTGAGAAGATTTTGATGAATTTTTTGGGATTTTTGTGGAATTTTTTGGGATATTGTCTTGAAGAATTTTGATGGATTTTTCAGGATTTTTGTGGAGATTTTTTGGGATATTTTTGGAGTTTGAGAAGATATCGGGAATTATGTTGGAATTTTATGGCATTTTGTGGGATTTTTGTGGAATTTTGTGGGATTTTGAGGAGACTTGAAGAATTTTGATGGATTTTCCCTAGATTGTGTGGAAAGTTGTCAAGATTTTGTGGGATGTTTCTGGAATTTTGTTGGGTTTTGAGAAGATTTCAGGAATTTTGTCAGATGTTCCTGAAATTTTGTGGGGTGTTTGTGGAATTTTGAAGGATTTGTGGAGACTTGAAGAATTTGGAGGGATTTTTTCTTGATTGTGTGGAAATTTGTTGAGATTATGCGGGATGTTTCTGAAATTTTTGTTGGGTTTTTTGGAATGTTTAGTGAATTTTGCTGAATTTTTCTGGGATATTGAGGAGACTTGAAGGATTTTAAGGGATTTTTTCTTTATTGTGTGGAAACTTGTCAAGATTTTGTGGGATGTTTCTAGAATTTTGTGGGATTTTTGTGGAATTTTGTGGGATATGGAGGAGACTTAAAGAATTTTGATGGATTTTTCCTAGATTGAGTGGAAATTTGTGGAGATTTGGTGAGATGTTTCTGGAATTTGGTTGGTTTTTGAGAACTTTCGGGAATTTTGTGGGATATTCCTGGAGTATTTTGGGGTTTTGAGGAAATTTGTGGGATATTGAGTTGAATTGATGAATTTTGAGTTCTTTTTCCTAGATTGTGTGGAAATTTGTCGAGATTTTGTGGGATGTTTCAGGAATTTGGTTGGGTTTTGAGAAGATTTCAGGAATTTTGTGGGATGTTTCTGGAAGTTTTGTGGGATTTTTGTAGAATTTTGAGGGATTTGTGGAGACTTGAAGAATTTGGAGGGATTTTTTCTTGATTGTGTGGAAATTTGTCGAGATTTTGTGGGATGTTTCAGGACTTTGGTAGGGTTTTGAGAAGATTTCAGGAATTTTGTGAGATGTTTTTGGAATTTTCTGAAATATTGAGGAGACATGAAGACTTTTGAGGGATTTTTCTCAGATTGTGTGGAAAGATGTCAAGATTTTTTGGGATGTTTCTGTAATTATGTAAGGTTTTGAGAAGATTTTGATGAATTTTTTGGGATTTTTGTGGAATTTTTTGGGATATTGTCTTGAAGAATTTTGATGGATTTTTCAGGATTTTTGTGGAGATTTTTTGGGATATTTTTGGAGTTTGAGAAGATATCGGGAATTATGTTGGAATTTTATGGCATTTTGTGGGATTTTTGTAGAATTTTGTGGGATTTTGAGGAGACTTGAAGAATTTTGATGGATTTTCCCTAGATTGTGTGGGAAATTGTCAAGATTTTGAGGGATGTTTCTGGAATTTTGTTGGGTTTTGAGAAGATTTCAGGAATTTTGTGGGATGTTCCTGGAATTTTGTGTGTTTTTTGTGGAATTTTGTGGGATATTGTGGAGACTTGAAAAATTTTGAGGGATTTTTCTTAGATTGTGTGGAAAATTGTTGAGATTATGTGGGATGTTTCTGGAATTTGTTCGAGTTTTGAGGAGATTTCAAGAATTTTGTGGGATGTTTCTGGAATATTGTTGGATTTTTTTAGAATGTTTAGGGAATTTCATGGAATTTTTGTGGGATTTTGAGGGATTTTGGGGAGACATGAAGAATTTTGAGTTATTTTTCCTAGATTGTGTGGAAAGTTGTCGAGATTTTGGGTCTCTTTCTGGAATTTTATTGTGTTTTTTTAGAATGGGTATGGAATTTTGTGGACTTTTCTGGGATTTTGAGGAGACATGAAGAATTTTGAGGGATTTTTTCTTGATTGTGTGGAAACTTGTCAAGATTTTTTGGGATGTTCCTGGAATTTTAGTGGAATTTTGTGGGATATTGAGACTTGAAGACTTTTGATTGATTTTTCCTAGATTGTTTGGAAATTTGTGGAGATTTTGTGGGATGTTTCTGGAATTTGGTCGTGTATTGAGAAGATTTTGCGAATTTTGAGGGATGTTCCATGAATTTTGTGATATTTTTGTGGAATTTTGATAGATTTTGGGGAGACATGAAGAATTTTGAGTTATTTTTACTAGATTGCATTGAAATTTGTCGAGATTTTTTGGGATATTTCTGGAATTTGGTAGGGGTTTGAGAAGATTTCACAAATTTTGTGGGATGTTCCTGCAATTTTGGGTTTTTTTGTAGAATTTTGTGGGATAAAGTGGAGACTTGAAGAATTTTGATGGATTTTTCTTAGATTGTGTGGAAATTTGTGGAGATTTTGTGGGATGTTTCTGGAAATTTGGTAGGATTTTGAGAAGATTTCTGGAATTTTTGGTGACAGTCCTTTGGGGAGGCTTAGGAAAATGTGGCAGCCACTCTTCGACGGGGTTTATTAACTCTTCTTCTATTTGAGTGCTGTGTAATTTATTACCTGGTTCAGTAGTCAGTGTATTAAAGCTATGTGTAAATTCATCATGCTGCAATGGAATTCCTACCAGGCAGGTAGACGTAGGATTTTTCGCTGCTGAAGTAGATAGACATATGTTTTCTTGCTGGAGTGTTCGTGCCAGGGTCACCCAGATGTTCTGGCGTGCCTGTGGGACGATCCAGGCCGCTGTCAGGCTGCTCAGTGTCAGCAGGATGACAGCAGGGTTAAGGCTCATCATGGATTTGAGTGAGAGGTAGGTTATTTCTAAAAAAAGGAAACAGACATTTTTTAAAACGTATTTACTGTCAAAGCATGCAGGTCAGAGTATAGAAAGGTTTCTTCTTGCTCTCTTCAGTGGCGTCTTCTCTTGGAAGCAACAGCCACTTGCTTCTCGTCTCTTCTCGTTGGGGCTGGATTCTTTGGAACAAAAGGTTTTACCCATTTCTGAGGAATCCATCGGGGGCCTGCAGGGGTGGAGACACACGCGTAACCACACCCCAGGTGACAAGTTCATAGGGGCCCTTGGTTTGCCAAGTTTCAGGGTCCCGGATTAAAACCGGTGGACGCTGTGACACTTAAAACTGATCACCACTGTTAAAATGCCAAGTCACAGGAGGATTCATGTTTTCAAATGAGCAGTTTAGGAAATTAATGGTAAACAGAGCTTTACAGATCTTCTGTTGTGGAGACATCCACACTGCCTCGCTACCTTACCTGGCTAGGACTTGTTTGAGCGTCTGGTGTGTACACTCAATCACAGCTTGACCTG
This sequence comes from Poecile atricapillus, assembly GCF_030490865.1. Taxonomy (NCBI): domain Eukaryota; kingdom Metazoa; phylum Chordata; class Aves; order Passeriformes; family Paridae; genus Poecile; species Poecile atricapillus. The sequence continues at coordinate 1,639,599 of NC_081285.1, forward strand.
TGGGGGAGTGGGGGATGCCAGTTTTATGTTCCACTCCCCACTGCTGGACAAATTCCAGGAACTCCTTGGATTGATACGCTGGGCCATTATCTGTTTTAATTTCTTTAGGGATTCCCAATACGGAAAAGGCCTGTACTAAATGTTGTTTGGCATGTACAGATTTTTCTCCTGCATGAGCAGAGGCATACACTGCTCCTGAGTATGTATCAATGCTCACGTGTACATACTTAAGGTGACCAAAACTGGGGATGTGAGTGATATCTGTTTGCCACATTCACAGCTTTCAATTCCTCGGGGATTAACCCTGAGGCCTAATGATGGCACTGCCTGGAGCTGACAGTTGGGACAGGTAGCCACGATGGCTTTAGCCTGACCCCATGTCAGCTGGAACTGATGAATCAGTCCTGGCACATTTTGATGGTATTGCTGGTGACTTATCTTTGCCTGTTGGAACACATCTGGGAGATGTTCCTTTTCAGCTGGGGCCGCAAGGGAATCAGCCTCCCGGTTTCCTTCAGCAATTTCACCTGGCAATGGGGTATGTGACCTTATATGCATCACATAGAAAGGTTGTTCTCGATTTGAAACCAAATAAATCAGTTTTGAAAGCAATCTAAAGAGATGTTCATTCTCAATGTCCTTGAGAACTGCCTGCTCCACTCTGGACACCACTCCTGCTATGTAGGCTGAGTCAGTAACCAAATTAATCGGTTCTGAAAACTTCTCAAAGGCTCTCACGGCCGAGCCAGTTCAGCCATTTGGGGTGACCCTTCTACAAACTCAACATCAGCTTCCCAAAGCTGAGTCTGTGGATTTCTCCAAGTCATCACCGACTTGTGGGATGTCCCAGATGCATTAGTGAACACTGTGAGAACTCTGAGTGGCCTTTGGCTCCTTTTCTCACGAGGAATAAGGTGGAATTCCTCATGAAACGATTTGTGTGCTGGCGCATGTACTGAAATTTGCCCACTAGAGCTGTCCAGAGCAAACTGGAGGGTAGCATTGCTCTGCAGGAGGTGCTCAAGCATCTCTTTGGTCAGTTTCTCAGGGGAGTTTTTGCCTTCTCCAGAGAGCCTGACTGGGAGGTGAATATACATAAAGTCACAACCTGCCAGTTCCCGCAGCCTTACCCTGGCCTTTTCAATCAGCTGAGCCATCAGCTCTTGTGGCTTGGTGATAGTTTTGGGACGTTGATGGGAGAGGAAAATCCATTCTATTATTAAGAGTGGATCTCTCTGCCTCTCGGCCCACTGCAATATTAACCCATGTAGATCTGGATATTTCCCCAGGACAATAAATTTGAAAGGCAGCTCAGGTTTGAAGCGGTGTGCCTGTCTTTCTGCCAAGGCTTTTTTGTGCCTTTTCAATCACAGTTTTTGCTTCTGGAGTCAGCTCCCTGGGAGACAGCAGCTCTCTCTCCCCTTTCAATAAATCGAGCAGGGGTCTCAGGTCTTCATTTGTGAGACCTAGCCAGGGTCTGACCCAGTTTAGTGAACGCATAGGGAATGGAGATCTGCTAGAGTTTTAGGATTACCAATAATTTCCAATTTTTGTCGAACAACAGTCCGTGCAATAATTTCCAGGCCCAGGTATTTCCAAGGTGGCATCCTTTGAACTTTGTCTTCCTGCAATTGGAATCCAGCAGAGGGAAAAACTTTAACCACTAGGTCAAGGGTGTCTTTCAGCATGTTGTTATTGGGACAGCATACTAGAATGTCATCCATGTAATGCAAAATGATGGCATCTCTCTTTTCAGCACGCACTGAGGACAGCAAAGACCCCACATACCACTGGCAGATGAAGGGGCTTGCTTTCATCCCCTGAGGTAATACTGTCCAGTGGTACCGTTTCATTAGGGCTTCTCGGTTAATTGTGGGAATGGAAAAGGAAAACCTTGGTGCATCAGCTGGGTGCAGGGGAATTTGAAAAAAACAGTCTTTAATATCCAGTACTGCTAGTAGCCAATTTTGTGGTAACATAGTTGGGGATGGCATACCTGGTTGAAGAGATCCCACGTCCTCTATTTTTTTGTTTATTTCTCTCAAATCCTGAAGGAGGCGCCATTTATCCTTCCCTGGCTTTTTTATTGCAAACACCGGGGAATTCCAAGGGCTGGTTGTTTCTACTATGTGTCCTTTGGCCAATTCTTCTTCTACTCATTTTTCTAGCGCCCCGAGTTTTTGTCTGCTGAGAGGACACTGGGTCACCCAAATTGGATTATTATCTAACCAAGGTAGCTTTTGGACTGGACACTCTACACTGGCCTCCATCAAAAATCCTGAGGTGTCTCAGGAATTATTAATTTCACTCCCCACTGGGACATGGTGTCTCTTCCCCACAGCGGGCACTTGTAGTCAATAACAAAAGGTCGGACACTAGCTAACCTACCCTCCGGACCTTCAATCTGGACGATATCTTTAGCAATTTTAGCCAGTTTCATTCCTCCAACACCTGCCACAGGTTGCAGTTCCCAATGTGAGGGCCACACCTTTTCAGGTATGATAGTCACGTCTGCCCCAGTGTCAATTAACCCTTCTACATGGAGATGTTCTGATTTGTGTGTTAAGTTACATCCCATAATGGGTTTGTCTTCACCCACTACTTCTGCCCAGTAGACTCCTGGTGCTTTGTCATCTACTGGGATTTCTGTTGGAACAGGGATCACCTGGGCTATTACCTGCCCTTTGGCTACCCAGAAGGGTGGTTGAGGACTTCTTGCCAAGACAGTGAGGTGTGTTAGGTCTCCCTTAATTGTCATGGGAGCCACCTCAATCTCTATTGGTGTGTGTGCTGTGTCTCCAATAGCAAAATGCCTACTATCCAGTTCAGACAGGTCTTGTGAATTATCCTGCAAGTCTACTCCAACGACAGTCCAATGATCAGATCTGAAACAAAAAGCTTTAGACGTTACAAGTCTGAATCGCTTTTGTGGTTGCCAGACCTTATTAGGCAAACGTTTTTCACAATTATATTTCTGCAGCCTCTCACCCCGCTCCCTTTCCTCCCCTTTTCCCATTAAAACAGAGTCTTTTTTCTGCTTCAGGTCTGTCATTTTTATGTCTCTGTGCTTGACAGAAAAGCTCTGAGACTTTAGTTTTTTGGTTGATTGACTATAGCTTCTTTCTAGTGTTTCCCTTGTTGCTGGGTTTGAGGACAGTTCCTTGCAAAATGTCCTGGCCTCTTGCACAGGAAACAGACAATGTGCTGCAGCTGTTCTGGTGACATCTGTGGCTTGTTCATTCCTGGTGTCACTGCTGCCACTGTCCTTGGGTTGCCTGGTTTCTTGTAGTGTACACTGTACAAGTCTGCTTTCTGGGCACATGCTTCAATCACATCTGCTATGGTGGGTGGAGGGTTAATAGGTAGACTCAGAATTACTCTACGACAAGCCTCATTGGCGTTTCTTTGGGCCATTTCTGTAAGCAGTTCTGTCTGGGCCACTGGTTCTTTAACTTGTCTCTGTATCTGTAGTCTCAGTCGATCTACAAACTCTCATCTAAGAAACTCTCAGATGGGAGCCGGTTAATATTAACATAACTGACTGGAATATCAATTGTTGGTAATTGGTTAAAAATGTTTTCAGCCACATCAAAAACTTCATCTGCAACAAACTTTGTTAATACTCTCACTTGATCAGCAGGATTGATCCAATTTCCTTCCCCACATAAATGTTCTAAAGTGATTTCATTGTTCTCTGTATCATATGCATTTTGATTACTTTGTTTGAGTTCAGCTAGAAGTTTTGTTAAAAACTTCTTCCATAAGCTTTCCCAAAGATCATATTCAGAGGGAGTTAGCAGACACCGAAATAAATCTTTAAACTCTGCAGGAATTAAATCCTGTGATTTCAATGTAGTTCTTAGTATTCCCCTCAAGACCTCACTATCACGACCAAAATCATTCTTAATTTTACAAATATCCTTGATTACTTGGTAATTGAAAAGTTGATGTTGCAATCGCATTGCTCCTCTGCTGCTATTGTATATTACAGGAGCCACTGTTAGCATAACTTCATCTTCTCCAGGGCTGGTATTCCCTGGGTTTCTCTGCCCGCACCCCCCCACGCCAGGTTCTAGGGGCCCTATTCCCTCCCCAGACCTGGGGAGAGGCCCAGCTCCTCCCCTGCAGGAGCCGGGCGAGGGCCCGCACCATCCCCCCAAGCCAGGCCACGGGTGTCCGCCCCCCCCAACTCCAGGCCCTGAAGGCTCCTACCCCCCCCCCCCACAGCGGGCAGGGCCAGGACACCCCTCCCCCTGCCCCTCTGCACAAGCAAGGGGTGTAACTCTCTCTCTCCCTGCCCCTCCTCCCTGGGGGACAGGGGATGGAGGGATAGGGGATAGGGTTACAGCCTCGGGGGGCAGGGTCATAGGGTGGGGCCAAGCAGGGCTGGGGGATAGTGCAGGGAATGTCGGGGGGAACAAAGGGATTTTGATAAGGGTTAGGGGCAGGAACCGGTGGGTGGAAGGGATTATGGGTAGGAGAAAGGGGATACACAGGGGAATTCACCATGTGGCCGGGAAACACGTGGCGAGTGCCATCTTGGCTCTCAGCCATGTGGGGATAGGAAGGTACATTTTCTTTAACACTGGGAAAAGAAGGGTATAGAGAGGGAGCCTTGATGGCTTGTGAAGCAGGACTGGGTGGCTGAGAGAGACACACAGGGCTAGAACTTGTATTGTTTGTCCCGAATATCTCTTCCAGTGTAGGAGCAGAAGTTTTGGGAGAAAAGTTAGGGTACTTAGGTGGAGACTGCAGTGCCCGTTTGTCTTTCGTTTTTATTTCTCTGTTAACCAATCCTTTTCAAATTAAAATAAAAACTGGGAGGAATTTCAGAGCCGATTTGTCTCCTCCTTCTATTTTTAAGGTTAATAAATTTCCAGTTTCATCCCAGGCAGTTAGTGAGTCTAATTGCAACAATTCAATCTGTTCACATTGCTGAGTTAAATATGATACAAACTGTTTTAACTTATTTTTTGTAATTTTTACATTTGTGGTTTTTAAAAAATCCTGTATTTTTTGTGTATGACTCCTTTCTTGTGTGGAGAGTTGGGATCCCATTCTGGAGGTCACGGCAGCTCTGCACACAATCTATTTTCCTTACCACAGAAAACAAACTGGCACCGCAAGGGTTACAATTAAACTCATACTGGTACAGACAGCAGGGAGAATTTCCTCTCCTCCTGTTTCTGCCCACAGCTGAGGGGAACCCCACCGCTTTACACCTGGCCGAGCCCAGGAGAATTCCCCCTTCCCCCATCTCTGCTCACGGCTGGGGGAACCCCGCCGCTTGCATGGCCGAGCCCGGGACGGCTGCCGCTCGGAAGGGGTTACACAGAACACAGTCCTCTGGGGTCTGTTTCATTCTCAACCCCCTCCAGCCTGGTGTCGGAGCTAAATCTTACCTTGTTCTGTTGTTTCTGGTGGTGGAAATATACCCGTCCCTGGAGTCGGTCCCCTGGTGCTGGAGGATTTTCAACTCCCTTTTGGAAACTTTTTTTTGCAGTATTTCAAACGGTGTCCAAAAGTCTCCAACGAACAGGTGGCCTTGGCTCAAATAAGCCTTTGAATGTGGGCTTGTTCAGCCGGACACTGGGCGCAGCTCTGTTGTAATCCTTCTCTCGGTGGGACCCCTCTGTCCCACCCCCCATGGTGAGAGCCCTGCTCCTCTGGAGACACAGGTGGCAGAGGGGGTCCTGGAGTGGATACAACATGGACTCAAAGTATCTAGACACAGGAGGCCCAAACTTGCTGGAAAAATCACTGGTTTATTGTCTGTCGTCCATCCGGGACAAGAGTGAGAGCGAAATGCCCTGGGTCTTATCGCTCATACTAAAGGGTGGGGGTGACTGGGGGATACAGGGAGGTCACAGCCAATGGGAAGGGGGAAGAGAGAAGGTTCTCAGCTAGGAACTAGCATTACACAAAACAGAGGTGAGTTTTACCCTTGGGAGATACCAAGATTTTTAGATGCACTACAACAATACCTGACTAGTGGAAGGCGAGCCCGCCCTCAAGCACGGCCATCCAAGTCAGTCAGGGGCACAGGCTGCAGCTGAAGCTGCCAAGCGTAGCTGTGAGGCTGCAAGTGAGAAGAAAGCCATTGTGGCCAATTCTGCTGAAGCCTACTGCCAAACCAAAGGCAACTGTGCCCACAGCCTCCCCCTGTTTGGCACCCGGCTGCTGCGGACGCCTCACTGAGCAGGTGTCGACGTTCGGGCTGCTGCTGTTCCTGTGCACACTCTGCTGCTGTTTCTGTGGGCTCCAGAGCCGCTTGGGCAGCAGCGACTCGGCAGCCGTGCTCGAGGAGACATCGCCACTCTCCCCATGGTGGCAGCAGCTCTGTGGGCCCCGAGCTCTGTGTCAGGGGAGCCTCGGTCACAGCAGCGTGGCCTGGGCAGCCGTGAGGGCCCGGGCTGGCGGCCAGCCCTGCCTCTGCCCACTGCCCCTTATCGGAGGCACCCAGAGGCCGTGGCCTGGCAGCACCACCCTGCCCTCCATGTCCCCAGCCAGCCCAGCCTGGGCACCTTGGGCTGTCCCCACCCTCCTGGAGGGGTGGTGTCTCAGCCTCGAGGGCTTCTGCTGCAGGCCTGGGAGACATTTTGGGGAAGTGCCAGATCAGCCAGGTGTCAGGAAAAAGGCGGCTGCCCGGGGGCTGCTTATGGCCTCTGACACCCAATTCCTCAGGTCTTCCCACCGGTCCGGCCTTTCAGGGGCCTCCTGTCCCCTTTGGAGCCTCCAGCCTCCACACATCCCCCTCACGCCTTCCCACGCTTTTGTCCGAAACATCCCATAAAATTCTCTAAATTTTCAAAAACTGTCACAAAATTCCACAATAATCCCACAAAATTCCCAAAATCTTCTCAAAACCCTACCAAATTCCAGAAACATCCCACAAAATCTCAACAAATTTCCACAAAATCAAAGAAAAATCACACAAAATTCTTCATGTCTCCTCAAAATCCCTCAAAATTTCACAAAAATCCCACAAAATTCCAGAAACATCCCACAAAGTCTCCTCCAATTTCCACAATATTCCAGAAAAATCTTAAAAAAAATCCAGAGACATCTCACAAAATTCTTTAAATTTTCTCAGAATCAAAAAAAATTCAAGAAAAATCCCACAAAATTACTTAAATTTTCTTAACATCCCAGAAAATTCAAGAAAAATTCCACAAAATTCCTAAAAAGGCCAACAAAATTTTCTCGAAATCCCACAAAATTCTTGAAAACCCCACAAAATTTAAGAAAATCTTACAAAATTCCACAGAAATACCAAAAAATTCCCTAAATCCTCTCAAAACCGTATCAAATTTCAGAAACATCCCACAAAATCCCCACTAATTTCCACACAATCTAAGAAAAATCCTTCAAAATTCTTCATCTTTTCAAAATGCCACAAAATTCCTGAAGCATCCCACAGAATTTCCTAAGTCTACTCAAAACACTACCAAATTCCAGAAACATCCCACAAGAACTCCACAGATTTCTACAAAATGTACGAAAAAGCCCTCAAAATTCTTCAAGTCTCCTCAAAATCCCTCAAAATTCCACAAAAATCCCACAAAATTATGGAAACATCCCACAAAATCTCCTCAATATCCCACAAAATTCCACAAAAAATCCACAAAATTCCACAGATATCACACAAAATTACAGTAAAATCTGATGAAATGTTTAGCGTTCAGAAGCACACATGATTATATGCAGGTGCTTTATTATGAGCTCTGGGTGTCAGGGGTACACATACCCAAATCTGACCCCTCTAGATCTTTAACTGAACATGTTTTATAATCTATCGTTATATAACTTACATATTATTTATTAAACTTACAATATTCTATTGTATGCATTGTTTTTACCCAAGCATGGATTTCTCGTGATCCCCCCCTTAGCCCCCTAACATTGTTCCTCATGTTCTTTAAACAATAATTATAGCTAATCACATCCAACAGTTGTATCATTTATCATATAGTGATTACACAGGTGCAGTTTCACATGATCTTTAGCAAGCACAAGGCCTAACATTTACCAGGACCTACTCTTCCCAGGCTTGCCAAGCCTAACTTTCTTTCTAAATCCCTGAATTTTTGAAGATTTTAAAACCTTTTACTATCAGAGGGACTGTGGAATCCAGTAATTTTGGGGTTGCATTGAGTAGTTTTCAGTGGCATTGAGTGTTTTTGAGGTGACAGGTCGAACTCTCTCATTTCCTTGAGTGCCAAGAAATTGAGACAACTACACCTAATAACCCCCAAAAGCCTCCCATGTACTTCCTTAATCACAGATTCCCTTGAAGCACTAGTAAAATGTGAGGTTTTAGATGCCTTGGATGAATGTGATAAATTTTACCCCAATTTTGTCTGTTTTAAAGGGATGAATATGAATCAAAAGATAATTAAGGCCTAATCAAAATAACCACCAGCCCAGTGTGTTCCCAATGCAGACCACTGGGAACGTGGGTCATCAGGGCTCTGCCCAGCGTGGGTCCTCTGATGGGGGATGGAGCTGAAGCAGCACACGAAGCTCTTCCTGCACTTGGAGCACTCGCAGGGCTTCCCTTAGCGGTGCCTCTGTTGGTGTTGGGTCAAGTGAGAGCTCACAGCGAAGTTCTTCCCACACTGGGGACACTCATAGGGCCTCTTCCCCGTGTGGAAGCACTGGTGGGTGACGAGTGTGGAGTTGTGCTTGAAGCCCTTCCTGCACTCGGGGCAGCGGAAGGGCCTCTCCTCTGTGTGAATCCGCTGGTGCATGAGGAGAGTGGAGCTGGTCTGAAACCTCTTCTCACACTCGGGACACTCGTGGGGCCTCTCCCCAGTGTGGATCATCTGGTGGATGATAAGTTGGCACCTCCGGCTGAAGCTCTTCCCACATTCCCCACACTCGTAGGGCCTCTCCCCAGTGTGGATGCGCTTGTGGGTGACAAGGGTGGAGTTCTGCTTGAAGCCCTTCCTACACACGGGGCAGCGGAAGGGCCTCTCATCCGTATGAATCCGCTGGTGCCTGAGGAGATCTGAGCACTTCTGAAACCTCTTCCCACACTCGGGGCACTCGTAGGGCTTCTCCCCAGTGTGGATGCGCTGGTGGATGATGAGGTCGGAGTTGCAGCTGAAGCCTTTCCCACATTCCCCACACTCGTAGGCCCATTCCCCAGTGTGGATCATCCGGTGGCGGATCAGGCGGTTGCTGAGGCTGAAGCTCTTCCCACACTCCAGGCACTTCTAGGGCTTCTCCCCATCCTGAAGCTGCTCATGGACCACCAGCTCAGAGCCCCGGCTGGATCTCTGGCCACCTTCCCGGCACAGGGTGGGTCTTTCCTCCTCAGAGCACCCTGGGCTACATTTGGAGCCCCTCCTCCTGCAGGATCTCTGGGAATTTTCCTCCCTGTTTGACTGTGGCACTGTGGAGCTGCTCAAATCAGCCTCTTCCATGAGCTTCTGCCGTGGGGATTTGTCCTCCCTGGTCTCCATCCTCAGCTCCTTGTCTGAGGGAGGAAGGACAAGGAGAGGATGGGATTTGCCTCCGTGCCAGAGGGAAGGGGAAGGAGATCCCCCCAGTGCGTCCCCGGCAGGACGGCGTCAGCAGCGGGGTTGTCCTGCAGCCGGGGGCCGGGCTGGGCTGGGAGATGGAGCAGGAGAGAAGGGGGAAAGGGGCACTGACTTCCTCCTCACCTGCCTGGGTGTCCTGGGGCATCTTCCTCTTCCTCACAGCCTCCTTCTCCATCTGGCCAAGGTCTGGGAATGACAAATCCTGGTTTGGGGATAAATACAATTCACTAGCACATTGGATTAGGGGGTTCCTCCTGCCCACGTCCATCTCCAGAAATCACAAGCGATCCATAAAAACCTCCCAAACACCAAGATTCAGCCCTGAAAATGCCTCCCAGGAGTTCCCCATCTCTGCTCTCTCCTCTTTGGTGTTCAGGGGTTCCCCCCTGTCCCAGCTGCTGAGGGTCACGCTTGTACTGGGGGTCCCCTGTCTACTCAATCCCTGTCCTGCCCAGGCTGCTGGGAGTGCCAGGAATCAAAAAAGTTCCCCCCATTTCCATCTCCCCACTTAGGGATGCTGGGACCCCACATTGTCCCCCCAAGGGGCATTTTCCGCTCAGTCCTTAAGTCACAAATATCCCCTCCCAAAAAACCCAACCCAGGGACCCCCCAGGATATCTGGGCCGAGCTCCCCCTCCTCGGTCACCTGTGGAATATGGGGGTGATGATCCCAAGGGTGGGGGACTGTGAATTCAGGGAGTTCTTGACCTCTTGGTTCCTTCTCCTTTCTCTGATCCTCCTTTGTCCCTCCTCTTCCTGTTGAAGTGCATTTAAAAAACCATGGTATGTCCCAAGGGAAGAACTCACCCTTGGTTTTGTATAAGGTTATTCCCTACCTACCCTCCCTTTTCTTTTCCCTATCCCATTGGCTGTAACCCCCCTGTATCCCCTGGCCACCCCCTCCCCCAAGTTTAAGAGATAGCACCCGGGGAATCTCAGCCTCTTCCTTGCCCCAGGCAATCCACATACAATAAACCCAGGACCACGTCTCGTAAGTCTGACACTTCTTTGTCTAAAATACCTTAGGTCCATGTTGGATATATTTTGAGACTCCTTCCCGCCCGTGTTCTGTGAAGGGTGGACACATCCCCATGGGGGACAAGAATGAAGGGGCTTGTGGAGTATTTACAACATCTTCCTCCCTCTCCTCCCCTTCTATCCCTCCTCCTTCTCCTACTTCCATCCCTTCTCCCTCTCCTTCTTCATCCCTCCTCTTCCATCCCTCCTCCTCCTCCCCCAGGAGCAGTGACACCCTCGGTGCCCCGTTCCCGAACCCCTCACAGCCCACGGCAGGAGCGGGGATGGAGCCGGGACAGGTCGGGATGGGCAGCACGGGGCTCTCCGCTGCTCCCACCCGCTGGGGACGGGGGGAACCCAGCCCGGGGAAAAGGAGAGGGAAAGTGGGAAAATTGGGGGCTGCAGATCCAACCTGGGGCTGGCTGGGGACCCTGGCTGGGGACTGCCAGCCCTTGGGGCTCCTCTGGGGGGATGCGGGAGGGGGGAACACAGAGAGGGCTGGGGGATCCCAAGAGTGGCAGCACTGGCAGGGACTGGTTTGTACTGGGATCATTGTGGTAGTGATTTGGATTGTACTGGGGGTGTACTGACATCATACTGGGATCATACTGGGAGCAGCTGGGCCCATGCCAGGAGAGACTGCGATCACACTGAGGGAAACTGGGATCATACTGGGATCATACTGGGATGATACTGGCAGTCAGTAGGAGCCTTCAGCGGGCAATTGAGACCAGGTTGTGAGGGACTGGGAATATGCCCTGCGCTCCCCAGAACCTTGGGATTGCCCCCATATGTCCCATAAGTCTTCCCCAAACCCTCCAGGATCCCCGAGTGCCCCCTCAGCGCCCGTTCAGGACCCCCCAAAGCGTCCCTGGATCTCTGAATGTTCCCGACCCCACAGATTCCCCTTCCAGCCACTGCTGGGAATTCATCTCCCATTATCCCAGAACACACTTCTGTGCCCAAACCTCCTGCCGTGCCCCGCGCCCTGAAGAGCCCGGTTACAGCTCCCCAGGTTCCCCCCAAGTGCTCCGAGCCGTATACATTCGCCCGAGGACCTCCAGCCACGGCTCGGATGCAAAAGTGCTCCCCAAGTGCCTCCCCACACCGCCAAACGCGCCTTCCGAGCCACTTCCGGGACTACAGCTCCCATCATGCTCCGCGGCGCCCGTAGAGCGCTATTCCAGCCGGGACTCCATCTCCCGTCATGCCCCGCGCCTCACCGGAACTCATTACAATTGCGTCTACAACTCCCGTCATGCTCTGCGGCCCCACTAAACAGTATTATACCGGCGCCTACAACTCCCATCATCCCCCGCGGCCCATAGATTCCCTGTTGCAGCCCCCCAAGTGCCCGCCCGGACCCTGAAGGGCCCCCAGATTCCCCTCCCTGACCTCCAAGTGCTCCCCTGGACCCCCAGGTGCTCCCCCGGACCCCGAATTGTCCCACAGAATCCCTAAGTGCCCCGCCAAGTGCCCACCCGGCTCCCCAAGTGTCCTCCAGACCCCCATGCTCTCTCTAAATTCCCTCCCCAGACCCAAAATTGCCCTAAATGTTCCCCAGAAAAGTCTCCATGGGCCCCAAAGTGACTCCTTTTACCCTGTCTGAGAATAGTTTAAAAATCATCATGAAAGGACTAAAAATAGGATGAATTAGCATAAAGAGGGAGAAATAGAGGTCCATTAATTAATGAAGGGAATTGTGGTACTTAGAACCAAAGACCAATAATGGTTTTTGTTCCTGAAAATGTATCAATTATTTAATATAAATATAAAAAATAGTTTATAAAAACACAGAAGAATATTATAAAAATTAAAATTTTATTTTTATTAATTAATTAGATTTTAATGATTAAAAAATTGATAAATGTTTTCAATGTTTTGGGATGTCAGTCCCAGGTGGGCGATGTCAGACATGCTGAGGCTCGGGGTGAGAAGCAGGTTGTCCAAACAGTGGCAGCCCACAGGGGGCTCATTCTTCTCTGTGACCAGACCTCCTAAGGAGACATTCAGCATCAGGATTGTAAAGAGTAAATCATGACCTCCTGATCAGTACACAAAGATGTTTGCAGTTTGAATAGTAGAATGTTGTCACCATAAGGTGCCTTCTTTGTTAATATATCTCATGTTGTGTCATGTTTGGTAAATACCAATGTTGTTGTACCAGCCTTGTTAATGGCACCTGGCCTTGTCTATTGCCTCTGCTGCTCCCAGCACCCCCCAATGGCACCGATGACAGCACCCAGTGTGTTGATGAGCCCAACTCCCATGGGGGGTGGCACCCAGAGGAAGTGGGATTAACATCCAAAGACCTCTAGAATCAGCAAGCCATGGCACAAACTGGACTCCTGACGCTGCTCACCGCGGCCCGTCACCCCTGGGCTAGCTCTGCTCACTGGCCGCTGGCAACGCCAGGAGTGGGGAACGATCTGGGAGCAGCTTTCCCCAGACCGAACCTTCAGAGCTTCTCTGCCACTCGAGGCTCTGCGGATATTAGCGTCGTGGGCTTCAGTGAGGAGATGGAGGAGACCCAGAGTCCAAACAGCTTTCCAGGAACAGGATTTATTGAGGGAAAAGGAGCGGTGACAGGACGAGGGCTGGAAAGGCACACAGGAACCCAAGGACTCTGAGCACTGAGCACCCCTGTGCTCTGAAATTTAAAGAGGGGAGGGTACAAATCGAGGACAAATGAAAACTTAACAAAGGAGGAGTCGAAGGAGGGGTTTACAATACACGGAGCCAATGGGAGGAATACATGGGAGGGATGGCAGCTAAAACACCAATGGGGCCTCGAGTAAGGGATGAATGGCAAGGAACATGCTGAAACAGAGGGTTGGGTTTACATTGACCGACAGGGACTAGGGGCAGGCTAAAGGTGATAGACAAGGAAGGTTCAGGAAAAAGGGGAGGGGTTTACAAAACTGACAAGTGGGTAAAACCATTACAAAACCATAGGGGGATAACAGGAACAAACCATTAAATTTAACAATAAAATAAACTAAACAGACTGCAACAGACTCCAAACTACACTGAGGAGCAAGGGAGAACATTGAGCAACTGACTGATGTTCTGGACTTTGTCACCATAACTAAACAACATTTGCTGTCCACAACTACCCAAGATTTACAGTACACTAAAGTCCTCCTAGAGACTCTACTGAAGATGGAATCCCCAGCTCTGCTTTGTGGCAAAGTTGAACATCTCCTTTTCTGGGTCGTCCATTGGGAACAGTAGTTGAGTTTCCCCCACCTAGAGCTGCCCTCAATAAAGGCATTAAAAAGGAGCTGCTCTCCTTGCCTGTTCTTCTCAGAAGGATTGACCCCGTGGCAGAGTGACCCACGCTGCAGCACTGTGAGATGGCCGTTCACCATGGGATGGACTCAGGCTGGAGAAGTTCCTGGAGAAGTCTCCGGTGGGAGAGAGCCCAGGGTGCAGCAGGGGAACGACTCCTGTCCCTGAGCAGGGGGAAAAGCCCCGGGGGATGGAGTGACCATGGCCCCATTCCCTGTGTCCCTGCACTGCCAGGGGAGGAGGCACAGCTGGGAGGAGGGAGGGGTGGGGGGAAGCTGGTTTTAAGGGTCTTCCTTTACTTCTCATTATCCTGCTCTGAGTTTTTGGAGTTTTCTGCCAGAAATCTCTCTCCCCCCCACTCATCCACAGGAATTTGGGGCAGTTTTCCCTTTTTGGGGGAAATCCGAGCTATGCACTGATGCCTCCTAATTAGCGCTGGGAGAAGTTAGGCTCCCGGGCTTCCCGCTGAGCCGGAGCCACCGAGCGCCCAGGACTGAGAAAGGCAGGCCGGGAGCTGCGGAGAACTTTGTGTTGGGAGCTCAATGGCGGCTCGGGCCGGGCCCGTTCCAGCGCTGTTCCTCATCTCCGCCCTTCCCCTCACACAGCCCGGGGGGCCCTGAGAGTGCGGGGCGGGGCTGTGCCGTGTGCAGAGCCCGCCACTGGCTGCGATTGGCTGCTTCTGCCGTCACTCATGGTTCTGGCGCGCTCTGATTGGGCAGAGCGGGGACAAGCCCGGCCCCGCTGGCGCCCCCAGGGCGGCCGTGGGGCAGGAGAGCCGCCATTGCCGGAGCGTCTGTGCGGGCCCGGGAGCGGCGGCAGCAGCGGCCGGAGCCCGGTGAGGCGGCGGCGGAGCTCGGAGGCGGCCCCAGCCATCGCAGGTGGGAGCCGCGCTCGGTTCTGCGGGGGCTCGGGGCTCGCTGCGGGCCCGGGAGGGGGCGGCAGGGGGCTGTGGCGGGTGGCTTGTGCCGTGGCCGGCCCGTGTTGGCCCTTTGGCTGAGGGCGCTGCGGGAGCGGCTGCCCGCGGTCTCCTTGCCGCTGGGGCCTCGGCAGGAGGCGGTGGCGGAGCAGCGCTGGCTCGTCCCGCTTCGTGTCGGGAGGCCGGAGGTGGCTGCGCTGTGCCCGGGGCTGGGCGGGAAAATTCCCGGCGCCAGAGGTTTGTGTGGCCAAAGGAGCCAGAGGAGCGGTGTGAAAGTGACTTTATTGCTGCCCAAAGGGAGAGGCCATGGGGCATTTGCCATGCGCTCTCTCCACTTGTTGGAGGACGCGGCCTCGTTTTTGTCCTGATTTTCCCTGCCGTATGTCCCTCTCCCTTTCCCCACTGGCGGAGGTGCTTGGAAGGTTCAGACTTCCCTATCATCATGCAGCCTGCTGCATGTCCAGGTTAATATGTACCCCCCACTTTTGTATAATATCCGATATTGATGGCTCTGTTAAGTCTTTGTTCTTCTGGAAGTTCAGGAATTCAGCGGGACTTTGTCTGAGCAGCAGTCCTTGTCAGTTAGTAACATTTTCTGAAACTGATGCTTTCTGCCATTGCTTCCTTACGTGCAAGTCCTTGGCTCTATCTGCAAGCAGATTCATTCACTGATTCTGTTTTTATTTCCTGGGTGTTCTTTGATTTTGGGATTGCTCTCAGTGCCCTCATTCACTGTCCTTTTGTAGCTGTTTCTGGCTCAGGAGGCTGCCACCTGCATCCCCTTGCTCAGCTGCTGAATGAGCTGCACTCAGCAAGGTGTCGTGCATGGGGAAAAGATGAGAGTTGCTGTAGAACATAAGAGGAGAAACCGCATTCGTTTAATCCATGGTCTGCCAGGGAAACATGGAGATGTGTTCCATTCCCATCTGTTCCATGTTTGGACTGGTACGCGGGCTGCTTTCTTATTTCCTTGTTATCTGTTTCACCACTTTCCCTTTGTGATCTATTTTCCAACAGCAGTTTGAGTCATTTAACTTTCCCCAAACCTCTCCTTTTTCTGCTAAAAGATAATCTGATCCCATCCCATGGTGAAATGTTGTGTTCCTCGTCTGAGTGAATTGGTTGGGAAGAAAGTCAGGAGCTGGAGCTGTCTGGTTGGGTATTATTTTGAGGACATCCTGTAACCTGATTATACCATGGAAATGATAAATGGTTTCTCTGGCTCCTGATATGAATTCGTTAGGGTTCCCCGGGACTGGTCCGTGGTGTTGTAGGATTTGTTCTGGTGGCCGTTCATCTTTTCTCCATTTTTGGGTACTCCCTCCAGCCAGGTCTGCATCAATTGTCAGCTTTTCTCTAATTAAATCAGCACATACTTGGATTCCCAACTGTTTTCCCTGAACTTGTGGTAGCAAAAAACCCCAGTGCTCTAATTCACCCTAGATAACATAGAAAGTGAGAGCACAAGTTGAGGTGAGGACTGGGATGACTTCCCTCCATTTTTTACAGTGAAGTTTTCACAACATTCTCAATTTGCTGTTTTCCTTTTCAGCTTAACCAATTTCTGTGTCAGAGTTAGATATCCTCACTATGGGCTCTGCCTTTAGCTGTGCAAATTCCATCTGTGTCAGCAGGCAGAGCTTGGGGTGAGGGGCAGAGGAATTCAGCCCAATTCCTCCCCCAGGCAGGAAGACCCTGGTACATTGTCCATGCTTTGCCCCAGAGGTGTTAATTTGCATTTCTAAAGCTTTCTTTCCTGGCTGCCTGGAATGAAACTTCTCTTCCAGGGCAGCCATGGGATGACTCACATGGAGGGCTCCCTCCCCCATCTGCTTTTATTTTTTTTTTTTTTTTAACAATTTTCTATTAGCTGTTTCCATTTTAAAGGGCCACCTTTCAAACTCTTCTAGTTTTCAAAATGCAGCTTAAAGGTGAACATGGAAAAACACATACCATAATTTTGCCATTATTAAGAGCCACGCACAAACAGAAAAACAAAAATTAGAAAGCAATCAAGTGTTTTATTTTTCTTCTCCTCTGACTAAAAACTGATTCTCACAACCCTGGCCCAAACAGAACTGACAATAGAAAACTAGAATTATTACAAAAAATTCTTCTAATGGTGTAATCCTTTCACTGAAACTGTGAAAAGCAAAAACTCTCCAACAATGCCTTTAGAGAATTAAAGCATTACTTGATTCTGAACAGAATCATTTCAACCACACATAGTCTGCATGTGCAGAGAAAATCATTCCATGACATGTGAGTTTTACTAGATATTTCCTAAACTTTATACAGTCTGAATCCATAGAAATCCATTGGTTTAGTGTTCATTGTTTCCAAGTTGTGGAGTTCTTAGTGTTTGGTTTCCTGTTGCACCTGTAATTCTGTGTCTCTGATGTTAATTAGATGGGCACTCCTGGATTTCCTGCTCAGCCTTTTCCAGACCAGGTGTCTCCAGCTGTGCCAGGGGCAGTGTCTGGGGTAGGTGTTGGTTGATGTTTGCTGCTGGGCCTTGATGTTTTGTTGATGGTCGTTGTCTTTGTGGGAATCTTTTGGGCTCTTCCCAGTCTGTTGAGGTGTTAAGCTCATCTCTGCTGAGTGGTGGAAAACCCCTAAAAAAAAAAAGTTTAAATTCCTTTCCCAAGACAAATGCAAACAAAGCCTGACTGGAGAAATCAAATAAAAAATAATTTTACACTCGGTATATTTCCCACAATCTAATCCCAGCCAGCCCAGAGTGTGAGTGTAATTGAGATCCAGAGTGGAATTCTCACGGTGCCTTCCCCAGCAGCTGTGGCGAGGGCAGGCACAGAAAGCCCTGAAGCTCCAGCAGTGCCAGCCAGGATTGTCCCGCAGTGGCTGGAGATGCCAAAGGAGGGTGCCCAGGCTGAGGATTTCAGCAGAGGATCTGTGGGCAGGCCCAGGGGCTTCCCCCACTGGGGAGCCCTGGCTGCTGCTGCCTTGCCTTCAGTGCAGGCTCAGGGGCGGCCTCCCATCCTCCTGCTGCAGCCGGGAAATCCAAATCTCCGGGGCTTCAGAGCCCTTGAGCCGAGGCTGAGGGGTCCCCCCGTGTTCAGCTGTGCTGGGGCTGTTTCTGTGCTCAGGGACACTTGGAATGGGCTGTGCCACTTGGCCACCAGAGCTGCTTCTTTCCACTTCTTTGGCAGGACCCGATGTCCTGGTTGGATGTTGTGAACAGCAAAGTCCCAAGGCAAGGGTCTGTGCCAGCCCAGCTTTCTGAGGGAGGGATTCCACAAGAGACAGGCTTCTGGCCACAACCTGCTTTGAATATACATCCTTGATTTCCACCCTGCACTAGGTGGAGATTTACCAGGGTAAGGAATTCCAAAGATCAGTTCCAAGGGAGATAATTGAATATCTGCCCTGGGTCTGGCTCTTACTCTTGCCAAAGCCAAAAGCTGTACCCATGGAATCTTGGTTTCTATCAGCAGCTTCCAAAGGTGTTTCTTTGTTTCCCCATTCATTCTTCTTACCTGACCTGAGCACTGGGGGTGCCCGGGGTTGTGGAGGTCCCATTGTATTCCTAAAGCTCCCATAACCCCCCTGAAGGATCTTTCCTGTAAAATGAGTTCCCCTGAGTCTGTTGCTTCCGTAATCCCTTTTCATGGAATTAATATTTTTTAGAAATCCCTTGGTAACTGATCCAGTGATTGCTGAGGAAGTCGGAATTGCTTTTGGCACCCTGTTAGCTGCCCTGGTATCACCAGAAGATATTTAAGCCTTCCTGCTGAGGGCATTTCAGTGCCAGGCTCTTACAAGCACAGCCAGCTCTGCAGGTTGAGCTGACAATGGGGGGCTGTGACCTGGGCTTTGTCTAATTCCCTTTCCTTAACAATAGCGAGTCTTGTAATTCTTTTCCCTTCTGCTGCCCTTGAAAGCCCATCCATAAACTCATTTTCTCCCTTAGGCCAGGAAATGTCTCATAAATCTCTCCCAGCCCTGGTCTGGAGCTCTGTCACTGGAATGCAGTTGTGGGTTTCTTCCCAGCCCTCTCTCCAGGCTGTTCAAACAGGAGGCTGGGTTAAACCCTCCCCTCTCCTCAATTCTAAATCCTCCTGTGCCACTGAACAAGTTTCATACTGTAGTCACCGAGCTCTGCTCATCCATTTAGAGGCTCTCTTGGGGTACAAAGCTTTAACTTGATGCCAGACTTGAACATAGGAGATCCTCCTGCCATCAGTTTTTGGGCCTCAGTTCCCATTAAAGCTGGTGCAAGTTTTGTTTACTTTCTCATGTGCATACCATAACATTGAGACTATCTGGGGTTAAAAAATCACACAATGTTCTGGCTAGAACAGAGAATCCTCAATCCAGCTCCTGCAATTCCCTAATTATCCTAAGAATTGCTGCAGCTCCTTTTTAGTCCTGGGAAACATTATTTCTGAGATTCCCCAGACCCTCTCTGGGTCAATACACCACAAACCTTCAGTCAAAATAGGTCCCAAATATTTAACCTTTTTATCCACTATTTGCACTTTTTTCACCAAGTACTCAAAGATGCTTTTTAGCCTGAAAATTAAGTGATTGCACAGAGGCTTCTTCTACTTCTCCTCCTGATTGGAGCAAGTCATCCACATCCTGCATTAAGCTAGTCCCTGGGGCTGGGGTAAATTCCTTTGATATTTCCTACAAGGCTTGCCCCAATAAGGCCAGTGCTTCCGTGCATCCCTGCAGAAGGACCGTCCTTGTCTTCACCGTTTTTCCTTCTACCTCTTGTTCCCTCTCAAAGGCAGAATTCTGTTTCCATCCTCTATAAGTGGGCATCCCCAGAAAGCATCTTTTCTATCAACTTCTGAATGGCAGCAGTGTGAGGAGGGGACCTGGTTCAGGATGGTGTAAGGATCTGAGACTGTGGGGTGCCTTGGTGTAATAATCTCATTTATTATTCTCAGCTCCTGCAGCATTCTGTGATTCCATCTGATTTCTTGTTTGGCAGGATAGGAGCATTATAGGGAGACATCCCTGGCTCCCAAAGCCCTGCCTTTAGCAGGACTCACAGACAAGCTGTGAGCCCTTCCTTGCCTCCCTTGGAGCAGGGTATTGTTTTTAGACACCTCTTGTCTGGTTGCTTCAGGGTAATTTGGAGAGGCTCCACATCTAATTTTCCCTGTTTCCCTGGGGCTGCCCGCACTTCTGGGTTCACTTCAGCACAGGCCCTGCGAGACATTTGTCATGGAGTTATAACAGTGTTAGCCTCTGTTTTACATTTTAGAATATAAATTTGTATTCCCACATTAGCCATCTAATTCCTTCCCAGTACATTACAATCACAATTAGAGGGAAGCAGAAATCCATGAGTTTCAAATCTATCTCCCACATCTGCAAATAATGGTAGAAAAAACCACACCTACTCATCTTTCACACTTATCTCCTCAATTATCAAAGACATTTTTGGCATTTTTCCCCCCTTAGGTCTAAGATTCAGAATGGATTGAGGCCCCTCAGGAAAGGCCTCCTCTCGATCCATATCCACCCTGAATGTTACCAAGGGCTGCAGTGTGGTGGGTCCCTGGTGTAATGGGAGCTGTGACACCGCTAAGAATCCATGTCCATCAAGGGCTGGACTTGCTCGTGCTGAGGGTGCTCCTGTCTGTGCTTGCAGTGTCCTTGTGCCCTGCAGCTGGAAGGCTGATTCCTTGCCAGGGGCTGTTTGGGTGGGCTGTCCCCTGGCCAGGAGGGCAATGCCTGTGCCAGGTGCTTGTGGCCGAGGGTGTCCCCTGGGTGCTGGGGCCCCCTTGGGCCCTGGGCTTGATCCCTCAGGGGCTGTAGGAACTGTGCCATGGCCTTTGCCTTCAGCTTGGCCTTTTGCTCATCCCTTCCTGCATTCAGCTGCTGAGCCTTTGTGAGCAAGTGCTGCAGGGGCTTCTTGTGGCCCTGCTGCAGCCCCCCTCAGTGCCTGTGGGTGCTCTGGCAGCTGCTGAGCTTTCTGCAAAATCCTTCCTTTCTCCAGGGACCCAAACAAAATCCTTAAAAGAAAATCTCAATCCTGACACGTCTAATCCGCATTTCCCAGCTGTTCCTTCCTCCGCTGTGCTGAGGCTCCCCTCCCTAGCCCGTATCCCAGAGCCGGTCCCTGTCCTGCCGCAGTGTCCAAAGGCGGCCCCCCCGGCGGGCGGGGCCGGCAGCTCCACGGGGCCGGGCAGCGGCCGGGGCGTCCCGCAGCCTCCTGGGGGCCGGGGGCCACTGCCGGCCCTGCCCGGGGGGTGCTGGGGTCAGGCAGCGCCCGGCGCTGAGCCCTGGCTGCCCCACAGCCCCGGCCCGGCCCCACAGCTCCCCACAGGCCCCCAGCCCGTGCTCCCGGTGCCGCAGCTCTGCGCCCGCTCCTGCCGCTCCCAGCTCAGAGAAACCCCCTGAAATCCTGACCTCCTTCTTTTCCTGTCCTGGAAAACTGGGATACAAAGCATCTGGATTAGCTAGCAAATTCTGAGGATAAGACCCTGCTGAAAGACAACCCAATCCTCAGTATTTTTCTCTTCCCCCTCTTTCCCATCATCATTTTTCTTACCCCGTAGATTCCTCCCACTGCTTCTTGCCTTAACCACATTCCTGCACACTCCCTTCACCCAATCCCTTCCCAGTACACCAACACCATCCATCCCCTGTTGTCTAAATCCCTTCTCGACTTCCCTTATTGCCCTCCTGGGTGTCCATGTCCTTAATTCCCTCTGGGAGAATGTGCAAACTACCTCAACATGCTCCCAAGGGACCCTTGAGAGATATTTTGGGAACATCATCCCTTTGGCCAGGACCCCTTCCCGGCTTTCCCTTTTCTCGCCTCCCTGGGTGCCCTGCCATGTTTACTCCCCGAAGATCCCACTGGAGTCACTGCTGAGATTTTCAGTGCTCTCTCCCTGCCGACTCTTCACAGCCCCCCTGATCCGTCACTCGTCTGTCTCCTGCTCACTCTCCGGTACCCAATCAATCCCCGATGCCGCCGCCGCATCGCTGGCCCTGTGTCCAATGAGATTCACAGGATCTGTCTGTAAAGACACTTTCCTCTTCTTCCTTTGCTGGGGTTCCCCCGTTTTGGGGCCATCCCCCCTGGAGCAGGGTGTCCCCGCTTGGTGCAGCCCCGCCCTCAGGGAGAGCTCAGCCAATCAGAGCGCGCGGCGCTGATGACTCATCAGTGTCCAGGCAGAGCCGCAGCTGCCAGCGTTCCCCAGCTGGAGCCCCCCTGCGCCCCTCCCCCCCGGGCCTTGGCGCCCCCCTTGAGGGGAATTTGGGGAGGTGGGAGGGGGGAGCGCCAAGGCCGGGCCCCCCCGCGCTGTGGTGGCGGGAGCGGCTGCAGTGGGGAGCGAGTGCGGGCGGAAGCGGCCGAGAGCCCAGCGCTGCCCCAGGCCGAGCTGGCCCAGCTCCATCCGTGCCCCTGCGGTGGGATGCTGTGGGACTGGGGGGGAAGAGGGAGGCGGCAGTGGGTGCTGGGCCTGGGGGCAGGAGGAGAAGGGAATGGGAAGCAGGGTTGAAGAACAAAATGGTCAAATGGTGAACATGGGAGGAGAAGGTGGGATTGTGCAGAAGGAAGAATAGCAGGAGGAAGAGGTGTGTGAGGAAGAGTAGGGACAGAGGAGGAGCAGAAAGAGGCAGCACTACGAGGTTCCACCCCTCCCTGTATCTGCGGCCCCCACAGCCCCAGGGGTGTTGTCCCCCAACATGCAGCAGGTGACCAGGGAGGGGGATCCATGATTTTCACAGGACTGAATCTTGGTGGGTTTGAGCTTTATTGGGGTAAATGTTGGTGCTTTGGTTTTTTGCGGGTGCTGAATCTTTGTATTTTGGAGATTTTGTCTGAATCTTGATGTTTGGGGAGTTTTTGGTCTGTGTCTTGAGGTTTGGAGGGTTTTTGTGCTGAAAGTTGATGTTTTAGAGGTTCTTATAGATATAAGATGCCCAATGACTTCCTGAGATGAACTTGAGCAAGGAGGAACCCCCAGCCAAAGGCGCTCTCCTCTTGTTTTTTCCCCCCAACCAGGGTCTTTCATTCCCAAGGAGTGATCGGATGGAGGAGGAGGAGGAGAAGCCTTGGAGATGCCGCCTGAGGAGGGGCTGCAAACAAAGCCCAGGGAGCTGCAGGGAGGAAGGACCCCCCCTGTGCCAGGATGGCGTCTGGAGATCCAGCCAGAGCTCAGAGCTGGGGGAAAAGGCTCAGGCCAGGGAGAAGCACCACGAGTGCTTGGAATGTGGGAAGGGTTTCAGCTGCAGCTCCAAACTGATCCAGCACCAGGTGATCCACACTGGGGAAAAGCCCTACAAGTGTGGGGAATGTGGGATGAGCTTCAGCCAGAGCTCCAACCTGAGGAAACACCAGAGGATCCACACTGGGGAGCGGCCCTATGAGTGTGGGGAATGTGGGAAGAGCTTCAGGCACCGCTCCAACCTGATACAACACGAGAGGATCCACACTGGGGAAAAGCCCTATGAGTGTGGGGAATGTGGGAAGAGCTTCAGCCAGAGCTCCCATCTGTGGCAGCACCAGAGGATCCACACTGGGGAAAAGCCCTATGAGTGTGGGCAGTGTGGGAAGAGCTTCAGGAGTATCTCTGACCTGATGAGACACCAGGTGATCCACACTGGGGAACGGCCCTACACCTGCTTGGAATGTGGGAAAAGCTTTGGGCTGAGCTCCACCCTTAGATATCACCAGCTCATCCACACTGGGGAGAGGCCCTACAAGTGTCCCAAGTGTCAGAAGAGGTTTCAGACCAGCTCCACTCTCCTCAGACATGAGCAGATTCACACAGATGAGAGGCCCTTCTGCTGCCCTGACTGTGGGAAGAGCTTCAACCGCAACTCCACCCTCATCAGGCACCAGCGCATCCACACTGGGGAGAGGCCCTACGAGTGTCCCCAGTGTGGGAAGAAATTTTCTAGGAACTCAGTCTTGACCAAACACCAATGGAGGCACCAGTAAGGGAAGCCCTACAGGAAGTGTGGGAAGAGCTCCATGTGCTGCTCCAGCTCCATCCCCCATGGGAGGATCGGTGTTGGATGATCCCCAGTGACCCCCGTTGGGCAGAGCCCTGGTGATCCATGGTCCTGGTGATCCGTGTTGGGAAGACACCTGGCTGGGAAGCTCCACATCTTCCTGGCTCCCTGTTGGCACCTGGATGAACGCTGGGGCAGGAATATCCATCAGAACACTGACCGAGAATGGGAATTCCTTGGGGAGAGCAGATTTGTTGATTTTTCAACCCCAGAAAAACTTTTTCATTCAATCCTATCTTCTGGTGGCATCAAGGAATACTGGATGGTCTTGGAGGACTTTTCCAACCTCAGTGATTCCACAGTTTTGATTTCCTATTTCCCAAGGGTGTTTTCCTCAGCCAAATGGTGATGGATCGGGGCAAGGACTGAGAATTTGGAGACAGTGGGGTGGAAACCCCTCCAAAAAAGGTTCTTCCCTCCCACCCAAGCATGGGGATCCTCAGCTGGCACAGACACAGAATTTGTTTTCTTTTGGCCTTGATTTGCTTTTAATTTCTCTTCATCCTTCGAAAACACCTGAAACTGGGGTAAAAATAAAGACATTGAACTAAAGCATGGGTGGGGACATTGAGGGACATAGACATTGTGGGACATAGACATGGAGAATGGCATGGGGACACATGGACATGGAAGTGGCCATTCATGGGGACATGGGGGGACACGGGCACAGATGGAGACGTGGGGGACAATGCCAGGGATGGAAACATGGTGGGGACACAGCCCTGGGTGAGGACCTGGTGGGACATGGCCAGTGACATGTGGGGACATGGCCATGGCTGCTGCCATGGGGGGAGCTTGCAGGGGCTGTGAGGGATGCTTGGTTTGAGGGAGTTCAGGGCTCCTGGCAGGGACTTGGGGCTTGCTGAGGGCTTTGGGGAGCCCAGGCTGAGTGGCTGCAGCTGCGCTGGGAGCCCCTGGTGGAGGTTCTGGGGCAGCTGCTCAAGGACCCCCCTGCCCTGGAGCCCCAGCTGGGCTTTGGGCTCCTGGAAGGGAAGGAATGTCCTTGTCCCCAGGAGGGAAATCCCAGCACCCTCAGGGTGTGGGGGGCAGCTGAGAGGCCACACCAGGGAGGGGAAAGCCAGACAGAGCTGTCTCCCTCCAAAACTGCACCCCAAAAATCCCCAAACTCGGCGATTCCTCACAGGAAAGAGCTGCCAGGAGGTGCCAGAATTGAGTGAAAGGGGGGATGGGATCCCTAGACTGAGGAGGAGAGGCCTGGAACCCCCAGACCCAAGCACTGGCAACAGGGGTGGGGACTGGGGGGATGATTGGAATGGGGCAAAAGAGTGGGGAAAAAGAGGGGGCTGGGACCCCCCAAATTGGGTTGGTAGGAGTCCCACTCCTCTTCCTTCTTTATCCCTCCTCCTTGTCCTCTCTGGCCCTTCTCCCTTTCCTTCTTCTGCCCTCCTCCTCCTTCTCCATCCCTTGTTGCTCCCCACCCGGGCCCAGCGCCCGCCCTTGGCCCCTCCTTTTCCCATCGCAGTCGCATCCCGCGGGAGGAGCCGGGATGAAGCCGGGCCAGGTCGGGCTGGGGCAGCGCTGGGCTCTTGGCCCGGAGTGGGCACCCCCCCACGCGCTCCCTCCCCAAATTTCCCTGGCGGCCCTGGGGGATTCAGGTGCCTCCCAAGGACCCCCAGAGCTGGGTGGGGGGACACGGGGGGGACATATGTTCTGTCCCCGAATCACAGCCCCCCTGCAGGGTCTCCCCAAGTCCCTCCCCACTGCCCCCCATAAACGGGACCGGGGAGAACTGGGAAGTTTCATATGGAACACGGGGAGCAGCGGGGCGGGGACAAAGTGACAGCGGGGCTGGGGGGACACACGACCCCCCCGAAAATCATCATGGAGACAGAGCAGAGGGCCCAGCTGGGCCCAAGGCCACGGGGAGCGGCGGCGGCTCAGGAGCTCTGTGGGCAGAAAAAAGGGGGTGACACCGGGCTGGGGACCCCGAGGGGAGCACACACACTCGGGGGGAGGGGGGACACGGCCCCCAGGACCCTCTCCCCCCCCCCCAACCTTCTTGTTCAGGCAAAAGCCGAGCCCCAACACCAGGAACACAAAGCCCAACATGGAGCCCCCGATCCCCATGAGCTTCTTGCTGCAGCCAGGGTCCGGCAGCATCTCTGGGGGGTCTGCAGGGGTCAGGACCCCCAAACCTCTCACAGACACTCCAAGCACCCTCCCAGTTGCCCCCAGCCTCCCCAGGATCTACCAAAGCCCCTCCTGTTCTTCTCAGGATCCCACAGTCCCCTCCCAGTTGCCCCCCACTGCCCCAGGACCCCAAAACCCTCTCCCAGACCCTTCCCAGTCCCACCGGGACTCACCAAGACCCCTCCCAGACTCTTCCAAGCACAAAGAACCTCATTGGAACCCTTGCTTTTCCAGCCCCAGTCTCCTTCCAGCCCCTCCTGGCTCACTCAGATCCCTCCCAGTTTCCACCAGGATCCCTGGAATCCCATCCCACCCTCCCCAACATCCTTCAAATTTCTCAGCCATCCCAGGCACCTGAATCCCTCTCCAAGTTTAAACCAGTCTCTCTCAAACTCACTCCCAGTTAATCCCAGCACTCCCCAATCCCCCTCCCAGCCCCCGCGGTGCCTCCCCCACTGTCCTCGGCGCTGTGGGGGCCGGGCCGTGCCCCAGTGCCGGCTCAGGGGGTGCTCCAGGCTGACGTGCTCCACCTGGCAGCTGGAGCTGAGCCCGCATTGCCGGGGGCGGTTTCCAGCAGCACCAGGAGCTGCTGGCTCCAGTCCCCGCTGGGGTCACGGCCGTGGCCACCACGTGCCCCGAGAGCTGCTGCTGGCCCTGAGAGCAGCTCAGCTGGATCTCGGCAGGGTAGAAATCCATCAGGGAGCAGAGCAGGCGGCCGGGGCCGGGCTGGGAGTTAAAGGGCACCAGCGAGATGGAAACGCTGGGGGCACTGGGAGAGAGCGGGGACACATTGGGATCAGCTGCGGGGTACTGGGAGAGAGAGGAGAGGAGTGGTTTGGTATTGAGAGGGACTGGGAATGGACTGGCAGGGACTGGGGTGGCGGTGAAAGAGGTGGGAGTGGATGCGGGGCCACTGGATATGAGGGTGGAGGTCTGGGCGTGAAGTGAGAATGAACTGGGAATAGACTAGAAGTGGAATGGGAATGGGCTAAGAAGGAGTGGGAGGGACTCTGGGGCCTCTGGACAGGACTGTGGTGGCACTGGGAGGGGCTGTGGTGGCACTGGGAGGGACTGTGGTGGCACTGGGAAGGACTGGGAATGAAGCGCTCGGCACTGGGAGGCAGAGTCCCCCGCGAGCACTCGGCTCTGGGGATCTGCCTGGCAACTGATGAGTCATCCGTGAGCCGCGCTCTGATTGGCTGAGGGGCGTCAAGTCCATGCAGGGGTCGAGCTGGACAGGCGGGGGCGCTGGGAGTGACTGGGATGGACTGGTAGAGATTGGGACGAACTGGGAGAGCCACGGGAGCCACTGGGAGGGACAAGAGGCCCCGGGCATGGGCACAAGGAAGGCTGAGGGCTCTGGGCTGATTCCCAGGGAAGGACACGGCCGGGCCTCTCTCTGTGCCCCGAGAGCAGCGGCCCGGTCAGAAAAGTTCAGGAGCGGGAGGAGGTGTTTCTCAAGACTGATTTTAATCCTCATTCTCCTGTTCTGATTTGCTCAGTCCTAAGTTCAATTAATTTCCCCATGTCGGGCTGTTGTGCCCACGATGGTGATCCCTGAGTGACCTCTCCCTGCCCTTGTCAGGACTCAAGAGGACTTGGATTTGTTTCAGTTCAGTGGAATTCATGGTGATTTTGGGGGAGCTGGAGCAAAGCAGCTGGAAACCACAGTGGGCTTGACAGGGACTGAAGCAGGGCAGGAGCTGGGGCTGCCTCGAGTGAGTTCTCACAATGTGAACCTTCATGGGGTCTTTCTAAGGGAATTTTGTTGAATTTTTACATTCATTATTAAAAAGCAGAGTCACAAGTGGAGCTCCACTTTCAGCTTGAAATGAGGGAATGAAACGTGGGCGATGGGACTTCCATAACCCCAGGTTGTTCCTTGATATTTGACACTTCAGCTTTGGCAATGTGAAGCCCTTCAGCAGCAAGGTCTGTCCCACCCACTGGTTTCTGGCTCAGATCCAGGCCACACAGTGTCACAGCTCTCTTCTGTATTCCTTGAGGCCCCATAGTGTCAAGGTGGCCCCGTGGCTGCATGAGGCCACTGTGTGGTGCAGAGTGCCACAATGTTCTCCTTGGCTGTGCAGTGTCACCACGGACCCCTGGTCACACCAGGTCTTGCAGTGTCGCAGTGGGCCCTTGGTTCCTTTTGGCCCCACAGCACCACAATGGACCCCTGGTTCTATGGGGCTGCACAGGGTCACTGTGGTCCTCTCAGTTCCGTGAGGCCCCGCAGTGTCACAAGGGCCCCTCGCTTCCCCAGAGTGTCCCAATGATCACGGAATGGCAGAATCCAGTTGGTTGAAAAAGACCTTTGAGACTATCAAGCCCAACTGCTGCCCTCATACCACCCTGTCACCCAGACCATGCCACTAAGTGCCACTGGAGAGGGACAGTGACTCCACCACCTGCCCCCTGGCCAGCCCATTCCAATTCCCAATCAGCCTTTCTGGGAAGAACTCCTTCCTATTGTCCAGCCTAAACCTGCCCTAGTGCAGCTTAAGGCTGTGTCTCCTTGTCCTGCCCTCCAGCAGATCCCCACTCGCAGCCAGCTTGGTGTCATCTGCAATTTGTGAGTGCTGGACTCGACCCCCTCAGCCAGATCCTCAGAGAAGATATTAACCAGGACTGGGCCCAGCACAGATCCCTGGGGACACCACCAGGGACTGGACACCAGCTGGATGCAGCACCATCCCCACCACTCTCTGGGCCTGGCCTCCAGCCAGTTCTGCAGCCAGCAAAGAGTGCTCCTGTCCAAGCCATGGGCTGCAGCTTTTCCAGGGAATGCTGTGGCTCTCCGTGTCCAAGGCCTTGCTGCAGTCCAGCTCGACACATCCAGAGCCTTTCCCGCACCCACCAGGCGGCTCAGCTGGTTATAAAAGGAGATCAGGTTGGTCAGGCAGGACCTGCCCCTCCTAAAGCCACGCTGGCTGGGTCTGACCCCTGGGCCATCCTGGAGGTGCCGTGGGATGGCACTCAAGGGGATCTGTTCCAAAACCTCACCAGGCACCGAGCTCAGGCTGACAGGCCTGGAGTTCCCCAGAGCCTCCTGCCAGCCCTTCTTGGGGATGGGCTCACACTGGCACCTCCAGTCCTCTGGGACCTCCCCAGTGAGCCAGGACTGATGAGGAGAAATGATGGAGAGGAGCCTGGGGAGCTCATCCACCAGCTCCCTCATCCCCCTAGCATGGATCCCATCCGATCCCATCCACCTGTGAGCACCTGAGTGGCTCAGCAGGTCTCTGACTGCTTCCTCCTGGATTACAGGGGGCTCTTCTGCTCCCTGTCCCCATCTACCAGCTCAGGAGAACACTTGTCCTGAGGAAAACCTGTCTTGATGTTGAACACTGAGGCAAAGAAAGTGTTGAGTACCTCACCCTTTTCCTCGTCTTTGGTAACCATATCCCCCCCAATAAGGAATGGAGGTTGTCCATAGCCTTCCTTTTGCCATTAATGTATTTATAAAAACATTTTTATTATCCTTCACAGAGGGATCCAGGTTAAGTTCCAATTGAGCTTTCACCTCTCTACTTTTTTCTTTTGCATGACCTAATGATATCCTTAAACATTTCCTGAGTTGCCTGCCCCTCTGTCCAAAGGTGATGCACCCTCATCTTTTCCTTGAGTTCCTGCAAAAGCTCCCTGCCCAGCCAGGTCGGTCATTTTTCTCACTAGCTCATTTTTTGTCACAGAGGGACAGGCTGTTCCTGCTCCTTCAAGATTTTTTTCTTCAAGTGTGTTTATCCTTCCTGGAATCCTTTGTTTTAAAAGGCTGTTTTCCTTAAAAAAATCAGTACCTGATTTGGTGCTCCCAAATCTGCATCTTTAATTGGCTGAAGTCTGCTCTTCCTAAGTCCAGTGTAGGAGTTTTGTTGATGCCCCTCCTTCTTTCACAGAATATTTAAAAACCCAATGATTTCATGGCCACTGTACCCCAGGCAGCCTCCAACCCCCACATCCCCCAGCAGCCCTTCTCTGTCTGTGAACAGCAGGAGACACAGCTTTCCTTGGGAGTGGCAAGAGAAGGAAACCTCCCCAAAGTGCAGCTTGACAGGTTCAGCCTGGAAGGGAGGAGGAAGAAAAGTCCCTGCCAGGGTAGAATTTTGGTGCAGGAGGTGTCCCAGCGTGAGACTGGACCATGCCATGGCTGAGTGTGCCAGGAGCCGGCAGTCAGGGGGTCCCAGGGATGCTCCAAGGGATTTGGAGTTTTGCTTCTGACTCCTTGAGCAGCTCCTTCAACCTTCTCTCAGTGCCTGAGGGTCCTGGACTCAGCCCCAAATCCAGCCTGGGGTTCATTAAAATAGAGAAAGCCTCATGGGCTCTTTCTCTTCCTTCCGTTGTCTTCAAGTCCAAGGCTTGTGCAGCTGCTTGGAGTCAGTTTGGAGTTCTGTTAAGGAGGAAGATTTGAAAATCCACCACTTTTTTTCTTTTTAGATCAAGGGCACATTTTTTTATTTTCTAGTTGAGAGAAGAGGTGAGAGAAGCATTCCCCAAGTGATCTTAATGCTGAATGTCTCCTTGGGAGGTCTGGTCACAGAGAAGAATGAGCCCCTTGCGAGCTGACCCTGTTTGGACAACCTGCTCCTCACCCTGAGCCTCACCATGTCTGACATCGCCCACCTGGGACTGACATCCCAAAACATTGAAAACATTTATCAACTTTTCTTTATCATTAAAATCTAATAAATTAATAAAAATAAAATTTTAATTTTTATAATATCATTCTGTATTTTATAACCTAATTTTTATATTTATATAAAATAATTGATAAATTTTTAGCAACTAAAAATATTATCAGTCCTTGCTTCAAAGTACCACAATTCCCTTCATTAAATAATTGACTACTATTTCTCCCTCTTTATGCTAATTATTCTTATTTTTAGTCCTTTGATCATCATTTTTAAATTATTCCCAGACAGGGTAAAAGATGCAACTTTGGGGCCCATGGAGACTTTTCTGGGGAACATTTGGGGCACTTTTGGGTCTGGGGAGGGAATTTAGAGAGAGCATGGGGGTCCGGAGCACACTTGGGGGAGCCGAGTGGGCAGTTGGAGGGGCACTTAGGGATTCTGTGGGACAATTCGGGATCCAGGGGAGCACCTGGGGGTCCAGGGGGGCACTTGGGGGTCAGGGAGGGGAATGTGGGGACCCTCCGGGGTCCGGGCGGGCACTTGGGGGGCTGCAACAGGGAATCTATGGGGCGCGGGGGATGATGGGAGTTGTAGGCGCCGGTATAATACTGTTTAGTGGGGCCGCAGAGCATGACGGGAGTGACACGCGCAGCTCCAATGGGTTCCGGTGAGGCGCGGGGCATGACGGGAGATGCAGTCCCGGCTGGAATAGCGCTCTACGGGCGCCGCGGAGCATGATGGGAGCTGTAGTCCCGGAAGTGGCTCGGAAGGCGCGTTTGGCGGTGTGGGGAGGCACTTGGGGAGCACTTTTGCATCCGAGCCTTGGCTGGAGGTCCTCGGGCGAATGTATACGGCTCGGGAGCACTTGGGGGGAACCTGGGGAGCTTTAACCGGGCTCTTCAGGGCGCGGGGCACGGCAGGAGGTTTGGGCACAGAAGTGTGTTCTGGGATAATGGGAGATGAATTCCCAGCAGTGGCTGGAAGGGGAATCTGTGGGGTCGGGAACATTCAGCGATCCAGGGACGCTTTGGGGAGTCCCGAACGGGCGCTGAGGGAGGATTCAGGGATCCTGGAGGGTTTGGGGGAGACTTGTGGGACATATGGGGGGCGATACCAGGGTTCTGGGGAGCACAGGGCATATTCCCAGTTCCTCACAACCTGGTCTCAATTGCCTTCTGAAGGCTCCTACTGACTGCCAGTATCATCCCAGTATGATCCCAGTATGATCTCAGTATATGATGTCAGTACACAGCCAGTGCAATCTCAGCCACTGCCAGGATGATCCCAGTATGATCCCAGTACAAACCAGTCCCTGCCAGTGCTACCACTCCTGGGATCCCCCAGCCCTCTCTGTGTTCCCCCCTCCCGCATCTCCCCAGAGGAGCCCCAAGGGCTGGCAGTCCCCAGCCAGGGTCCCCAGCCAGCCCCAGTTTGGATCTGCAGCCCCCAATTTTCCCAGTTTCCCTCTCCTTTTCCCCGGGCCGGGTTCCCCCCGTCCCCAGCGGGTGGGAGCAGCGGAGAGCCCCGCGCTGCCCATCCCGACCTGTCCCGGCTCCATCCCCGCTCCTGCCGTGGGCTGTGAGGGGTTTGGGAACGGGGCACCGAGGGTGTCACTGCTCCTGGGGGAGGAGGAGGAGGGATGGAAGAGGAGGGATGAAGAAGGAGAGGGAGAAGGGATGGAAGTAGGAGAAGGAGGAGGGATAGAAGGGGAGGAGAGGGAGGAAGATGTTGTAAATACTCCACAAACCCTTTCATTCTTGTCCCCCATGGGGATGTGTCTGCCCTTCACAGAACACGGGTGGGAAGGGGTCTCAAAATATATCCAACATGGACCTAAGGTATTTTAGACAAAGAAGTGTCAGACTTACGAGACGTGGTCCTGGGTTTATTGTATGTGGATTGCCTGGGGCAAGGAAGAGGCTGAGATTCCCCGGGTGCTATCTCTTAAACTTGGGGGAGGGGGTGGCCAGGGGATACAGGGGGGTTACAGCCAATGGGATAGGGAAAAGAAAAGGGAGGGTAGGTAGGGACTAACCTTATACAAAACCAAGGGTGAGTTCTTCCCTTGGGACATACCATGGTTTTTTAAATGCACTTCAACAGGAAGAGGAGGGACAAAGGAGGATCAGAGAAAGGAGAAGGAACCAAGAGGTCAAGAACTCCCTGAATTCACAGTCCCCCACCCTTGGGATCATCACCCCCATATTCCACAGGTGACCGAGGAGGGGGAGCTCGGCCGAGATATCCTGGGGGGTCCCTGGGTTGGGTTTTTTGGGAGGGGATATTTGCGACTTAAGGACTGAGCGGAAAATGCCCCTTGGGGGGACAGTGTGGGGTCCCAGCATCCCTAAGTGGGGAGATGGAAACAGGAGGAACTTTTTTTGATTCCTGGCACTCCCAGCAGCCTGGGCAGGACAGGGATTGAGTAGACAGGGGACCCCCAGTACAAGCGTGACCCTCAGCAGCTGGGACAGGGGGGAACCCCTGAACACCAAAGGGGAATGACCAGAGATGGGGAACTCCTGGGAGGCATTTTCAGGGCTGAATCTTGGTGTTTGGGAGGTTGTTATGGATCGCTTGTGATTTCTAAAGATGGATTTGAGCAGGAGGAGCCCCCTAATCCAATGTGCTAATGAATTATCCCCAAACCAGGATTTCCCATTCCCAAACCTTGGCCAGATGGAGAAGGAGGCTGCAAGGAAGACAAAGATGTCCCAGGACACCCAGGCAGGTGAGGAGGAAGTCAGTGCCCCTTTCCCCCTCTCTCCTGCTCCATCTCCCAGCCCAGCCCGGCCCCCGGCTGCAGGACAACCCCGCTGCCGACGCCGTCCTGCCGGGGACGCACTGGGGGGATCTCCTTCCCCTTCCCTCTGGCACGGAGGCAAATCCCATCCTCTCCTTGTCCTTCCTCCCCCAGACAAGGAGCTGAGGATGGAGACCAGGGAGGACAAATCCCCACGGCAGAAGCTCATGGAAGAGGCTGATTTGAGCAGCTCCACAGTGCAGGAATCCAACAGGGAGGAAAATCCCTGGAGATCCCACAGAAGGAGGCGCTCCTCACGCAGCTCATGGTTCTCTGAGGAGGAAAGACCCACCCTGTGCCGGGAAGGTGGCCGGAGATCCAGCCGGGGCTCTGAGCAGGTGGTCCATGAGCAGCTTCAGGATGGGGAGAAGCCCCACAAGTGCCTGGAGTGTGGGAAGAGCTTCAGCTGGAGCAGCAAACTGATCCACCACCAGATGATCCACACTGGGGAATGGGCCTACGAGTGTGGTGAATGTGGGAAGGGCTTCAGCTGCAGCTCTGAACTCATCCATCACCAGCGCATCCACACAGGGGAGAGGCCCTACGAGTTCCCTGAGTGTGGAAAGAGGTTTCAGACCAGCTCCATTCTCCTTGTGCACCAGCAGATTCACACAGAGGAGAGGCCCTTCCACTGCCCCGACTGTGGGGAGGGCTTCAAGCGAAACTCCCACCTCATCAGACACCGGCGCATCCACACTGGGCAAGAGGCCCTACGAGTGTGGGGAGTGTGGGAAGAGTTTCAGCCGTAGGTGCCAACTTATCATCCACCAGATGATCCACTCTGGGGAGAGGCCCTATGAGTGTGGGGAGTGTGGGATGGCCTTCAGCCAGAGATCCCAACTGATCATCCACCAGCGCATCCACAGTGGGGAGAGGCCCTACGAGTGTCCTGAGTGTGGGAAAAGTTTTCAGACCAGCTCAGATCTCCTCAGGCACCAGCGGATTCACATGGATGAGAGTCCCTTCCGCTGCCCTGACTGCAGGAAGGGCTTCAAGCGAAACTCCCACCTCATCACCCATCGACACATCCACACTGGGGAGAGGCCCTACGAGTGTCCCCTGTGTGGGAAGAGCTTCACCCAGAGCTCTCACTTGACCAGACACCAACAGAGGCACCAGTAAGGGAAGCCCAGCAAGTGCCCCAAGTGCAGGAAGAGCTTTGTGCGCTGCCCCAGCTCCATCCTCCATCAGTGAACCCACGTTGGGCAGAGCTCTGATGACCCACGTTCCCAGTGATCTGTGTTTGGAACACACTGGGCTGCTGTTCATTCTGGTTTGGTTCTATCTTTTGATTCATCTGCATTCATGTAAAACAGACAAAATTGGGGCAAAATCTATGAATTCATCAAAGGCATCTAATGCCTCACTTTTCACTAGTGCTTTAAGGGAATCTGGGATTCAAGGAGATACTTGGGAGTATTTGGGGATTTTGGGGGTATTTGGTGGAGTTGTCTCCATTTCTTGGCACTCAAAGAGCCTAGAGGCTTTGATCTGTCACCTCAAAACCACTTAATGCCACTGGATTCTACTCAGTCCCACCCAAAATTACCGGATTCCACAGCCACTCAGGGTGTGATGCCTTAAGTTTTAGCTTTCATATTTTTCATATTCTGCACTGTCTTGGTTTGTAGCTTTGAACTTCATATTAAGTGTTAGTGAGCTCTCTTCACAGAGTAGGTAGACAAAACAATTCCTTTCCATGCTTGATACCAAGGACAGTCGTTAGATGTTTCAGGCCCAAATGCATGAACGAGTGTGGACTGAAGAGAGAAAACAAGAAGGGTGGGACATCATAATCTGAAGCTGTAACTGGACAATAACCCCAATATGCAGATGGACTTAAACTTCTAAAAATGTGAGACCTCATGATCAGTTGTCCATTTTTGTGACCATTTTTGGTCCATCTTGGGTCTAGCCCTGGCCAGGCTCTTGTACTGCCCATGGTGTATTTAAATTCTTGTAATAAACTTTATTCTTAACTCTGTCCAGCCTCTGTTCTAGGTCAGCCTTCTGAAGGCATCAGGTGGAATGGGGTTGAAAGGGGACTGGGTGAAGTGGGATGCAGATCAGGAGGGGTGAGATGAGAATTGGGTGGGGCAGGATGGGTGAGACGAAGTTTGGGAGGTGTGAAATGGGGGAAATTTGGCTTGGGAAGGGGGTCTTGATGTCCAGGAGGGATGGGATGGGTTGGGGTTGGGGTTGGGGTTGGGGTTGGGGAGGTGGGGTGGGGTCTGCAATGAGACAGCCGAAGTTTGGGGGTGATGAAGGGAGGGGGAGCCCATTACTGAGTTTTTGTGTGAGGTGCCTCTGCCCAGGGAGGCAAAGATTTAGTTTCAAATGAACATTGTTAAAGTAAGTGGCATGGGCAAGAGGGAATTCCATCCCTCTGCCTCAGAGGATGGGCCCTGCAAGCCCAGGAAGAAACTCCACCCTAGACCCCACATGGGGTGGCAGCCCAGGGATTTCTGATTTGGTTTGGGCCCCTGAGGTTTCTCCCTTGCTGTGTTCCCAGTGGTCCCTGACCTTGAACTCCACCCTGGTTCTCAAAACCCATCTCCCTGCCTCTGTTCGGGGCTGTCTCTGGATCTGAGCTTGTTCCTGTGCTGAATAAATCATTTCCTGAGCAGAATCCTGTCTCGTTGGTGTCCCATGCCGGTTCCTGGTAAATATGGCCTCCCTGGACATGATCCTGTGGCTCTGGAATGCAAGACCCCACAAAATTGAGACCCCTCCCAGACCCCCCAAAAATCCCAGAATTCTCTAAAATTTGCCCAAATCCTCCAAAATTCCCTTAATTTCCGTAAAATGCCCTTTCTGTCCCCTCCCGGACCAGGTGCCTCCGCTGGATCTCGGGGACGCCCCCAGGAATTTGGAGGGGATCTCTCCTCCCCTGCCACCCCAAAAAAACCATGGCTTTTGGGAAAGAAAATTCCCCAAAATCCCTTGGATTCAAGGGGGAGTTCATCGATTTTTAATACATTTTTTGGGTGTTCCCCCCAGATTTTTTATTTTTTTCATTTTTGATGGTTTTGGCATTTTTCAAAGTGAGCTTTTGGAGGGGGGTTCCCCCAATTTTTTTGGGTGGGTCCCTCAATTTTTTTTCTGGAGGTTCACCCCCTCCCCCAATATTTCCTCCATCCCCCTCCCCCCAAACTGAGGTGAGAAATTTTTTTTTTTCTGGTTTTTTTTATTTTTACCTTTCCCCCCCCCTTTTTTCTTTCTCATTTTATTTATTTACACTTAATTTGGGGGGCTGAGGGGCAGGAATTTTGGGGTGGGGTCACCTAGGGGGACAGGAAATGTTGGGGAGACCCCCTCCCCAAATAAGTGAAAAATTCTGAGAATTCTGGTGTTTGTTCCCCCACCCAAGGTGTGAAAAAATTTATGTTCCCAGATTTTTGGTGGTTTTTGGGGAGAGAGTTGCAATTTTGGTGGAGGTTTCAGGAAGGCTTGCTGTTTTTTGGGGGGTTCTCCCAGTTTTTGGGGTGGAATTGGAGAAATTTTGGGGTTTGGGGGGAAATTTCGGGTTTTGGGGCAAAACTTTGAAGGTCCTGGGGGGAATTTTGGGGTTTTAGGGCAAGAATTTTAGGATTTTTTTCTAACATTTGGGTGTTTGGGGAGGAAATCTGGGGCTTTGGGGAGAACTTTGGGGTTTTTAGGGAGGGGATTTGGGGTTTGGGGAAAAAATTTGGGGATTTGGGGGGGGAAAATTTGGTGGTTTTGGGGTGAAATTCAGGGGTCCTGGCAGAGTTCTAATTTTGGGAAGGGGATTTGGGGAGGATTTTTTGTGTTTTGGGGGAATTTCCATTGATGGGGAGGGTTCCTAATCCCAGTGAGGAGGAGCATTTTAGGGAGGCCTGAATTTGGGGAGGGGTCTCAGGGAGGATTCCCTATTTTGAGGTGAGATTTGGGGGATTTTCCAGCGATGGGGATGTGTCTTGGGTGTGGGATTTGGGGAGGGGTCTCATCGGGCCACCATCCTGGGCTGGAAGCAGGGGAGATGTTGGAAGTGGAATTTGGGTAGCGTAATAAATGGAAATGATTCATGCTAACTAAATTGTAACTATTTGGAAAGTTATTATTTAAAGCAATCAAGGGAATTGGTGTTACAAGGCAGATGTACCCCTCTACAGATGTTACATGTTAAAATTAAGGTACATGATTTTGAATAGTTTTGAGATAAGTGATGTCCCAAGACAAAATCAACCTTGAGATGGATAAAGCTGGAACAACTTTAGGCATAGGGCCTGAAAATTATGAAGTGTAAGACTAATTAGTGGAACACAATGCTCACTTACATAACACAACACTTAGTACACATACAAAACCTGTAAGGTTATCCAGAGGACAATGAGGTTGAGTGTAAGCCTTCATCCAAAACACCACCAAAAGGAGACTGAAGACCCCCTAGCAACAAGTGAGGCTTGCGCCATGAAGAATAGTGATGTAAAATTAAAGAATCAAAAACAGGAGGAGACTTAGGGGAAACATGAATGAACATGTAGAAGCATACAGTATATAAGTTTAGTTTGAATTACTTTGTTTTCGTACATGAGGCAGGGTGAGAAGCCCTGCCCATACCCCGGTCAGTTTTGCTTATGCTTTAATCATACTCAACTACTGGCAAATTATATTCACATATATATATGTATGAAGATACTCACTAAATTGTACTCTTTTACTGAATTGTTTTCCTTTTATACCAAATTTCTATTCAATCCACTAAATAGTATTATTTTATTAAATTGTATCTTTGTATTCAATTTACTAAATTGTATAATTTTTTCCCTTGTTATTTAATTGCTGTTAACTTAATAGATCTAATTGTCTGATTTTAATTTCATTTACAACAGCACCAAGAAGAAAAGGGGCTTACTGAGAGCAAGCAAATTTAATCCTCTGCCAGGACACAAATTTAGAGGGCAAAAAATTAAACAACCCCACAGCATCAGCCCAGCTTCCCAGTGAGAAGGGTTGGAACTCTCTGCCCCTCAACACTTCCTGTTGGGGGTTAGGTGTCCTTTATTTTTAGTTCTGGCTTGCCCGTGGAATTTTTACCCATTAGCTGCAGGGACAACCTAACTGTGGGTACTTGGTGGGTGCTTGACAAAAGACAAAGAGTTCAGCTGGGCCCAGGGGGAAAGGGGGGCAGGAAAAAGGAAGGTGGGGACAGTTTGGTGGGCTTTCTTCAGCTTCGGAGCAGGACACTTTGGGCGCAGAGCTGTTGCAGTGGGGAGAAGGGAATTTTGCCATCACCCAGACAGAGCTGCTGCTGCTTCTCCTTCTTCCCTCTTTGTTGGTGTCCTCACACCCCCTGTCCTGCCGGGACGTGTGGCAGTGCCAGCCACCGCTGTGGAGCTGCTGATCCACCTCATCCACCAGCCCAGGATCTCAGCTCATCCCTGCTGATCCAGCTGAGTGTTCCTCAGAGCCCTGCAGGAGCACCGGGACTGCCCAGCAGCTTTACAAAGGTAACTGGGATCTGAGCCGTGCCCTCCAAACCAACAGAGCCAGCCTCCCTTCAGGGTGAGAAGCCATGGCCTCAGTTATAGCCTCGGGTGTCTCCTGTGCCCCAGAGAATGGCCATGGCTGTAAATGTGTGTTTGGCTGCAGCACATGGCCAGGGTGAAGCTCGGCAGCCTCATCAGAGCCCACGGCCACGGCCCTTCCCTGCCGGGGCCCTCACCTGGCCCGGCCCGGCCCAGCCCGAGCAGCCCGGACTGGCCTCAAGGGATGGGCTCTGCCTGCCCGCTGTGCCCACAGGCCAGGCCCAAGGGCTCGCAAGAGGCTTCCTCCCAGCTCTGCAAAACCTCAGCCAAGAGTGTCCCCTTTGCCGTGCTGAGAAGAGGAAAAAACCCTCTCAATTTAACCCCGCTGCACACCTCATGGGGGATCCCTGCACACCTCAGGAGAGAGCCCAAATTAGCCCTGGGTGCCTCATGAGGTGCAGGCCCAGGTGATGCCACTGAAGGAAATGTGCCCTCACAGCCCAGGGACGCTCAGCATGGGCTCTCCCAGCCCCTCGTGGCCCCACGTCTGGTCATGGCAGTCCCTGCCTGGCTCCTGCCTGCCCACACTGTGGGCACACCCGGCTGCTCCTGGACATGGAGCTCAGCCGGGGCTGGTGCTATGTGGGCTCTGCTGGTGGTACCAGCTGGACATTGGGGTGAGAGCTCCATCTCTTTATTTATAAGAAAAAACATGGGCCAACCCCTACTCTGGTGGACAGGGGCTGCCCAATTTCAGTCCTGGCCATGGTCCAGGGCCAGGGGGCTCAGGGGCAGAGGGTCTCACTTGGGAGGTATGGGTCTTGAGACGCCCTCAAGATTGGGATGCAGATGCAGCTTGGCAAATGGGGACAGATGTGAAAAAAGGGGATGACAGATCAGCTTCTCAGTGGCCAAAGTCTTTTGCCAGTCTTCTGAAGCTGCAGAGGCGCTCCTGCGGAGAGAGGAGGTGGCTGAGGCCCCCAGATGCCTCTGGCACACAGGGACCCTCCTGCACAGAAGGGCCCAGAGTGGCCAAGGCTCCCCAGCACGGCTGGAGCTGCTGGCACAGCTTGGCCCAGCTGGACAGCTGCCCCTCAAGGCCCTGGAGAGCAGGGGATGGCTCTGGACAGGGTCCCTGGCCAGGAGCGGACTCCAGAGCGCCTCTGCCTTTCAAGGGCAATCTCGTCCCCGCTTTTTCTCCTGCCCACCTTGCTTTGCCTCTGCCCGCTACTCCTGGGGCTGCTCTTGGCCAGGCAGCCTCAGTGGCAGCCAGCAGTGGCTGCAGCCCCAGCGGGCTCCCCAGGACAAGGCCCAGCAATTAAGAGGCCAATGAAAGGCCTGGGCAGCAGCAGAACTCTCAGCAGAGTTACCTGGGCAACTAAGGACTAGCCACAAGTCCACAGCAGCCTCACTGGGAATGTTTCCCAACTATGAGCAGCCTTTCAAGACGCTGTTTGAGACCGAGATCAGCAAAACACTCACTGTTTTCTCTTCTGGCAATACCAGATTCCGGCCCAGCACATCATCAGGAGAAATGCTCCACCAGCCACAATGGCCATTAACTTAATCAAACAATGTGTTCCCCAGCAAAAAACTCTTCTCATGCTTCTCCAGATATTGTTAGCTTGTTTGGTGGTGCCAGCTGCATCTGTGGGAGCAATGGGCAGCGTGAGCCTGTGCTGTGCTCCACTGCTGAGCTGTCAGCACGCTGGATAAGGCCAGGATGTTCTCTGTTTCCCCCAGAGCTGGGGCCTGCAGGCACCTTGTCACCCCTTGGCACAAGACTGCTCAACCCCCTGAGCACAAATGGCACAATTTCTCTGTGCTGTGCTGGTCTTCTCCAGGCAATACTTGCCAAAGACATGGATAAGGATCAGGAAAATTCCCAGGGTTTTGGAAATGCTCCAGGGCCACCCCTCTTCCAAACAGACCCTAAACCTGAACTAGCCTGAGACCGGAAATTTTCAGGGGATCTCAAGGTGTGCGTGGCCCATGGTGCAGTTTGGGCTCCCTGTCAGCTGATGCCAGATATGCCAGATGCCTTCCTGCAGAGGCTGGGGAGAAGCTGCAGCCAGGCCAGGCTGGGAAACAGCCCTGCAGGCTGTGAAAGCAGCAGCAGGACAGCAAGGCTACCATGGATCCATTCCTGCTGTGCCACGCATGGCGTGTCCAGATGTGCAGAGAAAGCCCCTGTCTGCTGAGTCTCAGGAGAAGGCTGAGGGACATGGACCCACCATGGCGTCCCTCCAGATCATTCAGGGTTATGTCCAGATATTTGAGTTCCCCCATTGCTACATTACTATCTCCTATAGGTTTGTTCTTCTTCCTCAGGGGAACATAATATAAAGTATTTCCATTTCCCAGGAATGGATCCCACACAACCAGTGCTCAGTCTGTTGGATCAGCAGGGATGCAGCACTCACCCCAGTGATGTGAGCCAGGCTTGCTTGCAGAATCCAGCTCAGGATCTGGGAGAATCCTTGCTGCAGACACACCTGTAACTCAACAGCCACAGAAGCTTCTCTCATCTCTGCTGCACAGGCAGCACTGAGCCACAGGAGCAGTGAGGGGATCATGCAGAGCAAGGGCACACACGTGCACGGCTCTGTCCTGGTACCTGCAGCGATGCTGCCCTGACCAAGCCTTGGGCTCTGAGCTGGCAGCTCTCCCAGGGGGAAAGGCCTTCACCTACCCTCAGAATATTCCTCATCATCAGGTTCAGTAACTGATATGGATTGGGAATCCAGATTATCCTCATCATCAGGTTCATCTGCAAAGAAAGTCAGGATAGAACAGCTCCTGTGACACTGCTGAAGATTCTTCTTCAGGCTGGAGTGACAGTGAGTGCACCTGGGTGACTGGTGCCCTCCAAGGCACTCCCTCATCTCTGCCTTGCACTCCGGAGCAGGAGCAGGGGGACCACGTGCCTGCAGTGGCCCCACACTGGGATGGAAGGAGCCCCTTGCATGGCAGTCAGGGGAGAAAGGACTCCCTGGAGCTGCCAGCAGCTCTGAACTGAGCCCCAGGCAGGGCCAGGGCTTGGCAGTGGCAGTGGGAGCAGCTCAGGGTCCCTGGGGCTGGCAAAGGAGCCACACAAGGCACAGCCCTGGAAACAGCCCTGGGCCTGGCCCATTCCCTCTCTGCTTATCTCCGTGGCTGCACAGAGCACTCGGAAGGAGACACTGGCATTGCACACGGGAAGAAGATTGACAGCTAAATGCTCCTTCCTCCCACAGACAGCAATGCTGTGGGATCACTCAGGGCTCCAGAAGAGAGAAGGGCAAGGTTTCCAGAATCCATCAACCTTCAGACTCTTAAGGGAAATGGCACATGAGTGAGCTCTTGCCGCCTTGACACTGATTATTCTGTGCAGAAAGGGACATTGAGAACTTGCCTCCAGCATCTGGCAAGGTCTTCAAACCACCATTAACCAGCACTTCCAGATAATCCATGTCACGGTCCCAATCTGGAAGGGAGCAGAGATCAGAACCATTCCATGGTGTGCTGGGATCCCCTTCTGCCTTAGGGAACTGGGAACTGCAAGGGGGTCAGGTAAGGCAATGGGAGCCAGATGTCAGTGGACATGGCCAAAGCTGCAGAGGCGCCTGGGGAGCTCTGGGCTGGCTCTGGTCACTCTCAACACCCTTTCCATGCCCTGTGCAACATCCCTGAAAGGGAGGCACTGGCAAGCAGCAGAGATTTACAGCTCAAGCCTCAGCAGGGTTCAGGCCCAGAAGCACAGCAATTACCTCCTGGGACTGTGCCTGGCATGGCCTCCCTTCCTGCAGCAGAGGCTGCCCATGAGCCACTGCTTCCTCTGGAAAACTCTGCCTTCAGCAGAGCTTTGGGATCCTTCTCTGGAGAAAGGAAAAGGGACAGGTGGATCAGATAGAACCATTCCCCATTGGGAAGGTGGCATATTCAAGAGGCAATGTTTGTCAAAGTCATGGATAAGGATCAGGAGAAAGGCCAGGTTATTGGGACTGGCCAGGGCCCTCCCTCCTCCAAACAGCCCATACACCTGATCGACCCTGAGACTGGGAAATTGCAGGGGATCTCAGGATGTTCATGGCCTGTGCTGCAGTTTGGGCTCCCTGTGAGCTGATGCCAAATGCCTTCCTGCAGAGGCTGGGGAGAAGCTGCAGCCAGGCCAGGCTGGGAAACAGCCCTGCAGGGCATGAAAGCAGCAGCAGGGCAGGGAGGCTGCCTTGGATCCCTTCCTGCTGTGCCAGGCACGGCATGTCCAGATGTGCAGAGAAAGCCCCCGGCTGCTGAGTGTCAGGAGAAGGCTGAGGGACATGGACCCACCACGGCGACTCTCCGGTTCACTCAGCATCTTGTTCATGCGTTTGGA
Source organism: Poecile atricapillus (assembly GCF_030490865.1). Lineage (NCBI taxonomy): Eukaryota > Metazoa > Chordata > Aves > Passeriformes > Paridae > Poecile > Poecile atricapillus. Next base: position 1,682,805 of record NC_081285.1, read on the forward strand.
TGTCTCCAGGGACTTACTATCTCCTGTAGGTTTGTTCCGCCCTCTAGGAGGACCTTAACAAAAAGTATTTCCATTTCAGATGAATGGATCCCACAGAACCAGGGCTCAGCCTGTGGGATCAGCAGGGACACACCACTCACCCCTGCAATGGGAGCTGGGCTTGTGTGCAGCAACCAGAAAAGGAGCTTGAAACCTCCTTGCTGCAGACACACCTGCAACTCAACAGCCACAGAAGCTTCTGTCACCTGGTTCCTGCCAGGTTGTCAATGATTATTCCTTGTTGGGACAGTGAGAACATACCTGCATGGGGCTCCAGAGGCAGAAAATCTTCGTGAAGCCAAGCTGCTGGAGAAGCTTTCCTACCACCCTCATCTGGAAGGGAGCACAGATCAGAAGCATTCCATGGTGTGCTGGGACCCCCTTCTGCTTTAGGGAACTGGGCACTGCAAGGGGTTTCGGTAAGGCCGTGGGAGCCAGATATCAATGGACATGGCCAAAGCTGCAGACGGGCTTGGGGAGCTCTGGGCTGGCTCTGGTCACTCTCCACCTTCTTTGCAGCCCCTGCGCAACATCTCTGGAGGGGCAGCAGGACCAGCCCAGGGCCCATTGGCTCTCACTGCCACAAAGGAAACCTTCCCTAAAGACCTTGGCCAATCTGTAGCAGGGAGTGCCACAGATATCCCAACCTCCCTCCTGTCCTCTCGCCTTCCCTCCTTCAGCTGGGACAGCTCCCCCAGCCCAAGGGGACAGATCCAGGCCCTCTCAGGACACACTGGAGCTTTACTCTCCCCCTTGGCCCTTTCCCCACCATGGGCATTCCTTGCAGCCCCTGTCAGTTTTCAGGACGTGTCTCCCATGGAGGGACCCCAGCAAGACTGCTCAGTAGCCAAGTGCCCTGAGCCTGCTCAGGATAATTCCTCTGCACTGTGCTCACACTGCCAAGCAGCAGAGATGGCAGCTCAAGCCTCAGCAGGGCTCAGGCCCAGAGGCACAGCAATTACCTCCTGGGACTGTGCCAGGCATGGCCTCCCTTCCTGCAGCAGAGGCTGCCCATGAGCCACTGCTTCCTCCGGGATACGCCACCTTCAGCACAGCCTCTCCTTCCATCTCTGGAGAAAGGAAGAGCCACAGCTGGATCAGGTGGGGCTGTTCCCCAACAGGAAGGTGGCATCTTCAAAAGGCAATACTTGTCAAAGTCATGTATAAGGTTCAGGAAGCAATCAAAACTTTGGAGCCAGGCCAGGGCCCTCCCTCCTCCAAAGAGCTGCCATTCCACATCTACCCCAAGACTGGGAAATTGCAGGGGATCTCAGGGTGTGCATGGCCTGTGCTGCAGTCTGGGCTCCCTGTGAGCTGATGCCAAATGCCTTCCTGCAGAGGCTGGGGAGAAGCTGCAGCCAGGCCAGGCTGGGAAACAGCCCTGCAGGGCATGAAAGCAGCAGCAGGGCAGGGAGGCTGCCTTGGATCCCTTCCTGCTGTGCTGGGCACCGTGTGTCCAGATGTGCAGAGAAAGCCCCCAGCTACTGAGTCTCAGGAGAAGGCTGAGGGACATGGACCCACCACGGCGTCTCTCCAGATCACTCAGCATCTTGTCTCCTGTAGGTTTGTTCCGCCCTCTAGGAGAACCTTAACAGAAAGTATTTCCATTTCAGATGAATGGATCCCACAAAACCAGGGCTCAGCCTGTGGGATCAGCAGGGACACACCACTCACCCCTGCAATGGGAGCTGGGCTTGTGTGCAGCAACCAGAAAAGGAGCTTGAAACCTCTTTGCCGCAGACACACCTGCAACTCAACAGCCACAGAAGCTTCTGTCACCTGGTTCCTGCCAGGTTGTCAATGATTATTCCTTGTTGGGACAGTGAGAACATACCTGCATGGGGCTCCAGAGGCAGAAAACCTTCGTGAAGCCAAGCTTCCAGAGAAGCTTTCCTACCACCTTCATCTGGAAGGGAGCACAGATCAGAAGCATTCCATGGTGTGCTGGGACCCCCTTCTGCCTTAGGGAACTGGGCACTGCAAGGTGGTTGGGTAAGGCTGTGGGAGCCAGATGTCAATGGACATGGCCAAAGCTGCAGACGGGCTTGGGGAGCTCTGGGCTGGCTCTGGTCACTCTCCACCTTCTTTGCAGCCCCTGTGCAACATCCCTGGAGGGGCAGCAGGACCAGCCCTGGGCCTCTGTCCCTCCCATAGAGGAAACCCTCCCTAAAGCCCTGGGGAAAACCATCCCCAGTTCTTCCCAGGGAGAAGGGAGCACTGTCCCTGGAAAGGGGACCGAGGCCGCGGGCTCACCTGCTCGCCGTGCTCGCCACGGAGCAGCCTGGGCAGCCCTGTCAGGCAGGGCCACTGCCAGGAGGAGCAGGAGGAGGAGGCGCAGAGCAAAGGCCATGGTGCCTTGCCCACTGCCAGTCCTGCAGCTCTTGCTGCCACCACCGTCCTGACACAGCTGTCTCAATGTCAGCACCGCTGCTGCAACCACCAATGCTGCCACAACAGTCGTGGTCAAGGACTGACTGCTCAGTCCTTGTGGTGCTGTGCAACCACGGGGCTCTGGGACCTCTGTGACCTCAGAGCCTGCTGTGACCTCAGCCTGCTGTCACCCCAGAGACTGCTGTGACCTCATGGCCAGGGTGGAATTGTGTGGGGAGTGGGATCTGCCTTCTTCACTAGGGAGCTCATCCTGCCCAGCAGCTCTGTCCAAGGGCTATGACAGGGTCCCAGCCCAGCTGATCCCACAGGCTGGGGGATGAAGCCCAAATGACTTCTTTCATGAAGTTGTTTTAGCAACTGTAAGGACAGAGCTTTTGGTATCCACTGTTTACTATTTCTTTTAAACAATTTACCCCCCGCTTTCAAATTCTACATCCTCTTGTTCCATTAAACAAAATTCATACTGTAATAACCTAGCACTGGTCATCCTCTTAGAGGCTTTCTCAGTTAACAAAACTTTAATCTGATGTGAAACTTCAACAATCAGATACCTTCCCCTTGTCAGCTTTCGGGCCTCAGCCACCATCAGAGCTGTGGCTGCACAGTTCTGCAGACAATGGGGCCAGCCTCTGGCCACCAGGTCTAACATTTTAGAAAAACAGGCAACAGGCCTGTATTCCCCCATGCTCTTGCACCAAAATTCCTTTAGCATGACCCTGTTTAACGTCCACGTAGAGTTTCATTTCCTTTTCTGAGTCTGGAAGAGCTAAGACCATGACATTAACCAATTTGTCTTTTAATTTTTTAAAGCTTTGCTTTCTTTCTGTCTATACCATGACATTAGGATTGTCTTGGCTTAAAAAGTCATATAAAGGTCTGGCCACAACAGAAAAATCTTCAATCCATACTCTGCAGTATTTTACCAGCCCTAAAGACTGCTGTAACTCTATTTTGTCTGGGGTAATGGTACTTGTAAAATCCCTTGTATTCTTTCTGAATCAATACATCATAACTCTCCAGTTAGAATGTGTGCTCTTGTCCTAGTTTAGGGCAAATTTGCGAGAAAAACTCTAAATGGGGGTTTCCCCAGGGAAAAAAAATTCAAATAACCCCTCCCCCCCAACTGGTCCAGGAAAAGGAAAAAAAAATTTCCTTGGAGAGAAGTGGAAAAAGCTGTTTATTTAACAGAAATTGAGTAATATTAAATAATGAAACCTCTCGCTGTTCGATGGGATGGCAAATCTAGGAAGAAAAGTCCTTTTCATGTGGTGTAGCTCGGCTCGCTCAGGTTCTTATCAGTCCTTTCGGCGCTGGAAAGTGCCGAGGCCCAGGCCCCGGTGGGCCACAGGCGTGAGCTCCTGGGGTTTGGCTGGGTGTTCAGGCTAGAGGAGGTTTGCACAGATCCAGGAAAAAAAAAGAAAAAAAGAGGTCCAGGGAACTCCTCTGCCTCAGCTAGCTAAAACTAACTAAAAGCCAGAGAGAAGCTCTGTCCTGCAGTGTGTCCGTTCTGCAGACACCACAGTCCAGGAGCGGGATGTGGGGAAGTGGTTTTCTTTCAACACAAATTGTGCACTTCTTCTTCCGCCCCCTTTGCTCTCAGAGCCAGTCTTAAAAGTGCAGAACTTAATATATAACATAAACCAGAGAATTGGGGGATACCAGTATCATTAAGTCACCCCAGGACAGCTCTATATATGACCTTTTCATTATTATTTTTTTTCCTACCAACTGGCCTTCTTTTCAGACACTCTAAGTCTTTTTTTAGCAAGAAAATTAAGCAGCTTTACAGTAGCCTCTTCAACCACTTTTTGTTCCCCTGACAAAAGCAAATCATCCACATACTGCAACAACCTAACTCCTGAGGCTGGAGTAAACTCTCTTAATATTTTCTGCAAAGCTTGCCCAAACAAAACCAGTGACGCTGTATATCCCTGTGGGAGGACTGTCCATGTCAATTGTTGTTGTACCCTTTTCCTTCCTTTTGTTCCAGTGATTTTCCTTTCAAACATGATCCAGTTCAGTTCAAGCAATGCCACTGCCTAAAGCCAATCACTTTTTTTTTTTTTTAGTAACCAATTGCTCCCTGTCCCAGTTTTTCACATCAAGTCCATCTTAGGCATAGGGAGGTGACTAACAAATTAACCAAGGAAAGATAATAAAATACTTTCCCCTAAAGTTTTCCGATAGCCCCCACAGAGAAAGCTGCATGAGAAATACCTGGGCCTGCATGGGGACAACACCAGCCCCACAAGGCAGCAGCTGCAGAATCGGCCTCAGAACTGAATCCTGCCAATTCTGGCTTTTTACAACAAAACACACAAAAAGCAGAGGGGCATGGTGAGACACAAACTTTGAAGAATTTAAGATTATAGAGAAGCTGAGGCCTTAATTAAAAATAAGCCTTGCTAACTCTAATTAAAATAAATAGATGGGCCTTGATAAAATTAAAGGTAGATAGAGAGGCCTTGCTAAAATAGAGGTTAATCATTGGCTAATAACTAATTGTCAACTTTATGCTTGTTCAGCTGGGCTTATAATGAGAAACAAAGTATCTGGTAAAGAACTTCAAGAACATAAGCCAGTTGCAAATCAGAAACTCATTGAAGATCTGAAACAAGGAGCCCAGCCAAGGGTCCATTTGTCACTTGGCATTGAAAAGGTAGAAAGGTCAGAACGAGGAAGAGCCATATCCCTTCCTCCCTTCTGTGACCCCTCCTCATAAAAAGACCACCGACCCATTTCAAGGATCAAACTACGCATGCTTAATTGCTTTTTTTCCTAAGTAGCATAGGAAGTGAAAAGTTGGTGATAACTGGGTCATGAATATGTATTTGTATTCAATACTTCTGTAAATAAAAAGCCTGTATTCACCTGTATTTGGGGCCATGTATATTAAGGGGTGACCTGACACATCGGCCCAGCACTGTGAATAAACATACACTTTTAACACTAAAACAGTTAAAGAGTCCTTGTCTCAGTTGGATACTGATACCAGATCATATCCATATTTTAGTAAATCAGCCAATGAATCCAAAAATTGCATGTGGAAAAAGAAAAATAACTTGTGGGTTTGGGAAGATGAGGATGGATTTTGTTAACAGCACATAGGAAACAGAACCAATAGAAGGAACAATTGTTTTTGGAGCACTCCCACTTGGAGTGACAGAAGAAGATTTTAGCCTTGAGCTCAGATTTGTTTGTGCAAGTGAAACAACAACAACAAGAAGAATGATGATAATTATTATAATAATTATGATAACGATGATGATAATAATGATAATAATGTAACACAATAACATATATTTATATACATAATTAAAAATTGATAATGTGAAATAATGTTGACAGTACTGATTTGTGAGCTTTGGCTGCTCACTGTAACACTAAACACCCTACAAAAAAGGACTGGCAAAAACCCAAATGTCAATGGTAAACTGATGGTAAAATGGTAAAATTTTATACAAAGAATAAAGGAGGAAGGGGTGAAATTGGCTGTTTTTATAGGGTTTGGTGATGTTGTGATGTGGAATGCTTTGTCTGTTTGTTGTGGTTTTAAACCAGTAATTAACAAAAGGGGGGAAAAAAAATTACTTATTTCTTGCTGTGAGATATGGATTAAAACAAGAGCAAACCAGGCATAAAACTTAAAAGGAATAAAGAAAGTTTATTGACAAACTACAATAATAAGAACACCAGAATAAACTTCCAGAAAAAACCTTTTCATTTCTTACTGCCCACCATTCCTTTGTTCACATGACAACAGAGACAAAAACTTTAGAACTTTGATGGTTTAAACAGTCCCAATTCCTTCTACAGTCTTTTCATCAGTCTCTGTAGAGAAACAGAAGTTTCTTTCTGTTAATTTATGGAGTTTCTCACAAGAAAACTATTTTTGTTATAGTTTTCCATTTCCCTGATATCAGCTGCCCAGAGCTGCTGTTATCAGAGCCCACTCTTCCCATGCCACATCACTCTGAGGTGTGTTATGGGCCATGAGTCTAGGGATACCATTTTTAAGGATGAGTTATTCAAAAGGAAAAGTTTTCTTCATCTGTTTTCTGTGAGCTTCACCAGAAAACAGTTTTTTTTCTCATTGTCCTCCCAAGGCTTCAAATTTTTGCTTTACTGTTTCTAGCACTTTACTATACCACAATCACTCTACTTTTTACTCAAATTTTACTTTGAACACTCTATTCCTCCCCATACTCCGTCATGAATTAAAGGAGTTCTTTTCAGGACTTCATTGTCCATCCCCATAGTTTTAACAGAAAGATATTTCATCTTAATTAAAGCATCTTCTTAATTGTCTACCTTTCCTGAAGCTTCTTTTCTTCCTTGTCACTGGTAGTTTATAAAGTCTCTTTTCATGTTGATCACTCTCTTTTTCTCTCTCTGGATAAAAAGATTAATCCGCAAGTCTCATCTGGGTAAGAAAGAGTTAAAATCCTGCTCAAGCTTTTGTAGATTGTTCGGTGATCTCTGCTGAACAGGAGCTGGAGCTGTCTGCGATGGAAAGTTCTTCATAGCTGCTCTGGAGAGTGTGGTCGGTGTCTCTGCTTGTTGCAGGCCCAGAGCCTCTCTCCTTCTTTACTCGACAGTTTTCTGGTGAATTCCATCACGGCAAAACCTGCAGCCAAGCCAGGAACCGGCCCGGCCCTGCCGGGGCTCAGGACAGGCTCCCCACAGGCCTCATCTCCCGGCCGGGAGACGCGGCAGGCCCAGCCCGGCCCCCGCCCGGCCGCATGGCCGGGCAGAGAGCAAGAGGCCGGAGCTCTGCTACCTTTCACAACCAGGAAACAAAGAGAACAAGAGAGCTCTGGTTTTACACTTTAAGGTGGGGTTCACAAGTTGATCCCCCTTTTTAATGGCTAAAACTGCTGTCAATTCTCAGCAATGACCGATAATTGGTCAGGAGAAAAGACTCCAGGCAGTCCCCAGCAACTTTAACCTTCTTAAAGGTAAAGTAACCCCATGACACTGTTCCTGTGAAAAACACAGTGATTAAGACTGCTGGGTTTTTCATGTACCACACTATCCACAAGCTGCAGGATTGGTTGAACAGGTGAAGGAGTTGTTAAAAGAGCAGTTGATAAAATGAGGAGATGGGAACCTGTCCCGATGGAGAACCCAGCTCTCAGATGTGTTCCATGCCCTTAACAATGGGCCCACTGGGGAAATGGAAACCCCTGGCTGTGCACGGCTGCACCCAATTTGCAAACACAACCGTGGACAGTGAGACTTGGACTGCCTTGGAAATTGTTCTGGGTGTAATGGCCCCTGACAGGGCCACCCCAGAGGCTGCTGATGGACAATAGTGTTCTGAAAAAACTCATTTAACTCATGACAGAGTATATTGGGAGGAATGGAGTGTTCAAAGTGTAGATTTTGAGCAAGAGATGGAGTAATTGTGATACAGTGAGGTGCTGGAACAGAGGGAAAGAAGTAATAGTTGAAGATTTGGGGCCGCTTGAGAGGCAAAGAGAAAACTTCTGTTTCCAGGGAAGCTCACAGAGACAGATAAAGAGAACTTTTGCCTTTAAATAACTCATCCTTAAAAATGACATCCCTAGATTCACTGAACCATTACACACCTCAGAGTGATGTGAAATGGGAGGAGAGGACTGATGACAGGATTTCCGGGGAGCTGGCTTCAGAAAAATAGAAAGCTATAACAGAAATAGTTTTCTTGTGAGAAACTCCATAGATTAGCAGAAGAAGACTTCTGTTTCTCTACAAAGGCTGATGAAACGACTCTAGCAGGAATTGGGACTGTTTTAAACACCAAAGTTCCAAAGTTTTTTGTCTCTATGTTGTCATGTGAACAAGGGAATGGTTGGGTAGTGGGGGATAAAGGAGTTTTCTGGAGGTTTATTCTGGTGTTCTTATTCTTGTAGTTTTGTTAATAAACTTTCTTTATTCCTTTTAAGTTTTAAGCCTGTTTTACTCTTGTTCTAATCCATATCTCACAGCAAAAAATAAGTAAGTTTTCTAGTAATTTTGTAGTTACTGCTTTAAAACCATGACAGACCTCTGGGTGCTGGGGGAGTCCCGTATTCCTGGGGTTTGTCAGGGAATGGGGATGAGTCATGGTGTTGGTCCTCCCTCACACATTTACAGGCACAGAGTGTTTCAGTCCCCCCAGTTACCCGTGGGTGGGTTTGGAGGGACCCTGTCCCCTGGGGGTGTGTTTTGGGGGGTTGCTGCCCTCAGGGGGAGCTGTGGGGATTGGGGCATGCTGGGGGGTTTTGGGGACCCCCCTCAGGTTTTGTGACAAAAGCAGCAGAGGCCTTCATCGTGCGGCTGCTGGAAGACGCGTACCTGTGCTCACTGCACACCTGTTGAGTCATCCTGTTCCCCAAAGATCTGCCACTGGCCCGGTGCCTGTGGGGACTCAAAGGGACTGGCATCTGAATGGAGACCCCTCTGAGCCCCTGCACAGAGGCTCAACCCCCCCAGACCCCTGTACCAGGACCCCCACCCTGGGACTCTCTCCTGACAATCTCACACCTCTAATCTTACTGGGATGTCCAAATCAGAAGGGGACCCACAAGGATCATGAAGTATTGAGAAACCGCTCAGACTATTCAGCCTAGTCTTCACAGAAGTATGGCGAACGTTGTTTATTTCTATCTTTAGCACACCTTTTATAAGGTTTTACACGGTCCGTGGGCTAAGCAAGTTACTATTGGCTAACACACACAAGTTTACATTTTTTCTCTTATACACAAGGATATTGTTTTGCTTTTTTCTCTCTCCTGCAGGGAAGTTTCAAGGACATTGGCCTTTAATATCACAACTTATTCCAAAGGCTGGTTTGTGCAGACAGGCCTTTACTAATATATCATGCCCACCTTCTGTTAAAATATTATCTACAATCAAGTCCAACTGTTAAGGGAATGGGCCATATAGAGATCAAACAACTGTGGTGTTATGGTCACCATGCTCAGAGCAACTCAGCCAGTCTCAAGGTCTGGCTCATGAAAGGGCCAAACAGACAGTTGTGGCTTACAGTTTATTACAGGCAATTGAATGCCAATACCACATCCAAAATCACTGCTATACTTATCTTTGCAGAACTGATAACTCAAATTAGGAGAGCACCCTACTCATGGAGGACAACTCAAATTGCAGGAGATCCCCCCTGAAAACATGGGAAGCAGCAATAGCAGTGGGCAAGCACTTCATAAAGTAGAAGTTGAGATTCCTCCTGAGGAATGTCAGGGCCTAACATCATTAGAGATCAATGAAATATTCACTATTCAGTTCAATCACATTTAAAGAGATGGAACAGAGAGATTCTAAGTGAGAAAAAGGATTTTCATCATTAGTCTGAGTGATTAAACAACTTGACCCACTAAGGACTAACCTGTCCAGGCTAATGCTGCCGAGTCTCATATTGTTTTTTCTTTCCAGGAATGATATCAGTAGTGATTCCTGCACACCCCCAGTGAAGATCAAGTTAACCATTGAAAGACAACTCGTCCTTCTTGCAGGAGCAATCACTGCCAGCAGGAACCAAATTTGGTTCACACATTAACAAGTTCAACCTACAGGGTGGAGTCACTTCTTTTATTTAAGCTATTAAGTATGGTAACCTAGTACATGAATTCTACATCACACATGCTCTTCAGTTTTAAGTGCAATTAATTGAATATATCCAGGGATTTTACTTATTACCCAAATTAGATTACATTCCCAATATTATGCCCAAGGATTGCTCCCACCAAAAAGGTGCCATGATAGAGAGGTCTTGGCTGGCCTTTACCTCCTCTGTGCAGCCTCTCATCAACACCGCAAACACTGGGGCTACATGCTTTCCTTTCCTTCCTATGGAAAAGAACTCTCATTCTTTTCCAGGAGCCCATGGAAATGTGGATACCACCTCCAATATATATGCCCAAGGATTATTCTCATACAAAAACTGCCCAGTCAGAAAGCTTTCACTGATCTTTATCCCCCTAGGGCAGCCTGTAATCTGCGCCTAAACCACTGGGGCTACATGGTTTCCTTCCCACAGTAAAGCACTCATTTTCTTTTGGGAGCTTTGTCCATTGGAGGTAAAGGTCAGCAAGACCCATCTGTCCACATTTTGTGTGGGAGCAATCCTTGAATGTATTCAGTATTGGAGGTGGTATCCAAATTTCAGTGGTGAGCTCCTAAAAGATGAACGAAGCACATTTACAGGGGAAGGAAAACACCTAGACCCAGGGTTGGAAGTGTAGACTACATGCTGCCCCAGGGAGGTAGAATCCAGCAACAGTTTTCTGACCTGATAGATATTGTGTCATATATCCATCCTTGGAGACTGGAATGTTGTATCCAAAGTAAGGTGGTGGACTCCTGAAGAGGATTAAAATGCTTTTCCATGGGAAGGAAAGGACATAACCCACTGTTGCTTCTGCAGTTATGCTTCCCAGGGGAGGTAAAGGCCACAAAGACGTTTCTGCCCTAGATGATTTTGTGTTAGATAATCATTGGAAGTATTCCACATTGGAGCACTGCAGTAGTGCATCTAAAAATCATGATATGTCCCAAGGGAAGAGCTCACCCTCAGTCTGTGTAATGTTAGTCCCTACCTGAAAACCTTTTCCCCTTCCCCTGTCCCATTGGCTGTTACTCACCGGTATCTCTGACCACCCTCCTCCCCCTAGTATAAGAGATAAGACCCAGGGCATCTTGCCCTCTTTCTTGCCCTGGATGGATCATGTACAATAAACCCGGGAATACTCCAAGCAAGTCTGAGCTGCCATTCTCTAAGATGATTTCAGTCCATGTTGTATCCACTCCAGAACCTCTCCCTGGCCTGTGTTCAGTGAAGAGCAGGCCTCTCACCACGGGGGGTAGAACGAAGGGGTCTCCCCTGGAGAGGATTGCAACAGAGCATGGCTCCAAATGCTGCAATTGTGCTCCTGAACATGAATGATAGCACCTTTCCTTGGGAAGGCAAACACGTAATCCTTCTGATGGTGTTCAGATGACTGCACAGTGAAGGTAAAAGACAACAATAGCTTTCTGTTCTCATGTTTTTTGTGTGGGAACAATCCTCAGACATTCAATATTGGAGGCTGAATCCAAATGTCAGAACTCAGGCCCTGCATGTGAATGACAGAATCTTTCCTAGAAAAGTGAAACTCCCAATCCTAATGTTGATGCTACATAAGATCATCTGCCCAGTAGAGAGACATGCCAGCAAGACCTTCCCGTCCTGGAGCCTTTGTTTGGGAGCAATCCTTGGACATAATATTGGAAGTGGTATCCAAATATGGTATACAAAATTCTGTGTTTGACTCCTGAAATTGAATGACAGTGCTTTTACATGGGAAGAAAAGCAGCTAGCCACAGATTATAAAGTGGAGAGGGGAGAAAAATGCCAGCAAGACTTTTCTGCCCTGGTCTGTTTGGTGTGACAGCAATCCCTAGATGTATTCAATACTGGAACTTGTCTCCAAATGCTAGAACTAGGTTCTTCAATGTGAATGACAGTATCTATTCTTGTGAAGTGAAACATCTTGTCCGACTGATGGTGCTGCAGATGATCATCTTCCAGGTGGAGGTGAAGGACAGCAAAACATTTTTGTCCTGAAACACTGTGACTAAGTGATTTATTTTCCAAGGAAAAGCAGTGTCATTCCCTTTCAGAAGCACATATGAGAAATTTGGAAATTACCTCTACTAATGAATACGTCCAAGGTTTGTTCCAACAGAATAGGTGCCTGGAGAGATAGTTCTTGCTTGCCTTTTCCTTCCCTGGGCAGACAATCATCTGCAGCACCAACAGTAGGACTAGGTGTTTCTCCTCCCAGGGAAATGTGCTTTCATTCACTTTCAGAGCCCAACCTCCTTAATTTGTTGCCAAGCTCAAAATTTGGATCCATCCAAGGATTGCTCCCACACAAAATGTTCCAGGACAGAAGGTCTTTACATCCCCTGGGCAACCTCTCATCTACCCCTGAAACACTGGTTACCTGATGTTGCACTATATTAGGAACAGCAAAAGTACAGCACAGACTCTGGCTTGGTTGCACAAGACAGCAAGTTTTATTCTTCCAGATCTTTTATAGACAGTTCTGAGAAGGTCCGAAAAGGTAAAACTCTCATTGGTCATGAAACTAACACATCACCATCATTGGACAGTTAGGAACAATACCTCTTGACCATTTCTTGCAAGTAAACAACAAGGTGACAACACCTGCCAAGGTTATTTTCCTTCTCTAAGGCCTGTTTGAATTCCTGCTTATGATTTCTCATGCCAGAGTAAGAACCTTGTGTGACTTAGTTTCACACAAGCTCAAGCTAATCCCTGAAGCCCAAAAATCTCTTATTTGACCATTGCCAGTTCCCATACCCTGAGGCATCATGGACCCACTGAGCCAGAAAAATCTCACCCTTGTGTGGCCAGTCCAGACCCACCTGAGACACTTTAACCCTGGCAGCCCGATCCCCCTGTCCATTGTTTAGCTGCTCTTCAGTGCCCAACTCTTGGGTATGTGAGCACTCACAGGAGGGATTTACACAGCCAGCTTCTACACCTGGGCAGTGATGTCTTGCCCCAATCCAGCAGCCCCAATGGGTTTCCCTCTTTACTGCCAACTGTCCTTGTTCCATCATTCCAGCCACATCCACAGAGCATTTGCCGCCATCCATGAGTCAGTACAGAGGCAGAGTGTGGGTCACTTCTCTTATTCAGCCATACCCAAAGCCAGCTAGATGGCTTTAAGCTTTAAGGTCTATAATCTGACTGGATCCACCTTGTCCTTCAGTGACTTCCACAAATTGTCATGTAGGACTCTATACAGCAGCTTTTGATGCATCCCTACAATAAGGCAGGAATCATCACTAAAGAGAGAGTGATGCTTCTCATTTTCTGGTAGCCAGAGCCTCCTTAGCATGTGCCACCTTCACCTCCTCCTCTTCCGATGATAATCTGAAATTGTTGCCTCTGGGACAGCTTGTAATGACTTCCAAAGGGATGTTCCCTTTGAACATCCACCCAGCACTGGCAGTTGGGTGCCAGTGGAAGCTATGTTTTGGTGCCAATCACTTCTAAAACAGATGGAACCTCCTCATAAGCTGCCAGTATTTGTAGTGTAGTGTAGGACTATAGCTGGTCTCTGATCCTTTGTATCCCAGACTCAAGAACCATAGGGTGGTCCTTTAACTTCCCCAGGTCCCTTCTGACAGAGGCTCCAGAATGGACCATTCTCCCTGGCTGCAGTGTGGAGCACATTTTCCACATCCTGTCCTTTTCCTGATTGGTTCAACAGATACTGTAGGAACAATCTCCTCTTCAATTTGTTCAAAAGCTTGTTGCTGTTAAGGACCCCACTTGAAATCAATCTTCTTCCATGTCACATAATAGAGAGGGTTTACAATCTGACTGTAACTTCTCCAAAATACCACAGTGCCAGGAAAGCCTGTGTTTCCTTCCTGTTGGTCAGTGGGCATATGGCTGCTGTTTTGTTGACCACAACCACTGGAATTGACAGCATCCATCTTGCTATTTTACTTCTAAAAACTTAACCTCCTCCAAGGCAGGTCCCTTGATTTTACTCTGTTTTATGGCAAAACCAGCCTTCAGGAGGATCTGGATATCTTACCTCCTTTCTCAAAAGCTTCCTCTGCTGTGGCACCACTCATACTGAAGTTCCAACATGTCCAGCATGGCAGCACTCAGTGATGGTGTGAGTTCATCTAGGCCATGACAGTCCGCTGTCAGTGTCCACTCTCCCCAGGACTCAGGCAGAGGCCATGCGGGGCTACTGAAGGGTGAGTGAGTCTTGCTGAGCACACCCAGCTCTCCAGTCCATGGATCAGCTCATGGATGGGGTCCTGAATTCCCAGTCGGTGCCACATTGCCAACAGGACACTTCTGCTGGCCATCAGTACCTGCTGTTCTTCAACCCTCAACAGTCCCACAGCAGAAGGGTCCTCTGAAAGACCAAGGGACTCAAGCAAGGGACTCAAGCAAGGGACTCAACTATCTTAATTTCTGTTGTCTCCACAGCAGCTCTCGCAAAGCCCAATGATGTCCTTTTGGGTCCTTGAAATACCTCTCCAGAGGTGATCTATGCCAAGGATACATGGAGCCTCTAGGCCAGCGACAATGGAGGTTTTCTGCCACTCATGCCCAATCAGGAGCATTTCAGCTTCCAGTACAGCCCCTGTTGGTATCCCCCTGTCATCCCAGAAACAGAGTTGGATTCTGCATGATGGTGATAGTAAAAGGTTTTAAAATCATAGAAAATTTGGGGACTTAGAAAGAAAGTTAGGCTTGACAAGCCCTGGGAAAAGTAGGCCCTGGGAAATGTTAGACATTGTGCTTGCGAAAGATCATGTGAAACTGCACCTGTGTAATCTGAATATGATAAATGATAAAATTGTTAGATGTGATTAGATATTAATTATTGTTTAAAGAACATGAGAAACAATGTTAGGGGGTTGAGAGGGGATCATGAGAAATCCATGCTCGGGTAAAAACAATGCATACAATAGAACAATCTAAGTTTAATAATTAATATGTAAGTTATATAATGATAGTGTATAAAAACATGTTCAACTCAAAACCAAGACGGGTCAGATTTGGGTATGTGTACCCCCTGCTTTCAATAAAGCACCTTCATATAATCATTCCATGAACGCTAACAATGGCATCAGGATACACTGTGCACCCAGGTCAACTAAAGCCTTGTGCTCCTGTGGCTCTGCTGTGCCAGGCCATGGATCCATACAGTCCAATAGACCACACTGTTCTTTTCCCACACCTGACTGGAGCCAGGGGACCTCTAGCTGTGATCACAGTACTCATTGCTCACTTCTTGTAAATATGACCTGGAGGTCCCTTCCAGAGGGTCAGAAGTAACATCAGCCTTTCAATTCTGCCTGAGGACTTGTCCAGTGGAAACTGAGTGGCATTTTATCTTGAAGAGTTTTCTGCCTTGGAGACCCTTGTGAGACCCCTGTGAGACCCCCATGAGAGACCCTTGTGTGAGAGACCTCAGGTGCCCTCCAGCTACCCCGCAGGGGCGTAAGCCGGAGGAAGGGCTCACCAGAGGGCATAAGCCCCCAGGAAGGGCAGGTAGAAGTAGCGGTACTCAAGGACAATGGTGACAGTGACAGTAATAGCATTGCAGAACTGACAGTAAATGTTGGAGTCTGAGATACCGAGTGTGTGCCCTTGTTTTTAGTACTTAGTTCTAAGATTCAAAAAAACACTGAATTTCATATGACATGAAATTCATGCGCATGTTTTCATGGTGATACATGAGAACAAATGTTAAAGTTAGATAGGAAAACTGTAAGTGTGTAGATTAGAAAGTTTCTTAAATCACTGGGTGAAAAAGTAGTTTAGAGAACAGGAGACAAGATGGAGGATTTAAGGTGTTGTCTCTTGTCCTTCTTCTTTCTTCTTCATGTTCTTCTCCCAGGGGTTTTTGGGTAGTAGTAAGTGATTGGATAGAAAATACCATAGTGCAGCACACAGGTATTGGGTCAGTAAGAAAAATAATTTAGTTGGCATCTGTTAATTGGGTAAATGGACATATAAAAGACCTTGAAGAAGATCTTTGTTAGCCATTTTACCCTTTTCTATCACAGTGCACATAGCTCCTTGTACCTTGTAATGCTGATAAGAAAAAAATAAACAACTGAGACCAAACAAGAGAAAACTGCTTCCCTCTCGTCAATCTTCAGTTCAAGGGAAAAAGAACCCAAATCCAAAAGTCCCCAGCGAGACAAGTAAAAGGTTTTAAAATCTTAGAAAATTTGGGGACTTAGAAAGAAAGTTAGGTTTACCAAGCCCAGGAAAAGTAGGCCCTAGGAAATGTTAGGCCTTGTACTTGCTAAAGATCATGTCAAACTGTACCTGTGTAATCAATATATGACAAATGATACAATTGTTAGATGTGATTAGATATAATTATTGTTTAAAGAACATGAGGAACAATGTTAGAGGGTTGAGGGGGGATCACGAGAAATTCATGCTTGGGTAAAAACAATACATACAACAGAATAATGTAAGTTTAATAATTAGTATGTAAGTTGTATAATGATAGAGTATAAGGTATGTTCAGTTCAAAACCAAGAGGGATCAGATTTGGGTATGTGTACCCACCCCTGACACCCAGAGCTCTTAATAAAGCACCTTCATATAATCATTCCTGATTATGAGTGTTCCTGAACGCTAACAGAACCAGCCGAAAACCCTGAACTGCAACACAATGAGCCCGTACCCAGCAGGTGACTTGTAGGGGTACACCATGTGAACCAGGGTCAAAAAACTGCCTCTCCCCCAAAGATAAACTTCACAAAGCCAAACACCATCTAAATACCTCATAACCCTCGAAATGGCACCACTATTCCCCAAATACAGCTGGAGACAGGGGTCTCACCTGAACCTCAAAATTGTAAAACACCTGATGGGGGTCAAAGAACTGAAAAAAAAGTACCTCCCTTCAGTGTGGGATGCTCCTGCATCCCAAAATACTGCCCAAATACCCATATACACTCCCCAAACTACCCAAATACAGGTGAGTGTGGGCGTCTCACATGAGACTTGTAGATGAGCAGGGTGATGTGGGTGATGCTGTACATGCTCATGTACACAAAGAGCTGGATAGAGCTCCCCAGTCTGATGTGGCCCCTGAGAGTCCAAACAATGAGGGTGCCCCATAGGCCCCCCAAGCATACCTCACAGATGCCCTCCAAATGCTGTGTAGGGACCCCTGACTGCCCCATAGTGACCCACAGCTACCCCTGTGCCACCCAGCCACCTCCCTATACCCCCCATGGTACCTGTGATGGAAAAGCACTTGCCCACCATGATGAGCATGAGAAGGAAAATGAGGAAGCTGATGGAGGGGGAGCAGCTGGCATGGGAACATGGGGAGGGCTGGGCACCCCTCTTAATCACACCTCCCTTCATCACCCTTATACCTCCTGTACTCTCCCAAGCCTCTAATCACCTCCCATGACTACAAAGTGCCCCTGTGCCCCCCCATAACCCCTATACTTCCCCAAACCCACCCAGAACCCCCAGCCCCACCAAATCTCAATATGCCCCTCAGACCTCAACACCTCCCAGTCTCTGAAGATCCCCCCAATCCCAGTAGAACTTCCCCAGACGCCAATGCTCTCCAGTCTCCGCAGCTGCCCCCGGCCCTCACAAATCTGTGCATAGCCCCCCCAAGCTCCCCCTTCACACTCCATGCTGGCAGCCACCATCACCATGAGCACCTTGTAGGTGGTGTGGAGCAGCTGCCATCCTTAGACCAGGTCTGGGGGGACTGGGGGGTGAGCCCAGGATCTCTCAAAGCACCACCTCCCCCCAGGACCTCTCAAAGCTCAGATTTCCCCCCAGCCACTCACTGATGACTAATGAGAAGATGACAATGAAGATGAGGAGGAAGGTGATGTCTGTCTCCAGGATGCCTGGGGAACGTGGGGGTGAGAAGGGGTTCACCTCATGAAGACCCAATACCCACCAGGGTGTCCACAGATGCCCCCTGCATTGCAGCCCCACCATCAATCCCCATGTACCCCAACCCCTTCAGCTTCCTCAGGCCTCAATAACCTCCAATATGTCTCCCAATACTGATGCACCCCAATCCTTCCAACCCCTCAACCCCCAAAAAAGTCCTCCAGACCCTCATATACGTCCCCAATTCAATGCACCCCCAATCGCTGCAGCCCCCCAGACCACCATAACTCCCAATATACCCTCAGACCCTGATGTACACCAATCCCTTCAGCCCCTCCAGCCCCTGCAGACCACGCGGACCCCAATAAGCCCCCTCAGACCCCCATAATTCCCAAGATACCCCCCGATCTCGATGCACGCCAGTCTCGCTCCCATTGCCTTTTCCCCCCCGGCCGCGGCCGCACGGAATTCATCAGCCGAGAGGTGCCGCGTCCGGGAGGAATCCCCGTTGCTCAGCGCCATCTCGTACTCCGGCTCCAGCCCATGGCTCTGGGGAGGCCGGGGCCCTCCCGGGGGGGAGATGAGGGTGCTCCCCCCGCGTTTGCTGAGGGCTACGCACTCCCAGCGCTCGTGCACGGAGCGGAAGCTGCGGCCGCTGCACGGCACAGTCCCTGCAGCTCCCCCCCAATAATTCACCCAGTCCCCGCAGCCCCCCAAATCCCCCGAGCCCGCTTATAACCGCCCCAGACCCAAATATGCCCCCCCAATCCTGATGCAACCCCACCCTGCAGCCCCCCACGCTCCCGACACGGCCCGCCCTCAGCACTGCCCCGCCCCCTTCCACAGGCCCCGCCCCCAGACCACCGGCCCGCCCCTGCAGACCACGCCCCCGGCGCGGGACGCGTCCTCGTGCAGGCCACGCCCCCAGCTAAGCCACGCCCCCGCGCCGCATGGGGGCGGGGCCTCTGTCCCGTTACAGCCCAATTGAACCCAGTACAGCCCAGTACAGTCCAGTATAACTCAGCACAACCCAATGGAACCCAGTACAGCCCAGTGCAGTCCAGTATAACTCAGCACAACCCAATAGAACCCAGTACAGCCCAGTGCAGTCCAGTATAACTCAGCACAACCCAATAGAACCCAGTACAGCCCAGTGCAGTCCAGTATAACTCAGCACAACCCAATAGAACCCAGTACAGCCCAGTGCAGTCCAGTATAACTCAGCACAACCCAATGGAACCCAGTACAGCCCAGTGCAGTCCAGTATAACTCAGCACAACCCAATGGAACCCAGTACAGCCCAGTGCAGTCCAGTATAACTCAGCACAACCCAATGGAACCCAGTACAGCCCAGTGCAGTCCAGTATAACTCAGCACAACCCAATAGAACCCAGTACAGCCCAGTGCAGTCCAGTATAACTCAGCACAACCCAATGGAACCCAGTACAGCCCAGTGCAGTCCAGTATAACTCAGCACAACCCAATGGAACCCAGTACAGCCCAGTGCAGTCCAGTATAACTCAGTACAACCCAATGGAACCCAGTACAGCCCAGTGCAGTCCAGTATAACTCAGCACAACCCAATGGAACCCAGTACAGCCCAGTGCAGTCCAGTATAACTCAGTACAACCCAGTGGAACCCAGTACAGCCCAGTGCAGTCCAGTATAACTCAGTACAACCCAGCAGAGCCCAGTATACGCCAACATAGTCCAGTATAGCCCAGTATAAGAGAGTATAACCCAGTTCAGCCCAGTATTTTCCCCGAAGGAACCAAAACCAGGTGGTTCAGTCTGAGGAAGGGGAACAAAGAGCAGCACGTGGCAGCAGGGGGACGGGGGGTGGGGGGGGAGGGGGTGGGGGGGGAAGAGGTTTGGGTGTCCCAGGGACCCCCCCCGACTCCGGTGGGCTGTACCTGAGGGTGACCCAGCTGTGTGGCCTCGAACCCTTCCCAGCCCCCCGGGGACCCCTAAATCGGTCCAGGCAGGTGCTTCCCCCACCCACGTCATACGGAGGTGGGCGGGGCAGTGGTGAAAAGAAACGATACCCCAAACTTCCCTTTTCTAACCCCCAAATCAGCCAAAGCGAAGATGGTGGCACGGTGGGAACTTGATGGGGAGTGGGGGTTCCCCCAAAACCCCTGGGGGGTGGGGGGGCGAGGGGTCCGTGGGATGTGTGGGGGATCTTTGGCCCTGAAGAAGGTTCCTGGGCCCTGGTTGTGGATGGAGGGATCTCTGGGCCCTGAAGGGAATCCCTGGAGTGTGTGGGTGGGTCCCTGGGGCGAGGACGAGGAGTCCTTGGACCCTGAGTGGGGATCCTGGCATTCTGGTGGGGGTCTCTGGAGTGGGGATGAGAGGTCCCTGAGCCCTGAGTGGAGACCCTGGGGTTCAGGTGGTCTCTGGGGTGTGGATGAGGCATCCCTGGGCTCTGAGTGGGGTCTTTGGGATGGTGGTGGGGTCCCTGGGTTGCGAGGGGTGGGTCTCTGCGGTACCGAGGACATGTCTCATCCCACTCTCTCCCCCACTGCATCCAGGATCTCCCCAGGGTGTGTCAGGATGTGCACCCCACTGCTAGTGATGCTGGTGACACTGGTGATGGTCCCTGCAGGGGTCTCTCCCTATGGCTTCCGCAACTGCATCCAGGCGCCATGGGACCCTGGGCTGTTCCGCTGCATCCAGCGCTTCCTGAGCACTGTGGAGGCTGCAGTGGGCGACCTCCCTTCCACTGCCACATCCCTCAACCTCTCTGTCAACACCTTGCGCCAGGTGCCCTCCGGTGCCTTTACCCACCTGCCGCAGCTCTACACCCTTGATCTGACGCACAACCAGCTGGAACTTCTGTCCCCGCGGGCTTTCAGGGGCCTGTCAGCACTGGCCCACCTAGACCTGGCCCACAACAACGTGTCAGTGCTGGCCACAGATGTGTTCACTGGGCTGGGCAACCTGAGCACACTGAGGTTGGACCACAACCCACTGCAGAAGGTGGCCCCCAGGGCTTTCTGGCCGCTGACCGCACTCAGCACACTCTGGCTTCGGGGTGGCCGGCTCAGCGCACTGGAGCCCGTGGCCATGGCCGTGGGGCATCTGACACAGCTGGACCTGCTCGACCTGTGTGGCAACATGCTGTCGACACTGGGCCCAGGGCTGCCGCCCACGCTGAGAGTCCTGCACCTCTGCAACAACTCCCTGGGAGCTCTTTCAGGGGCCTCCCCTGGGGTGATGCCCCCAGGGCTGCGTGTGCTCGACCTGTCCTACAACAACATCTCCGACCCTGCGCCGCTCGCTCGCCTGCACCTGCACAACCTGACACACCTACACCTGGCTGGGAACCCGCTGGACGTGGTGCAGCTGCTGCACACGGCTGGAGTCTCCCCGCACCAGGTGGATGTGTCAGGGCTGCAGGTGGGCAAAAAGCACTTGGACTACCTGTGCCAGCAGCTGACAGGACCATGGCTGCAGAGGTTGCGGCTGCAGCACGTGGGGCTCACAGCAATGCCCGACGGAGCTCTGGCCAACTGTCCGCTGCTGGGTGCTCTGGACGTGTCTGGCAACCGGCTGCGGCATCTGGGCTGCATAGGGCGGCTGCTGAACCAAGCGCAGCATGCAGCCCTGGGCGAGCTGGTGGCTGAGCACAACTTGCTGCAGCGGCTGCCATCGTACCCGAGAAGCCCAGTTCTGCACAAGCTGCACAATGTGTCCCTGCGCTTCAACCGCATCCTAGTGGCTGGTGCGGGTGCCTTTGACAACGCACCAGCGCTGCGGCAGCTGCGGCTGGATGTGAACGGGCTGGCACGGCTGGACCGTGAAGCGCTGCGTGGACTCCACGACCTGCGGCACCTGCGCCTTGACAACAACCTGCTCACCGACCTTCTGCCCGGCTCCTTTGCCGACCTGCACCAGCTGGAAGTTCTCAACCTGCGCAACAACCGTGTGGCTGTGCTCTTCCCTGGTGCCTTCAAGGGGCTCGACAGCCTGCAGACCCTTGACCTGGGCGGGAACAACCTGCGGCACTTGGCAGCCATGGCATTCCAGGGCCTCCCACAGCTTTGCCGGCTTTACCTGGACCGCAACCGGCTGCTGGAGGTGAGTGCAGCTCCATTCCAGCCAGTGCAGGCGACACTGGGCGTGCTGGACCTGCGTGCCAATGCGCTGCGCTATCTGAGCCGACACGTGCGGCAGCTGCCACCTTTCCGCTACCTGCATAACCTCTACGACCTGAAGCTGCAGGCACAGCAGCCATATGGGATGCGTGTGGTCCCACAACGCTTCTTCCAGGGCCTCAGTGCCTTGCGCTCACTCTACCTGTCACAGAACTCGCTCTCAGCCATCCCTGCTGATGCCTTCGATGACCTGGCCCAGCTGCGGTTCCTGACGCTGGCTGACAGCAGCGGTGGGATGGGCCACCTGCCCGCCGGCATCTTCAAGAACCTGAGCCAGCTGCGCAGCCTGAACCTGGAGAGCGCAGGTCTGCGCAGCCTTGGCCCTGAGGTCTTTGGCAACCTGACACGACTGAAGGAGCTGCGCCTGGCCAAAAACGAGCTGCGTGCACTGGATGTGACTCTGGGCACGCGCCTCCCCACCCTGCGCTACCTGGACCTGCGCAAGTGCCCGCTGAGTTGCAGCTGTGCCAATGCCTGGCTGCCTGCCTGGCTGGTGCGTGGGCCCGTGCAGGTGGTCTACCTGTATAACTACACCTGTGGTGAGATGGGTGGGGCCTCTGCATACCTGCACTGCTTTGACACACGTGTCTGCTACCTGGACATGGGGCGGTACCTGTTTGCAGGAACGGCACCAGCTGTGCTGCTGCTGCTGCTGCTGCCACTGCTGCACCACCGTGCGTACTGGCGGCTGCGCTACCAGCTGTTCCTGCTGCGTGCATGGGTGCGTGGGCACTGGCGGCAGGAGCAGCGGCGCTACACCTACGACACCTTTGTGTCCTACAACTCTGGGGATGAGCAGTGGGTGCTGGAGGAGCTGGTGCCTGAGCTGGAGCGCGGAGCCCTGCGGCTCTGCCTGCACCACCGTGACTTTCGCCCCGGCCGCGCCATAGTGGACAACATCGTGGACGCTGTGTACAACAGCCGGCACACGGTGTGTGTGGTGAGCCGCGGGTACCTGCGCAGCGAGTGGTGCTCTCTAGAGATCCAGATGGCCAGCTATCGACTCTTTGATGAGCTGCGCGATGTCCTTGTCCTCATCTTCCTCGAGGACATCCCTGAGGCCGAGCTCTCGGCCTTCCACCGCATGCGCCGTGTGCTGCTGCGGCGCACACACCTGCGCTGGCCCCCCGAGCCCCCTGCACAGCCCCTCTTCTGGGCAAAGCTCAGGTGTGCCCTGAAGGGGGGGGGAGAGGAGGAGGAGGAGAGGGAGAGAGGGGACAGGGAGGAAGGGTGCCCTGGTGTATCCAGGACCCCCGGGGAAGTTCTCCCTCAGGAAAGCAACTTTCTGCCCCAAAATCACCATTTTTTATCTGGGGAAGGTGCCCTGCAGAGTAGGGATGATGGCATCAAGGAGGAAGAGGAGAAGGAGGTGAGGAAGAGGGCAGGCAGGGAGGGAGGCTGCCCTGACAGAACTGAGACCCCTGTCGATGTTCCTTCTCAGAAAAGCAGTTTTCTGCCCCCACATCACCAGCTTTTCTCTTGGGAATATGCTCTGCACAGTGAGGACAAAGGTAACAAGAAGGAGTGGGAGGAAGAGGAGGAGAAGGCGGGGGAGGGGGAGAAAGGTTGCGGGGATAGACAGCAGCTGCTCTAGAGCGATGTCACCCTGGTGTAATGGGGATCCCCAGGGACATTCCTAATAAAAAAAATGTGGTTTTGTCCCAAAATCCCTGGTTATCCTCTGAGAAATGTGCAGTTGGAACGACGGTAATGAGAAAAAGGGGAAGGAGGAGGAGGAAAAGAGGGGGGCAAGATGGACTTCAGTGTTCAGATGCAGCAAATGCTTCATCACTCAGTTCCTTTTCCTGGCACGTGGAGCTGCAGTTCTTGCATATCTGGTTCTTCCTGGGCACACGCTGCCGGAGCTCAGTCAGCTGCTTCTGACCATAGCGGAACCCCCAAGGCTGGGAAATTCCAGGGGCATACAGGAGCACTCACCAATCTGTGGCAGTGTGCCTCAGGGAGACAAAGAGTTAACATTATCCCACCCCAAACCCCTTGTGAAGGGCGGCCCAGGTGCTCTGATTGGGTTTGAGTCCCTGGGGGGTTCTCCCTTGGTGTGTTTCTACTGCTCCCTGACCCTGAACTCCACCCTCTAAGGTGGAAACCCTTAAGAGTTCTGTCCCTCAGAAACCCCTGCTGTGGCTCTGTTGGGAGCTCTCTGTTCTGGACCTGGGTTTGTTCCCATGCTGAATAAATGGTTTCATGAACTGGGAGCCCATCTTCTTGGTGTTTCATGTTGGTCCCTAGAATCCTGCTGCTTCCCTGGACGAGATCCTGAGGTTGCTGACTGCAACACCAATCCATCCCACCACACACCATCCTGCCTCCAGTTCAGCAGCTCCCGGGCAGGTCCCTGCCTCGCTCCTGCCCAATCCTCACTGGCAGCAGGATGTACCTGACTTGGCTGGCGAACCAGAGAGTGCTGCAGGTGTCCGGGCCAGCCGGCGCCGCGGGCTCATGGCTGCGATCACGGGGCTGTGGCAGCTGCTACCCAGGGAAGTCCTTCCGCAAGGGCATCAGCTGCTGTCCCAGAGCAGGATGTGGCTCTGCTTGCTCTGTCCCGAGAGACCGAAGCTGCGCTCAGCTCTCAGCCCTGGGGTGCTTGGGGATGTCCCTCCCAGGCCCGTCCCTGGACAGCCAGAGTCGGGCAGTGCCAGGCCAGGAACAGCCTTCCCTTACCTCCCTGTCGAGGGCCAGCAGTGAGCGATCAATGCTGGTCCCTCTCACAACCCCTCTCCCCAGTCCTTGGTGACCCAGGCTCATTCCAAGCCCACCGGGTCAGTCAGGCTCACCTCGGCCACGAGCAGATTCCCAGCAAAGCCAACAGCTGGGTCGGTCCTGCTGCTTCACCTGGATCTGTGAGGACAGAGCTGGTTGAAGCTACAGCTCCACATACCCTTGGGGAGGCTGATTGGAGCAAGTAGCACCAGCGGGACCAGGGCTCTGTGTTTCCTATGGAATGGGTCAGTGGATCACACTGGAAGATGGGGCAGGAGTAGGAGAGGAACCTAGCACGCTGTGATGAGCCAAACACCTGGAGATGACACAAGGAGCAAAGCCCAGGAAATTATCTGGCAGGAAGGGACAGAGTTATGGAAAAGAATCAGCAACTCCCATGTTTAGTGGTGGAGAATGGTACAGCTGGTCAGGTTTCCGAGGGTCTGGAAAAGCACCCAGACACCTGGATTAGCAAGTAGCAACGGGTGAGGCACTAGGTTCAGGCTGAAGTGATAGCCAGAGCCCCCATCTGCCCAGGCAGCTGCAAATTCAGGGACATACATGGCTGCAATTGAAATCCACCGGCAAGTTTGCACCAAGAAACTGGGGACCACTTTGACAGAGTCCTCAGGTGTGTAATTCCGCTCAGTGCTGAGTGGGACAGCCCTGGGACGTTGATCTCAGCAGCTTTCTAGCTTTGTTTCCAGCACTGATTGGAGCAGTACCACAACCAGCAGCACTCACATGGAGGATGGCATGGGAGTGGGAGAAGGTGGCATTGGCTTTGGTGTGATGCTGTGCTGTTTTTCACTGCCCTTGACCAGCATCTCCAGGATCTGCTCTGGCGATGTGGGCTGGGTGAGAACGGGCACAGAGATCAGCACCCCAGATGCGGCACCCAGACACCCCAACACAAGCAGCCCCAGGCACGTGGGGTGAGGCATCCTGCAGCTCTGCAGGCCCTGTGGCAACCTGGGGTCACATCTGCCGCCAGCCAGGAGCTGTGCAGGTGGCACCCTGGGATCTTCACACCCCCTGTGTCCCCAGGACAGGAGAGAGAGGAGTGGAGGGGGAGAGGAGGGAAGGGGAGTTTCCTGCAGCAGCCGCTGTGCCAGGGGTCTCTCCCAGGTTGGGCTTGAATGAGGCAATGCTCATCACCCTCCCTGCTCCCCTTTAGGGCAGTTTTTCTCCCTGTTTCAGCCTCTTCAGTGCAGCAGAGACAAAAGGAGCTGCCAAAACAGCACTGCTATGATGCGGAGGTCACCCTTGAACCTTCCCCTGAACAAGCTCCAAGTCTCTCCCCGTGAGGATTTTCTGCTTCCAGACCTTCTCATTCCTCTTGTTTGCATCCATCTTCCAACACCCCTTTGAAGCCTCCCTACAAGCATGGCCATCCTAGTTTCAACCAGGACAGAGCCACTAAAATAGAGTTAATTTTTTTTTGCAGTAGCTGACGGGTTTTGCTGTGGGCATTTCTAGGTTATTCAATACCATCTTATTTGCCAGGGGTAAGGTAAAAGGACTCTCTTCCTCACTTCTGAGAGGAAGGAGTTCCTTCTTTGAGGAGAAAGCATGGCAGGTGAAACAGTCAGCATTGTCACAGACTTTCTATGTAGAATCTTTATCTTATACCTTTTGTCATTAATATTGTTTCTGTTACTGCTTGTTTTCCTACTTCACTGCTGTTTCCAGTAAATTGTACTTGTGTCAAACTGTGATCTTTGCCTTTTGTGCTTCCAGTTGGAGGGGACAGGGAAGCAAGAGCCAGTGTGTTTTCAGTATAAGCATTAAAGTATGGAATACTGTTCTTAAAACATGACAGCCTTAATTACTGCCCAATGTGAGGCACAAAGGGTTGAGATAACAGACCTGTCTAGAGCTGGCTGAAAACAAATGTGATTTAAGCCTTTGCGGTATTATGTGCAGAGCCACTGGCCACAATTGTCGAGATGAAGAACAAGGCATGGGACCACCATGCTTTGAGATGATTTATTGCTCCAGTAGCCAGGTAAGACGTCAGTCTGAAGGCGTGAGATTTAGAGGAGCAACAAGTCAGCCATAGCTCAAGGTAGTCACGGGTTTCTTCTTCACACAGCAATATATAACATTTTGGTCCAATAGACAGTTGACACAAAACTTGTTTTCACTTATTAACCTAATCACCTTAGCTTAATTTTGCTTCACTGCCTCTGTCACTTAGCCAATAAGCTGACAGGTCACGTACTCATACACACACTTTTATTACAGCTTCTAGATCTCTGGCCTACTCTGTAAGTCAAATTATTACAGTTCAAACTATTTTACCTAATATAATTTCTTACTTCCTTAGGACATATTCTTACTTAGAACTATAGAGACATAAGTTTATAATTTCTCTACTTAATGTTTGTGAACCTTTATCATTACATTAATGCAAGTTTTTTCCAAGGCTGCAGATTGAACCCTTCAGCATCTGTGGAAGTTTCTATTTTTCCATTTCCCACAACAATGTTGCTTGGTCTGTTCATGCAGGTGTAGTACCTAATCCTGTATGTATTCCCATATGTTCTTTTTCAGAAGGAAGCGGGATCAGGATTGCTTTGTTGCAATACTGTGGGATCTCAGTTTATGACATGGAAACATCAAGGGCAGTGAGGGTTGTTTGGGATGTGTCTTCAGTGCTGCTCGCCTGCCCTTGCCTCGGGTGCTACCTCTGGGACTCCATTAATAATCCTACTCAGCCCATGGGGGGAACAGGGGAGGATGTTTTCCCCCAACCTTTCATTCCCTTTTCCTCCTTCAGGCCTGTTACAACAGCTTTTGAGAATTTTGAATTCCCTTTGGGTGTTAAGGAAAGTATGTTTAACCCTAACCCTAACCCTGGTCTCTTCAGTGTGGTCCACACCATGGTTAAAATTACAAAAGAAATTTTCAGAAAGGTCATTCAGAGATCTTTACTGAGGGAGGCTAGTCAGGAGTGGTATGAAATGTGGGAGGACATGGGCCAGTGTTTGGAGGATTTCTCTGCTCCAATAGTTTGGAAATTCACCTCTGAACAACTACAGGACCCTCGTAAAGTGATAAAATATAGGGAAGAAAAATGCTGTAGTGACTGACTCCAGAGAAGCACAAAGTTATGCAATGTGCTGGGCCCTGGCTACTATTTACCAGCCACTGTTCATCACTGGACATCACCCTCAGGGGGAGGAGGAGGAGGAAAGCAGAGCAAGAGGCACCTTGGGCAGTCCAATTGCAGCTGAACCAGAGGAACAACATGTACTGTGAGCAGTTGCTGCTTTACAGAAGAAATACAGGACCACATCAGTTTGCTGAGTGAAGGATGAAGAGGAAGCAGGGTCCTCACAACAGGAGGAAGATCCAGATGAGGTCCAGGGCACACAATCCATGTGGTGGAAATTTGTATGAAGTGCACCATCGTTGTATACCATCATTGGCAGTGATGTCAATGAAAGAAGGAAGCAAACAGTGCTGCAGGTGACTACCCAGCTTTGGCAATACGAAGATCATCTTTTCTTCTCCCTACCGACCTATGCATTGGCTGTGGAAAAAATGTCCAAAACTCCAGACAGATTTGAAAGACTTGAGCAAACTAGAGAAGAAATGTCCCATGTCCTGCCAGTATGGACCAGAGTCTCTGCTATTGGGAGCAGCCAAAATCCTGCTCAGGAGAGGGGACACACTATGAAGTAACCTGTGGTTTTAACTGTGTGACCATGGAGAAAACATGAGGAAGTGGGATTGAAAACCCATCTCTGCCCCAGCAGCACAGGTGAGTTGAGAGGAAGAACACCAAAGAAAACTCGCCAAGGATAAATCTGCTCCAGTTTCCAGTGGGCAAGTCCTCAGACAGAAGAGAAGTGCTGATGTTACTTCTGATCATCTTGAAAGGACCTCCAGGTGATACTTACAAGAAGTGAGCAACGAGTACTGTGACCAGAACTAAAGGGGCCCTGGCTCCAGTCAGGTGGAGGAAAGGGACCATCGGATCTATTGGGGAATGTGGATCTGATGGCTAGTACAGCAGAACCACAAGAGTATAAGGCTTTATTTGACACCAGCACCAATGTACCCAAATGCCATCAATATCTGAAGGGGTAGAATCCATCTCTGTTTCTGGGATGACAGGGGAATCCCAACAGCTGACCAACTGGGAATGAAGGGCAAAACCACGTCATTGTGACTGGCCCAGTGGTCCCATGTATACTTTGCAGGGCTCACCTCAGGAGAGGATATTGTAGGGATACATCAGAAAACAGAA
Organism: Poecile atricapillus; assembly: GCF_030490865.1. Classification (NCBI taxonomy): domain Eukaryota; kingdom Metazoa; phylum Chordata; class Aves; order Passeriformes; family Paridae; genus Poecile; species Poecile atricapillus. The sequence goes on from NC_081285.1 coordinate 1,711,786, forward strand.
AGCAGCCCTGTGAAGTCCTGTGTGATGAGACAGAATTTACTGAGACAAGGTGGGTGGATCAAGTCAGCCCACAGAGCTGAAAGCTGTCCAGCTGGCTTTGGATATTGCTGGATATCGCTGAATGAGAGAAATGGCCACTGACTCGTGCATAGCAGCAAATGCTCTGTGGAGGTGGCTAGACAATGGAAAAAGACCAATTGGCAGCGCAGAGGGAAACCCATCTGGGTTATTGAATTGTGGCAAGATATCACTGCCTGGGTAAAGAAGTTGGCTGTGAAAGTCCATCCTGCGGATGTTCGGGTACCCAGGAGTCAGCTAGTGAAGAGCATCACAAAAGTTGACAGGGCCATCCCTGGGGCTGCCAGGATTAGTGTCTCTGGTAGGTCAGGACTGGCCACACAAGGGTGAGTTATTTTTGACTCAGTGGGCCCCTTAGGCATCTGAGGTCATCAGGGAAGAGAGAGATGTATCACACAGCATCGTGACTGAGGGGTGGACTTAATCATGGACACTATATCCTGGGTAATCCATGACTGTGAAACGTGCTGAGATCAAGCAGGGCCAAGCGGGTAAAGCCCCTGTGCTGTGGGGGACGATGGTCAAAATATAAACCTGGGGAGGCCTGGCAGATCAATTGCATCACACTGCCACAACCTCTCCACAGCAAGTGTTGCATGCTGACAGTGGCAGAAGGCACGACTGGATGGCTGGAGACCCATCCCCGTGCATTATGCCACTGCCTGGAACACCACATGGACCCTTGAAAAACAGGCCCTGTGGCAACTGAAAGAATTGACTCAAACAATGAGACTTACTTCAAAAACAGCCTCCTGAACATCTGGGCCAGAGAGCACAGCACTGAGTGGATGTACCACATTCCCTGCCATGCACCAGCCCTGGGAAAGCTGAATGGTACAATGGACTTGAAAGCAATGGGTGGTGGGACCTTTGAACATAAGGATCTGCACTTGGCAAAGGCCACCTGGTCAGTGAACACCTACCAGGCTCTATCAATCGAGCTGTCCCCACCCAAACAAAACATCCACAAACTGGAGAAGGGGATCAAGTTCCTGTGGTGCATATGAGAAATGGGTTAGGGAAAACTAACTGGATCATTCCTGCCTTAAGCAGAGGCAAACCCATCCATAGGAATATCTTTGCTCAAGGACCTTGGTGCATTTTGCGGGTAATGCAAGAGGATTTAACTTTGAGTGAGAATAGTCTGTGATGTTGAATTGGGTGCTCAATGATTCTGCCATTGTGTGCCATAAGTCCCATAGCCAGTGAGGATGGATGGCTCCAGATACACCAGTCCTGAGCTTCCAATGCTGCAACCAGCCAATAGCACCACAGCCCTCCTGCCCTGGGAGACATCTAGGACGGACAAAATCAGAGCCATGGACAACATGAACTCAGCAGACCTCTTGAAGGCCCAGCCATTCACAATGTAAATGATACCTGTTCTTGTGTGTGTGTATATCTATGTATCTATATGTGTGTATATATATGTGTGTGTATGTATTTAGGGGAAAGGTGTAGGACCTGGGGGAAGGGAGGGAGGGAAGGAAGGGAAGGAAGGGAAGGGAGGGAGGGAGGGAGGGAGGGAGGGAGGGAGGGAGGGAGGGAGGGAGGGAGGGAGGGAGGGAGGGAGGGAGGGAGGGAGGAGGAAGGAAGGAAGGAAGGAAGGAAGGAAGGAAGGAAGGAAGGAAGGAAGGAAGGAAGGAAGGAAGGAAGGAAGGAAGGAAGGAAGGAAGGAAGGAAGGAAGGAAGGAAGGAAGGAAGGAAGGAAGGAAGGAAGGAAGGAAGGAAGGAAGGAAGGAAGGAAGGAAGGAAGGAAGGAAGGAAGGAAGGAAGGAAGGAAGGAAGGAAGGAAGGAAGGAAGGAAGGAAGGAAGGAAGGAAGGAAGGAAGGAAGGAAGGAAGGAAGGAAGGAAGGAAGGAAGGAAGGAAGGAAAGAAGGAAGGAAGGAAGGAAGGAAGGAAGGAAGGAAGGAAGGAAGGAAGGAAGGAAGGAAGGAAGGAAGGAAGGAAGGAAGGAAGGAAGGAAGGAAGGAAGGAAGGAAGGAAGGAAGGAAGGAAGGAAGGAAGGAAGGAAGGAAGGAAGGAAGGAAGGAAGGAAGGAAGGAAGGAAGGAAGGAAGGAAGGAAGGAAGGAAGGAAGGAAGGAAGGAAGGAAGGAAGGAAGGAAGGAAGGAAGGAAGGAAGGAAGGAAGGAAGGAAGGAAGGAAGGAAGGAAGGAAGGAAGGAAGGAAGGTAGGTCTGGGTAAGTTGTCACCATTCTGGGTGGCACCCATGGCTGACGGGGAACCCCCTCACACTCCCCCAATCCTGGACACATGAAGGCCCCCCCTGTCCTCCTCCTCCTCCTCAGCCTCACAGAGGAGTGGGGACCCCTGAGAACATCGGGGACTCCTGTGGGATTCCTGTGTGAGTTTGTGGTCCAAGCCCCATACTGGGAGGTTCTGGAGTGATAGCAGGGGTCCTAGGCCTGCAGCAGGAGGTCCCAGTCCCACACCAGGAGGTCTCAGGCCCAAACTGGTAGGTCCCAGCTCCATACTGGTGTTGGAGACTGAAATGTTACAATTTACAGCTTAAACATCTTCAGGAATGACTTTTGCCTATCATAACAAAACTGTATAAAAACTGCACAGAAGACCACCACACCCTGAATAGGCCTCCTGACTAAGGCCCTGGAAATAAAAGTGACTCAGGTTTGGGCTGATGGAGAAGAACACATTTATAGAGGGCTCAAGCTTAGCACATTCTGTGAGTGGAGACCATAGCCCCAAGGCTATCAGCTGCCATGCTGGAACAGACCCTCCTACCAAAGGGTGGGGGGAAGAGAGGCTTTGGATGTGTTGAGGAAAAGCCTCTGGTCAGAGGCACAGTGACCACCCACCCTCCACTGTGCAAACCAGCTCAGCTGAGAGGCCCCTTCACCCAGGGAAAAGCTCATCCACGTGTAGGGCAGCAGAGAAGGTGTCATGGCCCTTCAAAGGCCCCCCCGAAAAGGCCCCAGACCCTTCACCAGAGCACTGCAGCATGATGCAACAAATCCACTGTGTTGTAAAGGACAGCGTCAAACACCCCCCCTGCAACAGAGGCACGTGGGTGTTCCCACCTGCCCAAAACATATATTAATACACTGTATTTGTTTTAAACAACTCAGACCCCAGGCAGGCATGAGTAATAAAAATTTTATTAAGAACCAGTTAAAAACACAAAGCAAAAGGGGAAGAACAGTGCTGGAAGCATGATGGGAGGTCCTGTCCACCAGAGGTTCAACTTACAAAATGGCATCTTTGCTTTTTATACACTCAAGATTCCATCAACTACATTAATATTCATAAGCAGTGCCTATATGTCCTCCTAGCACCTCCCACAGTCTGTGGCTTTGCCCATATATCTATACTTGGCTCCTCCTAGGGTTCATGGCTTCATCATTTATTTGGATCAGAGCAGACGGGGCCAACTGAGTGATGTTATAAAAGGTGTTTTATTGCTTAATCATTCTCATGGAAGGGTGAGACGTTTAAGATGCTACATTCAACACCAACCCATCAGAAGCCACCTACATTTTAGTTACAATGTCTTTTATAAGTTTCTTAACCAATCAAAAACTTACACAAAAGCTCACTAGCATCTCCATAAACCAATCATTAATTTCTTCGCCTCATATAATACTACTGCAGTGCGTCTTTTTTCATCCAATTATATGACTACAAAAACTTACATTGCTACATTTTACACTTCTTACTAACTCTATAACAGGTTCTATTGTTAAATTTTAAAGTCTTCTACTATCTTGCTTAACATATTTATTCACTTAAGGCATATTTCTACTTGCTTAAAACATATTTTTACTTAAACTACAAACTTCTATTCTTACTTTATGTCTGTATAACTTTACTGTTCTAAAGCAACAAACCTTCTCCAAGGTCTCAGGTCAAACACTGCATCCACCACAATCTCTGAGCCTGTATGCTCAAGGCTTTGAGAGCTCCCTGTGCCTGCATTTCCCACACCCTTATATGTAAACTTGGCTCCTCCCGAGGTCTGCCACTCAGTCCTCTGTGCCTTTTATTGGTGGAGCCTTCCTCGTGTCTTGAGTGCTGGAGCGATGTTACTATGCCAAGCGTCCCAGCAACACGTGTCCCCATCTGCTGCTGTCTCTTATGCAAGGGACAAAGATACACCCTCCCTTACATGTTCTGACAGCTCTGCTGGCTAAAGCTGCCAGGCAGCAGCTACACAGGGCGAGGGGAGGAGGATTGAAGGGTGAAGACAAAAATATTTAAAACTAAGCTGGCATAACAAAGGTACATATCAAAAAGAACCCCAAATTTCAACAGAACTCCTTTTAACATAATCAATAACTCATCCTCATTTGCATGGGCCAATCACTGCATCTTATTCATAACAGATTCTATGCTTTTCATTGGTGGTGGGGGATCCTTGCCACCGAGAAGACCAGATGGAGGGGAAACACAAGATGTCATTAGGACCACCAGAAGGGTGTTTCTGCCTAATGTTTCTACTTATGTTTCTACCTAACCCCTGTCCCTGTCTCACACACACACTCCTTCCTTCCTTCCTTCCTTCCTTCCTTCCTTCCTTCCTTCCTTCCTTCCTTCCTTCCTTCCTTCCTTCCTTCCTTCCTTCCTTCCTTCCTTCCTTCCTTCCTTCCTTCCTTCCTTCCTTCCTTCCTTCCTTCCTTCCTTCCTTCCTTCCTTCCTTCCTTCCTTCCTTCCTTCCTTCCTTCCTTCCTTCCTTCCTTCCTTCCTTCCTCCCTCCCTCCCTCCCTCCCTCCCTCCCTCCCTCCCTCCCTCCATTCCAATGCCTGTGCTAGAGCAACTGATTCAGTCTTCGGTGCTGAAACACAGAAGTGTTTCACTGGAGTACTTTGGAGGCCAACAGAAACACAGCAGAATTAACAACAGAGGTGGTTTTGAGGGCCCATTAGTACTGCTTGGTATTTGAGCATTCAGCTGGGGACAGCCAGTGTCCCCCTCTGTACCATCTGTCCCTGAGCCAATTCAGGAGCTTCCCAAATTGACAGCACCTGCTGCAGTAGCTGCAACTGCTCACAAACAGCTGAGCCATACTCGGCATAAGAAACTAATTCAAAAGATCTCTTGGGATCTGACAGGCCCAAACTCAGAACTCATCAGTGCTTTCCTAAGTTGCTTGAATGCAGCAGCCCAATTATTGTCAGTCCATACAATAAAGTCTTTGTGGACACTTTTAAAAGTCCATGCCAAGGTTGGACTAAATCTAAAATTACTGATCCACCAGTTGACAATGCCAAAAAAGGAAGCAATTCCCTTACAACTCATGACTCATGCTCAGTTTCCTTTGATCGGGAAGATTTTAAAACTCAGAAAGATCACACAGTCTTCTTCATGTCTTGGCCTTCACACTAGATACCCTGTGATCACAATTCAAAAAAGTTTAACAATTCAACAGTCAGGTCACAGCACTGTTCTTCAGTTTTGGTGGCTGTCAGGATATCAACAACAAATTACAACTCAGTCCCCTGCAGATTAAAGGTCTTCCATTCCTCTAATTCCTTTGCCAGTTATTTCCCAGAAACTCGGGGCTATTTTTAAATCCTTGTGGTAACACAATCCTCTCTGTGGATTCTCTGACTCAAATGCAAACAGCTCCTGGCTCTCACATCTTAGAAGTGTGCAGAAAAAGGTGACCTTTAAATATATTACAGTGAAACATTCCAAATTTTCTTTTATTGCAGTTAAGATTGTGTATGGGTTAGCTCCCATACTATTTTATTAATTGTGATTAAGTCTTGTACTAACACATAATCTTTACCATTAGTATTTTGTATTTTTGACTGGCAAAACTGAAGTATTATCTTTAGACTCACATTACATCAATAACCTGTACCTTAAAAACTTGTTAATGACAGGTAATAAGCCTTTTCAGCTTTCGTGTTTTAATGGATATTGGTTTTGTTTTACCAGGCCTGTGTCTGATTTTACTTTGATTTTTACAGGTTCCTCTCTTTCTGATTTTCCAGGAATCCCACTGGCCCATACAATGCGGACTATTGCATCCTTAATTTTCTTTGGGATAGGTTCAGATTGGGAAGTCAGTTCCTTGTAACATAAAAAATGGAAGCTTCCATATAGTAGGCTCAGGGATTTTAATTTGAATGTCCCCTTCTTAATACTTGATCTCTGCATTCAATTTTTCCAGCAAATTTCCTCCTAATAATGGTTTTGGAGAGTTAGGCAAGTACAAAAAATAATGGATTCTCCACAATTTTCCCCGTTTGAATTTCATCGGATTGAAAAAGGGGCACATTTTACAAATCCGAGTGGCACTGACAGTTGTGACAGAATCATCACTTAACTTCTCTTGCAGGTTATTTAACACCAAATAACCAGCTCCTGTGCCTACCAAAAATTCCAGTTTTCCATTTCCCACCCTGGCTGTTACCACAGGCACAGGGTATGTTTGCAGTCATGCAGTGCTTGTTTTCACCACCACAGGCACCCAGCACTTGCCATGGTGGGTTTGGTTGGCAGTTTGTCAGACTGCCAGGCCTCCCCATACTTGGATTCCAGCCCTCGTGAGAAAAACCCTCCCTAAATAGGTTTTTGGTTGAGGAGGTCAAAACCTCTTTCATTTGATATTTCTGAGCCTAAATCCTCCTTAAATGAGTATTTCTCAGCACCCTAAATTGGTGTTTCAGACACCAAAATATCCATAAATGTGTATTTCTGAGCTTGAAATCTCTCTGAAGTGCTGTTTCTGAGTTCAAAATACCCCTAAATTGCTTTCTTTGAGACTCAGAGATCCCTAAGTTACTGTTTTGTTCTTTTTTCCCTGAGCCAAAACCCTCCCAAAATCAGTGTTCTGCAGTGTAATAAATGGAATTGATTCATGCTAACTAAATTGTAACTGTTATTAAAGTTATTCTTAGAAACTATCAAGAATCAGTGTTACAAAGCAGATGTACCCCTTTGCAGATGTTACATATCAAAATTAATGTATAGGATGTACTTTAGAAGATAAATGGTGTCTCAAGACCAAAATGGCCTTGAGATAGACCAAAATTAGAATGAATTTAGGCATTGGGCCTAAAGATTAGTAAATATCAGACTAATTAGTAGACTAACATAACACAATGCTTAGTACGCACACACAAACCTGTAAGGTTATCCAAAGGACAGTGAGGAAGAGGAGAAACCTTTGCCAAAAGACCCCCAAAAGAAGACTGAAGACCCCTTTGCAACAAGTGAGGCATGCACTGTGAAAAAAAGCGATGTAAAGTCAGAAAATAGGAGGAAACTTACGGGAAACATTAATGAATATGTATAAGCATGCAGTATATAAGTTTAGTTTGAAGTGCTTTGTTTCAAAAAAAAACAAAGGACAAAACAAAACAAAACAAAAGTGAGGTGGGGTGAGAAGCCTCCCCATACGCCGGTTGGTTTTGCTTATGCCTTAACCATTTGTAACCACTGGCCAATTATATTCACATATATATATAGAAATATATGTCTGAATATATCTACTAAATTTTACCTTTTTACTAAATTGTATTCTTTTATTATTTTATATTCAATTTATTAAAGTATATTATCAATTAATTAAATTTGACTGTTTGGAAATTTGAAAGTAATTTATAACATGGAGCCACAAAACACCCAAAATGGATCTTTTTCAGCTCCAAAGCTCCTGAAACCACTGTCACGGCCCCAAAGCTGCCAAAACAGGGTTTTCAGAACTATGAAGTTCCCAAAACTCCGAGCCCTGTGGCCCCTAACTCAAGCAGCGTTTGCCATCCCCAGACCGTGGGCTTCAGTCCCAGCGCTCCCAGTCCCCTCCCAGAGCATCCCGGGGCCCCTGGGGCTGTGCCCATTTCCCACCCCCAGCCCCAGGAGCCGACCCCCGCTCGGAGCATTTTCACTTTCAGTTTCGCCGGGATTTACGGGAAATCAGTGCAGAAAGGAGAAAGGAGGCGCTGGGGGGCGGGAGGAGCCCGCGGGGGTGGATCGGGAGCGGCAGGGTGAGCTATAACCGGGATATAGCGGGGAGGGAGAGTGACCCCCACCGCGGAGCTGCTGCTTCCCAGCCTTGTCCCAGGTAAGCGCCAGCCCCTTGCCCCCACCTTTCCCCCCGGGCTGCTCCTCCTGCTCCCGAAATTAATGTTTCTCAGCCCAAAAGCTCCCTAAATTGCTGGTTTGGAGCACCAAAGCTCCCTAAATGGGGGGTACAGAGCCCAAAATCTATCTAAATCTCTCTTTCTGATCTGAAATTATTCCTGTTATAAATGAAATTAGACAACTAGGTCTATTAACAGCAGTTTAATTATATATGAATACAATTTAGTGAATTAAATGGCAATTTGGTATAAAAAATATGATTTAGTAAAAGAATACATTTTAGTGAATTGAATAGTAATTTGGTATAAAAGGAATACAATTTAGTAAGAGAATACAATTTATGTATGTAATTTGCCAGTAATTAGGTATAATTAAAACATAAGCAAAACTGACTGGGGTACGGAGAGTGCTTCTCACTCTACTTCACATACAAAAAAAAAGCAATTCAAACTAAACTTGTGTACTGTATGCTTATGCATATTCATTAATGCTTCCTGTAAGTTTCCTCCTACTTTCAATTCTTAAATTCTACGTCACTATACACATGCTTCACTTGTTGCTAAGGGGTCTTCAGTCTTCTTTTGGTGGTCTTTGGACAAAGGCTTACACTCATCCTCGTTGTCCTCTGGATAACCTCACAGGTTGTGCATGTGTACTAAGCGTTGTGTGATATAAGTAAGCATGATGTTCCACTAATTAGTCTTACATTCCATAATTTTAGACACCATGCTTAAAGTCATTCCAACTTTGTCTATCTCAAGCTTGATTCTGTCTTGAGACGTTACTTGTCTTTAAACTACATCCTGTATCCTATTTTTAACATGCAACATCTGTAATGGGGTCCATCCCCTTGTAACACTGATTTCCTTAATTGCTTTATAATAATAACTTTCCAAATAGTTACAATTTAGTTAGCATGAATTATCTCCATTTATCACATCCCCAAATCACTCTCCCTGACCCTGAAAGCTCCTGACATGATTTTTTCTCAGCCTGAAACTCCCCAAATCAGGCTTTCTTTGGAGAAACCCATGAGTTCTTAAATCAGTGTTTTAGAGCCCCAATGCTCCCTAAATCAGTGTTTCTGAACTCAAATGCACCCTGAATTTCTATTTCAGGCAGCAAAAGCTCCAGAGATGGGTGTTTCTTAGCCCCAATGCTCCTGAAACTTACATATTCTCAGCTGTGAAGTTCTCTAAAGGACTGGTTTTGAGGCCAAAAGCAGCTTGAAATGGTTTTGCTGAGCCCAAAAGTATCCTAAATTGCTGCTTTTGAGCCCAGAGTCTCTGGAGATTGATTTTTCTGATCCCCAGATCTCATTAAATTGGTGTTTCTGAGCCATGAATCTTCCCAAGTTGCTTTTCCTGACCCCCAAATCTCCCGACATCACTTTTCCTGAGTTCCCTAAACACACATTACTGAGCCCAAGAGCTCCCTAAAATGGAATTTTGAGCTCTAAAGATGCCTAGAGGGGACTTTCTGAGTCCACAAGCTCCCCAAATCAGTGGTTTTGAGTCAAATGCTTCCTGAACTGGTGTTTCTCAATCCCAAAGCTACCTAAATTTGATATGTTTTGGAGTCCAAAATCTCTCTAAATTAGTAATAGGGGACCCCAGAACTCCCTAAATCACTGATTCTGAGCCCAAACGCTCACAAACATGCAGTTTTTAGCCTTAAAGCTGTGCTGGTGGGACTTTCCTAAGAGTATCAGTGTCTGCAACAACAAAACTGACAAAAAAAGTGTGACTCTGCCCAGACAGAAATACCTGCAGCAGAGCAATCTGCAGCTGCAGTCGCCCCTCTGGGCAAGGCCAGAGGAATCACTATTAGCAATATTCAGCAGTGACACCCTGTCCTCACAGGACTCCACGGGCAGTGACCGTCCCCCCAGGCTGGGCACTGCTGAGGTCCCTCAAGTGCTGTGTCCAGTTCTGACAGAGACAATTGAATGGGAAAAGGACACTGCTCCCTGGACCATCCTGGGGCCTTCACTGGGCTTTGTTGAGGCTTGAAGGAGCCCTGATGCCCTCCAGACCCCCCAGGGCTTTCAGTGTCTTGGCCTCACCAAGGCCCAGCTGTGCGGCAGAAGGTCACAACCGGTCAAGAAGGGTTGGAGGGAGCCCACAAGGTTAATGTTTCATAGAATTCCTATTCAAAGTCCATTGTCCCTTCCTGCCCACAGTCTACAGATACTAATCCAGTATCTAATTCATTTCTACATAGAGAAAAAAAACTGTCAATTCAAGGCTTACTTATGTATTTAATGTTTCTTTTTATCTGATAACAAAAACTGTTGCTGTGACTCTTGCTACACATTAAATGGGAGAAAAGTGAAAAGTAAGTAGCATATTGATTAGGCACGGCCTGGATGCCATAATTACATCATGGCCAATTGTTTGTTTCTTTGGTCTTGGCTGATTAGATAAATTTTTAGTCTGGATATATAATGAATAATTATTTCATAGAGTGAGTATAACTTAATAATATTATAAAATATAAAAATTAAAACAATAGCTCACGTTAGCATCCCAGCCAAAGCAGAATAAGATTTCACCACCACTCATAAAATCCTCCTGGATTTAGCACAAATACTGGTATTAATGTTGTACTAGACTCAGTGTATAATTCAAAATATCTAATTTATTTGGCCTCTGTTGGCAGACCAGACAACAGAGTCTCTTGCTCTGCCAGAGATCATCAGAGACATCTCTGACAATGCAAAAGAGAGATTTTCTTCTTCCTTTTTTTTTTGTCCCTTCCCTTCCCTTCCCTTCCCTTCCCTTCCCTTCCCTTCCCTTCCCTTCCCTTCCCTTCCCTTCCCTTCCCTTCCCTTCCCTTCCCTTCCCTTCCCTTCCCTTCCCTTCCCTTCCCTTCCCTTCCCGCACCTTCCCGCACCTTCCCGCACCTTCCCGCACCTTCCCGCACCTTCCCGCACCTTCCCGCACCTTCCCTTCCCGCACCTTCCCGCACCTTCCCGCACCTTCCCGCACCTTCCCGCACCTTCCCGCACCTTCCCGCACCTTCCCTTCCCTCCCCTCCCCTCCCCATCATTTTCTTTTTCCTTCTTCCTTCTCCTCTTTCCCCCTTCCTTTTCTTTTTCCCCTCAAAGCTTCAGCTTTGGCTCAGGATTACAGATCTGGCCCTGCATAAAATAATTTTCCTGTCCAAACCAGTTGTCAGGGCACCTTCTAAATATGAGAGAGAGACAAAGAGAGACAGAGAAAACAAATTGTCTCTGACTGTGAGAAGTGGGGTGTCCTATTCCTGGAAGCACAACCATCTTTCCATGAGTGGTGATCTCAGGTAAATGTCTGTGCTCATCAGTTATCAATAGCAGAGGCATATTCAGGACAGTTCCACATGCACAACATCTATTCATTGTTACCCTTTAAGAAGCCATCACTCTATTGCTCTGCTTTCAGGAGAAAACCCCTCAAATATGGAGTGTTTTATGCCATTTATATGCTTTCCCTCCTTTCAGACCAGAGGAAGGAAGGAGGAAAGGAAAACAGGAAAAGGAGGAGGAAGGAAAATAGGAAAAGGTAGTGGGAGGAAATAGAGCAGGGTTCAGTCCTGGGAAAGGTCCGTGCTATTTGCTGTCTGACTCCTTCAGTTCTGGGACAGCCACTGGCCCTGGGGCTGTGACTTCTCTTGGGTCCCTGCTGACATTTCTCTATTTACAGTAATCATTGGAGCTCTTTTCTTCACCTGGGTCTGTACTCTCCTCGAACACCAGAAAAGCTTTCTTGACATGCAGCAGCTTTTGGCAAAGGGTTCCTTAATTCAGTCCAGGTCCTCCTCCTTCTGTGGAACATGGCCCTGGGCAAAGAAGACAAAAAGTCACAAGGAGCAGACAGCACAGGGAAATTGAGTGCAAGAAAGAGAGGGAGGGAGAGCAGAGCACTGCAGTGAGCTGAGCCCTGAGCAGTCCTTTCCTCACTCCTGAGCAGTCCCTGTTTCTGCCTTCACCTGTCATTGCTGCTGTGATGGATGCAGTCAGAAGGGACAGGCAGAGTTGTTGGAAGGGTCAGCAAGGCTCTTTCTGCAGCAGCTGTGCAGAAGGGGGTGTTAAGGAAACTTCCTGGTCTGACCATTCCTGATGCTCTCTGGCCAGCACACTCCCACCACCAGAGATGTTTGGTGCTGGGACCAGAGCCCCTCCACAGCAGTGGCTCCAGTGCCCCAATGGGCCCTGCTGGACTCCCCCACACTCTCCACTCTCATACTCAGCCCCTGTATCCTCCCTGGTTCAGCCCAGGTTTCCCACAGCAGTCTCAGATGTCTGAGTCCATAAAGCCATTTATTCCCAGCGCAGTTACACAGGAACAGCCTGAGCTGTTCCTCCAGCAAAGGAATCCTTCAGTTTTATTCCCTCACAGTCTGCATGCCTGAGGCCCAAGTCTGGCTCTTCCTCCCAAGCCCTTGGCTCCTGCTGGTTCTCTCAGTGTCCCTTCCCCAGCTGTGCCACCACTCCTGGTGCCCTTTGCTGTGCTTTGTTGGCAGTTCATGGGCTTTTGTCTCGGGCTCCCACCTGGAGCTCAACTTGCAGCTGCCCCCAGCCACCTGCACCAGGTGTGTTCACAGCCAGGAGGAGGGGAGAGTGGGAGTGAGGTTGTTTTGGTTTTGTCATTGTTACTTGGCTTTCTGCTCTATTGGGAATTGCTGAGAAAGGAAAGCAATTGTCTCCAAGTTGAGTCTGGTGTGCCCATGATGGCAGCTGGTGAGGGATGTCCCAGGCTTTATGTGAGCTCATCAGTTGTATTTTTTCCTCCTGTCTAGTTGAGGAGGGGAAGTGAGAGAAGTTTGGTGGGCATCTGGCAGCCAGCCAAGGTCACCACTGTCTTTTCTCCATATATTTCTTCATAGCTAGTCAGGATAACCTCCAGGATTTGAGTCTGAAGGAATGGAAAATGGTCCCTTTCCTCTGAGGAAAATTGTGGCTGGGGTTGAATGCTGGGTTCTGCACTCTGCAAAAGCAGAAGGTCTTAATTTTGACCAAGGAAGATGATGTGTGTGTCTGTGAGAATTCTTAAAGCTCCAGAGCAGACAAGATGGGTTAGGGACCAGCTGGAAGTACAACAGAACATCTTAACAACTGTGTTTTCTTCTCTAGTCCTTGCCTACCACAAAGATTTTTCCCCTCTTTTCCCTTGCATTACAGAGTTAATCTTGAAAAATGGACACAGGTAACAAGAAATGAGGTCATGGCGAATTTTTTTGCTAAGAGTTATATTACTCATTTTTAGACAGTGATGCAAGGGAAAATAGGTAATTTTTAAAGCCTTGAGTAGATCAGAGGTTTGAGTAGTATAAGGGACATACATGTCCCAGAAAAGCTCTTTAATGCATTCTGAAAATCCTTAGGGAAATATCGTAGTGAAGTTTCCGCTTTTTCATTTTTATTTTTCTTTTCATGTGAACCAGTGGCTAGAAGAAATGAGCCGGTCGAGGTGGGTCCCAGGAGGCTTAACTAAGACCATAAGTAAGTGTGGACTTATGAATCCCATTCCTTTTGGCTGTGGGCATCCTCAGGAGCCCTTGGGATGCGATGTGTTATTCCCAAGAGAAGAGAGGCCAGTGGAGGTCTCTCCCCTGAGCATGTTATCTGCAGAACCCCTTCCAGAGCACAGCAGAAGGCCTGGCCTTTGGGGTGGGATCACTTTGATCAGAGGGGTGACCTTATTTGACAAGAGACACATCCTGCTCTAGCAGGGGGTATTGCTGAGCGAGGCTTTGAGGGTCAGGCTGAAATGAATGTGCAAAGGGACAGAACAGGGACCTGGGAGGTCCCTCTCCAGTCCTGCGGTGTGAGGCTGAAGAGCCTCACCCTCTTGTGGTGGCTGTGCTCTGGTGGGACCTGTGTGGTGCCTAGGTTCTGTGGCAGCTGAGGCAGCTTCCTGGCCCAGGAGAGCCTCAGTGGGCCTCAAGGGTCAGAAACCCCTCAGCACTGCTGTGGGGCTCCTGGTCCACAGAAACTCATGGCTCCTGGGCCAGCTGCGGGATGTGTTCTGCCCCTAAACCTGCTCAGTGCAATCCTGGAGTTTCTTAGGGAAAGGCCCTTGTTAAAAATCCTCTTTTTCTTCTTGATTTTATTTTCATATGTACCTGATGTCCAGTAACAACGGTCGTTGGCTATGGGGTTGAGAAACTCGTAGAAATGATAATCGAAGAGTCAAGTAAGTGTTCTGAATGCCATTCCTCTTGTCTGTGGTCATCCTTGGGAACTCTTGGGATGTGATGTGTTATCCCTGAGAGAAGTGAGGCCAGTGGAGGTCTCTTTCCTGAGCACACTGCCTGCAGAACCCCTTAACGAGCAGAAGGCCTGGCCTTTGGGGTAGGATCAGTTTGGTCAGAGAGGTGACCTTCTTTGACCAGAGACACATCCTACTCAAGCAGGAGGTATTGCTGAGCAATTGGTAATGATTTCAAAGGCATAGCACATCCCTTCTGGGATTTCCTTTCCTCTCTCTGAACACTAAAGGAGGAATCTCACCCTGGGCTTAGCTACAGGGATGAATGGCAGAAGCCTTTCTGTGCAGGTGAGTCCTTTGCCCCACTACCTGGAAACTAAACCCTGCCAAGCAGGAAGGAGATACAGAAGTGCATGAGGGCCCAGTGCAGTCAGATCAAACAATCCCACCTGTTTGGAAATTCCCATTTCCAAAGGCCTCCAGCCAGTCCTTTGTTATATTGCCCATCCCCATGCAGATGCCCAGGACCCCAGGCTCCCTGGGTGCAGGGATGTCCCAGCAACTGGCTTTTCCCAGCACAGATCAGGATAGCCTGGAGGAGAGGAAACCAAAAACCAACCTGTAGGAAGACCCAAGAAGAGACCCTTAAGAAGAGACTTTAAAACAGAGGATTTGATCATCCTCAGGCAGGATGGGTGGTCTCTCCTTCAAACAAGCAATGTCAGTTTCCCAGTGACACCAATCTTTTTCTACAGGAAGGAGAAAGGAGAAGAAGACCACAAGAGTCCTGGAATGTAAGATAGATGAAGCCTTCCAGGAGCTCAGGGAAAAAATTGAAACCGTACAGGAATATTTCAAAGAATTTCAGGAGTCCAGACAGAAGGAGCATCAGCTCCTCAGAGCAGAGCTGGAGAAGAACCAAGGTGAGCAAGGCCATTGCCAAGCAGACACTCATCCATCTGAAGGCAGAAGCTGCTCTACAGGCCAACCACTCATGTGAGCTCATCCTGCTCATTTCCTCAGAGGGGACATGGAGGGACAATCCTCCCCTGGGGAACAGCTTCTGTGATCCATGGCACTGAAACACCAACATGCTGAAGTGACCACCTCTGCAGGTGCAGGTGGTCAAAGTCCCTCTTCTGTTCCTCATTTTGCAGAGGGTGTGTGCTGGGAGTTCTCTCATTGCCTGATACTTGCTAAGGTTCCCCCTTGAAGTGATGTTCCCATCTCTCTCCCTTTCCCCACTGCCCTTCTCCTGTTGCCCCACTGCTGGTCCTGTGCTGAGGCACATGTGAGATCAGCCTTGTTTCCCTGTTGATGATGAGCAGGGAGAGGAGCTTCCCTGAGCAGAGCCTGGACGTGTCTGTGAGCGCAGGGCCTGTGCAGAGCAGCTCTGCCTGCAGGAGCTGGTGCTGGGAAGGGGAAGGAGTCAGCTGGGGCAGACTCCAGTGTGGGGCTGGCTGGCCCCAGACCCTGCCCCAGGGCCTGGCTCAGGCCCTGTGTGTGTTGGGAACAGCCTCTTGCCCCCAGGGCAGGGAAAGCTGAGGAATAATCTGCCTTCCCTGACCATGGGTCCTGTTCTTGCTCCAGCTGCAAACAGCAAAACCACAGCAAGGAGCAGCCAAGAAGAGTCCAGGGAAACTCCTGGAATTCCTGCTGGCTCAAGCCATTGTGGGCTTGAAAATAAGCCTGTGGCCACCTTTGCAAAGGTGGAGGCCTGTTTATTGAGCTACAGAAAGCAGAAATGAGAGGTTGAAAAGGGATGAAAATTTGTTCTGAGTTTCTTGGGCCCTCCCTGCTGAAAGTCTGAGGGTAAAGGGAAAACCATTTCCAGATTGTGCCTTCATGTGGCCAAACAGAATTCCTGTGAGGTGAGGATTTCTAATGGGGAATGAGGAAGGGAAAAACCACCCACAGAAGAGCCCCGAGGACAGAGTCTCTGCCAGGGAGGTTAAATCCAGAGCCTTTGGGCATTCTTGTGTCAGATAGATGTGTTGGGAAGGATGAGAATTTAACAGAAAAGTTTTATGGATGTGAATGCTTAGCAGAAGGTTCTCTAGAAACTTATCAAAGCAAGCTTTGATATATTGAAATATGTTTTTAGGGATAGTTGTTGCTGAAACAGCTGAGAGAACAAAGGTTTAGTCAAGTTGGAAAGTTTAGAGCAAAGGTTTAGTCAGTTAGAAGGAAGTTTCATTGCTAAAGTGCAACAGGCTAAGTGGTCTTCAAAGTATGTTGCTACCAAGAAAAATACATAGACAGACAGGAGGATGTTTTTCACCAAAGCAAAAACTGCAAAACAAGTTTCAAAGTTTAATGTGTAATTACTAACTCAGATGATTAGTTAGTCACTAACATAGTATGGTAATTTTAGCAGTTTTGATAGGATATATGTAAATGTAAAGGTATCGTGTGTGATGTTGTTATGTAATAATATGCACAGAAAAAGAAAGAGATACAATGCATTGTAACCAGAACCAAGGAGGCTTCAGGACACATGGCTTGCCTATAGCCAGCAGCTGTAGGCCGACCCACAACCCCCTGCTGTAACCTAAGCTATGGAATAAACAGCATTAGAAAGCAAAGCCATCTGAAGTCCCCATCTCTCCATTGGCTCTTACATAGCTGGTCTCTTGCTCAAGGAAATCAAAGATTAGTGACATCTTTCATTCTTCACAGGAAAGAAGGAGGAGAACTTTGCAAGGGTCCTGTTATCTAGGACAGAGAAAGAAATCCAGGTACTCTCCAAGAGAATTAAAACTCTGCAAAAAGAAGTACAAGAATGGCCAGAGACCACAATGTATGAGCTTGAGCTTCTCAGAGCAGATCTGGAGAAGAACCAAGGTGAGCAAGGCCATTGCCAAGCAGACACTCATCCATCTGAAGGCAGAAGCTGCTCTACAGGCCAACCACTCATGTGAGCTCATCCTGCTCATTTCCTCAGAGGGGACATGGAGGGACAATCCTCCCCTGGGGAACAGCTTCTGTGATCCATGGCACTGAAACACCAACATGCTGAAGTGACCACCTCTGCAGGTGCAGGTGGTCAAAGTCCCTCTTCTGTTCCTCATTTTGCAGAGGGTGTGTGCTGGGAGTTCTCTCATTGCCTGATACTTGCTAAGGTTCCCCCTTGAAGTGATGTTCCCATCTCTCTCCCTTTCCCCACTGCCCTTCTCCTGTTGCCCCACTGCTGGTCCTGTGCTGAGGCACATGTGAGATCAGCCTTGTTTCCCTGTTGATGATGAGCAGGGAGAGGAGCTTCCCTGAGCAGAGCCTGGACGTGTCTGTGAGCGCAGAGACCCTCTGGCAGGGCCATTAAACCACAGCCTTTGGTATCCTTGTACCAGATAGCTTGTCTCCCCCTCAAGGAGGAATAATTTGTGACTCAATGGCATTATTCTTTCTTCACAGGAAAGGAAGAGAAGGAAATTTCAAGGGCCCTGTTATCCAGGTTGATTTGGAAATTCCAGCAGCTCTTCAAAAAAATTGAAACTTTGGAAGAAGATTTAGAGGAATTGCTGAAGACATCACAGCATGAGTTTCAGCTTCTCAGAGCAGACCAGAAGTAACAAGGTGAGCAGGGGCATGGCCAAGCAGGCTTCCATCTCTCTGAAGGCAAAAGCTGCTCTACAGGCCAACCATCCTATGAGCTCATCCTGCTCAGCTCCTCAAAGGGGATGGGACAGTCCTTACCTGGAGTGAACCTGGGTAGAGGCCCAAAGAAGCTGACTTTAGTCATGGGATGTACCACCACAATGTGAGTAAAGTCAGCTTTTCTGAGCCTCTCAGCTTTTGTGATCCTTGGCATGGAAACTTCTCCATGCTGCAGTGTTCTCTGCAGGTTCTCCTGAACTCTGCAAGGCCCCTCTTGGCTCTCTTGTCTTTGAATAGTGTGTGTAGGTATGACCTGACATGTGGTAAAGGTGTCTAAATCCTCCTGCCCACTCACCTTCCTCTTGACAGAGTGTTGTCTGCCACAGCCTGCAGATGCTGTCTGGGGAGATGGAGAGAGATGATCCCTGCTCTCCATCCTGCCCCCCAGCTCTTTGCCAAGCCCTCAGGAATACCCACAGGGCCTGTGCCCTTTCCTCAGCCCTCCTGCAGTCCATCCATCCAAACCAGCTGAAAGAACCTGGTAAGGAATAAGCCCAGTCACCCATCCAGGCTCAGGGCTGACCTTCTGGAAAGGGACTCTGTGGAGAAGGACCTGGGGGTTCTGCTGGACAAAGAGCTGTCCAAGAATCAGCAATGTGTCTTTGTGGCCAAGGCACCCAATGGCTGCCTGGGCTGCCTTAGGAAGGGCTTTGCCAACCTCCAAGGGAGGGGCAGCTGTGGTGGGGCACATCTGGAGCTCTGTGTCCCATGCTGGGTTCCTCAGCACAAGAGAAACCTGGAGCTCTTGGGATGGGCCCAACTGAGGAACTACAAAGCTGATCAGAGGCCTGGAGCATCTCTCTGGTGAGGAGAGGCTGAGGGAGCTGGGCCTGTTTGGTCTGGAGAAGAAAAAGCTAAGAGGGGATCTCATCAATGGACAGAAGTGTTTGAAGGGTGGGTGTCAGGAGGATGGAGCTGGGTTCTTCTTGGTGGTGCTGAGTAATGGGGTGAGAGGCAATGGGCAGAAACAGAAACAAAGGAATTTCCACCTAAACACAAGCAAGACCTTCATTACTGTGAGGGTGACTCAGCAGTGGGACCAGTTCTGAGACAGATTGTGGAGACTCCTTCTTTGGAGAAATTCAAAAGGCAACTAGATATAAATCTGACTAATGGTCTATGGGAGACCCTGTTTGAGTGGGAGTTTGGACTAGAAGACCTCAAGTGGTCCCTTCCAATCTAACCCATTTGGTGGTTTGTGAGGGTAGGAGGAGCTTTTTATTCCTCTCTCCTCTCCCATGACCAGACCTAAGGGAACAGCTGCAGCTGTGCCAGGGTAGGACTGGGTATCAGGAAAAGGTTCTTCCCCCAGAGGCTGCTGAGGCACTGAACAGGCTCCCCAGGGTTTGGTCATGGCCCCAAGGCTGCCAGAGCTCCAGGAGCATTAGGACAACACCCCCAGGCACAGGATGGGATTATTGGGGTGTCCTGGGTAGAGCCAGGAGCTGGAATCAGTGATCCCTACGTGTCCCTTGCAGGTCAGGGTATTCCATGATTCTGTGATTCTTTCCAGAGCCCATGTGCTCTTGAACCTTGGGAGGTGGATGCTTCAGGGAGAGAAGACAATAGGACTGGGAGAGCCCCAGAGGAAGAGCTTAAGGGAATCTTGGGCTTAGGCCCTGGGCAAGGCCTTGTCCCTGTCCTCTGGCTCAGGAGTGCTCAGTCTGTCCTGGTGTGGCTTCTGTCAACTCCAGCTTGCTATGAACAGTGTCTCTTTCCCTGGACAAAGCATCTCAGGACTTTGATCATTCATACTCCACTATGCTTTGGGCTTTGGGCTCTTTGGTAGGGAAAGGAGATCAGAGACTTCTTGGTCTTTTTGAAGTGTAAAGGCCCAGTGTTGTTACTGGTTCAAGGTGTCCCCTCAGGGCAGACAAGGTCACTGTCCCAGTGAGGCTGATCCTTCCTCTCAGGAATGACAGTGGAGCCTGCCAAGTGTCCCCATGGGCAACTGGTGTAGGAAAGTGGCCTTTCTTCCCTGGGAGCTCCTTCTCTGTGAAAGCCCATCTCCTTTTTAGTCCATGGTCTGGCCATTCTCCTGGCCTCTCTTTCCCATGTGAAAATTAAGGAGAGGCTGAACTCATCTCTCAGCAGCTTTTAGTCCTCTCACCTCAGAGAAGTTTGAGCCAGGAGCCCCATGTCTGGAAAACAAAATTATCACACACCCTGATTTGCTGTTTCCTTTTGGAGCCATGAGAACAGAACTAAATAAAAGAACAGAGCGAAGAGCAGGGGAGTGTGAGGGTGGTCTCAGAGCAGATAGTTGGTGGACCCTCTTTTGATCCCCTTCCAGTGTGTATTGGGTGACACATCCTGAGAAGAATCAAACCCTGGAAATTACTGTGGACAATGAACAGATTTTAAGGCACTCTGAAAATATCGCAGTGGGGAAGTTTCAGTTGGGCATCAGGAAACAGTCAAGGAGCTGCTGGGCTGTGGTGGGGAAGGTGTATCCCTACAGCAGATGGGACCAGTGAAGAGCCCTGCAGCTAAAGACACTCCCATTGCATGGCAAACCAGAGGGATCTCCTGCAGGGAAATTCATCTCCCTTGTTCCCTATCCCTTCTACCCTGCCACCAGCATGGCATCTTTCTCCTCAAGAATGCCTGCCTAGATTTCAGGCCTGGTTGGAGTTCCTGCTGGTGAACCCCCAAGTATCCCAGTGCCTCAGGCTTTGCTTCCTTTGCAGGATGGCCCAGGGCTCCTGGGTGTTTCCCAACTTGGAGAAGCAGTGTTTCACTTCAGGAGAACATCATCAGTTTGGGCAGAGGCTTGGGCACACTCAGGTCTGAGCACACTCAGGAAGCCTTGGAAAATCCATTCATTGTCTGCTTTTCTCTTTTTCCCAGAGAGATTTTAGAAATACAGCTCTACAGCTCATCCCTATGCTATTGAGGAAGCACAGGGAAGATGATGGAGGCAAGTCTTGAGTGAAGCTCTGGAAAATACATTCCACCCCTCAGAGAGCTGTTCTGAGAAGAACATGTTCAGGAAAGGGTGATTTGATGACTTTTCATTGCCATGTACTGCCCAAGGCCCTGCCTGTGCTTGTCAGGAGCCCTCACAGCTCTGGGCAGCCAGCTTGCACTGCCTGTGCAGTCCCAGCTCTGACTCCTGTTTTGGCCTCTTGGGCCTCTCAGGAAAAGTATCTGCAGCTCATCTTGCTCCAGATGACTGCAGCAGCTGGTTCTTCTTTCAGTCTGAGCTGAGCCAGAGGCCTTTAGCTGATGCCATTGCACCTTCCTCAAGTCCTGCCAGGGATGAACCCTTTCCTGATAAGTGTGAAAATGTGAGGCAAGAAACGTTCCCTTATCCTTGTGGCAGTGTGTATCACTCTTCCTCTCTAATCTATGTGGAAGAATTATCCTGGACTGGTGCTGTCCTGTTACTGAGGAGTAACTGCTTAAAGCTTGCAAATCACCTTCAGACTTTTCAAGGAGTTGGTCCTGACAGCTGTTGTGGGTTAATCCCCTCCAGCAGCCAAGCCTGCTTAGGGCCTACTTGGGGCCACTCACTGACTCGCCCATCAGCAGGATCAGGGGGAGAATTGAAAGGGTGAAAGCGAGAAGAAAACTCGTGGGTTGAGGTAAAGGCAGTTTAGTAGGGAGAGCAAAAGTCAAGCACACAAGCAAAGTGTGGCAAAGCAAAACACCCATTCCCATGGGCTGGCAGGTGCTCAGCACCTCCCGGAGAGCAGGGCCCCATCCCATGGAATGGTGACTTGGGAAGGCAAACACCATCACTCCAAATGTCCCCCACTTTCCCTACTGAGCATAATGTCATAGTCTGGGACATTTCTTGGGTCAGCTGGGGTCATCTGTCCCAGCTGTGTCCCCTCCCAACCTCCCATGAGCCCCCCAGCCCCAATGTGACTGAGTGAAAAGGAAAAGGCCTTGGCTCCATGTGGCCACTGCTCAGCAATAACAAAAGCATCTCCATTATCATCCCTGTGTTCAGCACAAATCTCAAAGACAGCCCCGTATCAGATACTGGGAAGAAAATTAATCCAGACCAAACCAGCCCACCGGACACAAGCAGTCCTGGAACTGCCTTCTCCAAGGGATAGAGGAGACAGTGAGGAGTGTGCCAACCACAGGGCCTTGCTGTTCTGCTGACTAAAGTGCCTGTACAGGGGGCATCAGAACCAGCTGCCCTTGGCTGCAGCACAACAAGCCTGGCTTTTTCATGAGTAACATTCTGCTTCCCTGAGTCCCCCCAGTATCCACTTGGCCCTCCCAGGTGAGGGCAGGGGATTGGTGATTGAGAAGGAGGGAAAGCTCTGTTGTGTTCCCCTGTGCAGTGGTTCAGTACATGAAGAGGAGATGTGGGTTTGCTGCAAATCTTGCACAGCCTGGAGCTGCAGATCATGCCCATGTGTGTCATAGGTGGAACAGGAGAGTCCAGGGCCGCAGGACCACCCTGTGGGGGTTGCAGTGGGAGAAGAGAGTCAGATTTGGTGCAGCCTGTGCACATCCTTGGGATGAAATGGACACAGTTCAGAGCTTGGTTGCGAGTTACTGCACAGCACAGATGAACAGAGGGCAAAGGCAGGGTGAGAAATGGTGTGCAGTGTTGTAACAATTGCCATCACAACCTGAAAGCACTGTGGGAGCGAGCTTTCACTAGAAATGGCCTTGACTTCTATCCCCTCAGCTCCAGAGAGGTCCCGTCTGATCCTGATCTTATTTGGTGGTTTTGGAGTATGTCCTCACATGTTGCTGTATTGCACCTCCTGTATCTCAGCTTGTTCTATTATTTGATAAGCCCTATTGTAAAAAGCTACCAAAAAAAAAAAAAAAATTCCACACATTTACTGGGAATTTATTGTGTCACAGCTTGTGCCTGTTGCCTTTTGTCCAATCAAGGTCCATCTCCAAGAAGATGTCAAATGGAGAGAGAGATGTAGCAAGGCCACTGAGCCCCAAACTGGTCCCCAAGTCTTACAGACATTGTTACCTTGGCATGTGGTGGAGTCTCCATCCCTGGAGATATTCAAAACCTACCAGATGAGGTTCTGGCCAACCAGCTCCAAATGTCCCTGCTTGAGCAGGGCGCTGGACCAGATGATCTCTGGAAATCCCTTCCAACCTCAATTAATCTCTGTTATTCTGTGCAGGGCATGAGACATCTGAAAAGGTTCAGAATCTATGAAGTCAAGTGGAGCTTTATCTGTACCCAGTTCCTATGTATGTTTAATTTTCACTTCCTCTTGGCTGTTCAATCTTTTGCAGGCATGGTTATAGGAAAGTGCATAAGAAGACGAGTGGTGCAATACAGACACACAGACAACTTCTGCATGGATGAAATATTGATCACTGAGCAAAATGGGAGTCTGGAATAAATTCACAAGTTTTTGGAGAAATAATTATAATGTATTGTCTCTATCACTTTATTTCATACTTCTGGTTGTGGTTGAAGAAATAATGGAGCTGGAATGGAAAGGTCCTCAGAAAAGTCATTAAAGAAGTTGTATGTTGTTTCCTACTTTTTCCATCCAACCTTCATTACATTTTTCCTGAGTTTGACCTCCCACCCTGCCTGCGTTTTCAGGGCTCACTGTGTGGGGAAATGCTCATGCTGCTGGAAGAGTGAGATAATTTTTAGGGCATTCACCTCCTGTGCTTTGGTTTCTAATCCTCCTGTGTCATGGCAGATACATCGACTGTGTGGTACCAACAAAAGATGGAAACAGCAGCCAAAAGCCACCTAAAGCAGAGCAGCTGCAAGACCCAGCAAGTTCTACACCAAATCTCAGGGAAGAGCCCTGGGAATTTTGGACATTGAATATTCTAACATTTCATGTGTATAAAGAATCTGGGATGCACTGCAGTATAGGAATAATTTCATCTGGAGAATGAAGTGTTCAGTTGCAGTTATGATTTTTATGTCACATGTTTACTACATTCACATTACCCATCTTCTTTTCTGCTTCTGTTTTTAATAAATTTATATCAACACAAGTTTATATTTAGCATGTTCCTTTTGAGGCTGAAATCTGAACTAGGAATGTCTTGCCCCAGGGTAACTCTGGAAACTTACACATATGTTTTGTGTCTGGTTCTTAAAGCAAGATTTCTGACTATAAGAAATAAGATAATACACTGAAAAGAGAGAGAGAGAGAGAGAGGCTGCTGTTCCTTCTTCCAGTGAGTCTATGTCTTGCCATCAGTTCCATCTAACCATAGCAGGAGCAAGGAATATATTTCAGAATAACTATGTGACCTAAAGGAAGGGCTTTAATAGAAGCACTCCTCTCATGCAGGTGCAGAACATCTTTAGGAACATTTAGTTCTAGTCCTGTTACCTGGACAATCCTGACTGTTCCGGTGTTTCTTTTGCATAAAACAAGGAAGAAATAAGCCAAGAAGGAAGAAGTGTCTTCAGGCTTAAAGGGCAGAAGAAGTGTCAGCTGATCCTTGTTGAACATTGTGCTGGTTTGCTTGTTCCCAGGGGCAAGGAATGAACAGGGGTCTCATGACAATAGAACTTGGTGAGCCCAAATCAGGTGTCCATGTCTGCATCACCATTGAGGGTGAGCGGTACATTCAGGTGCTCTGTTTTTCCTCAGGTCTGAGAGGTTCAGCAGCAGCGTTTTGGAAGGAAAAAACAGGTCCAACCTGTTGCTCTAAAGAGGAGAAACAGGGAATGAGCATTGCCCAGCTGCAGGCACTCCTAGTCTCTGGTTCAGAATTGGAAATTCAATTCCACTGTGGGTTTTTCACACCAGCAGAGCTCTACCACTTCATTCAGGAATTTGGAGGCTACTGCTGTTCTTTCAAAATGTATTATTGATGAAATCCTACAGGACAGAGGAGGAACACTGAGCTTCCAAAGCTGTTTTTCACTGAGAAAGTCCATGGGCAAGGGTCAGTGGGCTTCATGGCCAGGCATGGCCACAGCTGTGATGGAGCTTGAGACCAAAGCACGCATAACTCAGCTCAGTCAGGGACACAAGGTGTTGCAAAGATAAAAAATGTAAATGGAATGTAAATTGAGCTCCTGAAGCTAAAATGGAGTTTCAGGGTATCTGGATGGAGTCAAGGTACCAGTTGCTCTGTGAGGATGACTAAAGACAGATGGCCAATAGCACAGTCTCCTGGGCACAAAAGCTGAGAGCAGCAAGGGAGGGAAGATTGTTCTCACTCATTTTTGTAATCACATGAAAAAAAGAGTATTATCCAAAAGTTGATAATACCTAAACACTGTTCCTTGCAATCTTCTCAACCAGAGCTTGGCCTCCTGGGCATAGTGAACAACAATGGTTTTGTTTGTGCCCTGCTCTGGTCATTTGAACCCAGAGACTCAGAAATCAGTGTCACACTAGAAGCAGCCCAACAAGGTACTGGGGAAGCCTCTCCAAGGAGCTACAGAACTTGAGATTAATGATGATAAGGTCAAGTGCCTGTGGATAAGGATCAGGGGGAAAGCCAACAAGGCTGACATCTATTGCACCAGGCTGGAGCTTATCTGGCTCTATCACTTCGGCCTGTGACAGGGGTGGGTCACACCCCAGGAGCAGGATGACCTGAGATGTGACTAGAGCACTTGCTCTATGGCTTTTTAGCTGTCAGTCTGCACTCTGAGGAGACAAGGATAAGAGGGAGGTCTTTTGCATGGGATAATAGAGGATTTATTGCTCTGGGCAATCTTGGGGGCAAAAGACAGAAAATGCGAGCATGCAACAGCTGAAATAGGGAGGCGGTTCAAAGGGAGGGTATAAAACATCAGCTAATCAGAGATGTCCTGGGGAGGATAAAAGGCAGGGTTCACAAAATCATCATCCAATGAGGGAGGTAGTGGGGGAAAGTTGGATCACATGGACTAATCAAGTGTCGAAGTTTAGGGGATTTCTGAAGTGGAATTCCAAGGATGCGGTGGGCCTAAGACAGATTGACAGAAGACTCAGGGTAGATTGACAACATGGGGTGGGAGGGTCTCATTTGGACCAAACCATCAACTTAGGTAATAACAGAACATACCATTAACAAGAAACACACTGCAACAGACATCCTGGTGGGGGTCTGTTTTAGACCACCCAGCCAGGATGAATAGGTGAATTAGTCTATAAGCAGCTGGAGAATGTTTTGTGATTGACAGTTCTTGTTCTTGTTCCTGTAGCAGACTTTAACTTGCCAGATGTCTGCTGGGAACTCAACATGGTGGAGAAGAGGCAGTCCAGGAGGTTCTTGGAGTGTTTGGAGGGTGGCTTCTTGTTACAGCTGATGAGTGAACTGAGCAGGGTTGGTGCCCTGCCAGACCTGCTGTTTGCAAACAAAGAAGGTCTGGTTGGGGATGTGAAGGTCGGAGACTGTCTGGAGCACAGAATCCATGAAATAATCGAGTTTTCAAAATTCTGTGAAAAAAGGTGGGGCAGCAACAAAACTTCTACACTGGAGTTACAGAGAGCAGACTTTGGCCTGTTCAGGGTGCAGATTTGAGGAGTACTGAATCAGGTACTGATTTTTTTAAGGGAAACAGCCCTTAAAAACTAAAGGGTCCAGGAAGGATGGACACACTTCAAGAAACAAATCTTGAAGTTGCATGAGTAGCCTGTCCCTGCATGCCAAAAGATGAGCCAGCAAGGAACACAGCTGGCCTGGATGGGCAAGGAGCTTTTGAAGGAACTCGGGGAGGGGTGGGGGGGAAAGAGGGTGCATCACACTTCGATGGAGGGCCAAGCAACTCAGGAAATGTATAAGGATAGTCATTGTCCTGGGGTGACTGTGGTGTCAAACTGTATCCCCATTCATCCACCTAGCCCAGAAATAGGTTTTGTATCCTTAAAACTTCATCTAAGAGTAAAAGTGAGTGGAGAATAAGCACTGAGTCTGTTATCAGAGACTGTACTTGCTCCCCCTGCATCCCGGGATGGGGTTTTGACTACAGCACAGTCAGACAACAAGAGAGAGATCGCCTTGGCTTTCCAACTAGCAGAAGCAGAGAGGTCTTCCTGGACTGTTTTCTTTCCCTTTTCCTTGGAACAGATCGAACCTGCTCTGGACTGGGGACTCGGGGGAGCACCGGTGTCGCCCTGAAAACTCAGCTTCTGAGCTTGCTGACATGGTTTTCTAAGGACTTTCCTAGGACAGTAACTGTAAACATAGATATGTGTACATTCTTTCTGTTACACGTCTTGTGATGGGCATCTCTCATGGCCAGTGCAGTGAGAAAGTGTTATCCTGACCATCCAATCCCCAGCCGTGGTCAGGAGCCTATAAATCCTGGGAGGAAAAATAAACACTCTCTTTCTTTCACCACACCTCGACCTGTGTCCATGTGATCTATTCATCTTCAGCAGTAACACACCGGGATCTTGCACCTGTGGACTACTGGGAGCCCAGCCTGGGCAGCGGCATTTTCCAGTGCCAGAGGGACTGATAACAGAGCGAACATCCACAGCTAAGAGACCCTCTGAATTTGTCATCTCTTCAGAGCTGCGAGAGGTTTTGTAATTTGATCTCATTCGTTCTTGTGCTGAGTAGTGCTTTGCCAGTTAAATAAATAGGTTTCTTCCACTTCTCTTAGAGAAATCCCTTCCCGAACCAGTTGTAGTGTGGGAGAAAGGGGACACGTGGGTTAGCTTCCCGGCAGAGGGGGGCCCCATTGGAGGTTTTCTCCCAAATTTGCCCTAGACCAGGACAGTCATGCAGAAAGGAAATTAGAGTGATGAAAGCTCAAATAGAACTTAACCTGGCCACTTCTTTTAAGGAAAATAACAATGCTTTTTAAAATACATTAATAGCAAAAGGAGCGAGGACACCCTCCATTCCTTATTGGACACAGAGGAAAAGGCTGAGGTACTTAATATCTTCTTTGCCCAAGACAAGTGTTCTCCTGAGCTGGTAGATGGCACAGTGAGCAGAACAGACCTGCTGTAATCCAGGAGGAAGCAGCTGGGGACCTGCTGAGCCACTCAGATACTCACAGGTGTCTCTGGGACCAGATGGGATCCATGCTAGCGCCATGAGGAAACTAGTGCATGGGCTCCCCAAGCTGCTGTCCTTCATTTACCATCAGTCTTGGCTCACCGGGGAAGCCCCAGAGGACTGGAGGTACCAGAGTGACCCCATCCCCAAGAAGGGCTGGAAGGAGGATCTGGGCAACTCCAGGCCTGTCAGTTTGACCTTGGTGCTCAGCAAGGTCATGGAACAGATCACCTTGAGTGCCATCACAGGGCACCTCCAGGATGGCCGAGGGATCAGACCCAGCCAGCGTGGATTTCAGTATCTGCACTGATGATCTGGATGAGGGGATTTGTTGCACTGAGAATCAGACTGTTTTCATAATTTTTAGCCACTTACCCAGGAAAGTAACTATAAACATAGATGTTTATACATTCCATTAAAGATATGCCTTTTGATAGACATCTCTCACAGCTAGTGTGGTTGGGAATGTGGAAACCTGACAATCCAATCCCTGGTCATTGTTGAAAACCTATAAATACTGAAAGAACAGAACAAACTTCCTTCTTCCCTCATCACACTTCGAGCTGTGTCTGTGTGAATCATTTCATGTCCAACAGCAACAGGAATTGAGTTCAACATCAGCAAATTTGCAGGTGACACCAAGCTGGGTGTGAGTGTTGATGTGCTGCAGGGCAGGAGGGCTCTGCAGAGGGACCTGGAATGGCTGGATCCAGGGCCCAAACCCAACAAGGTGATGTTTAACAAGACCAAGTGCTGTGTCCTGCACTTTGGCCACAAGCCCTGCAGCACTACAGGCTGGGGACAGGCTGGCTGGACAGCAGCCAGGCAGAAAGGGACCTGGGGCACTGATGGACAGCAGGCTGGGCATGAGCCAGCAGTGTGCCCAGCTGGCCAAGGAGGCAAATGGCACCTGGCCTGGATCAGGAATGTTGTGGCCAGCAGGACCAGAGCAGGGATTCTTCCCCTGTGCTTGGCACTGGTGAGGCCACACCTCAAGTGCTGTGTCCAGTCCTGGGCCCCCAATTTAGGTAGGATATGGA
Source organism: Poecile atricapillus (assembly GCF_030490865.1). Taxonomy (NCBI): domain Eukaryota; kingdom Metazoa; phylum Chordata; class Aves; order Passeriformes; family Paridae; genus Poecile; species Poecile atricapillus. Next base: position 1,740,727 of record NC_081285.1, read on the forward strand.
GGAGCTGGAGCATGTCCAGAGAAGGGCAACAAGGTTGGTGAAGGGTCTGGAGCACAAGTCCTGAGAGTTCCTCCCTGAGAAGCTGAGGGAGCTGGGGATGTTTATCCTGGAGAAGAGGAGGCTCAGGGAAGACAAGGTGGTGTCAGGGCACAGGCTGGACCTGATGATCTCCAAGGTCTTTTACAGCCTTGCTGATTCTGTGATTCTCTGAAACCACGCTTGGAGCAGTTTCAGGATGAGCCCTGGGCATCCTTCTCAGAAGGTGCAGCAGCCCAGGTCCCTCAGCTTCTCCACACAGGCCCCAAAGCCCATCCTGTCAGTCCTGCAGAGCCTCTCCAGCCCCTCCTCATTTCCCAGAACAGGAAGCCCCACACCCAGACACAGCAGCCCAGATGTGCCCCCCTGGCCTGTGCTGCCTCTGGCAAGGGAGCAGCACAAGGAACAACAGGACACTGCAGACAATTCCTGAAGCACTTGTAGGATGATCCTGCTCCCCAAGGGACATTCCCGTGGTGCCAGCTCAGGAACTGAAATGGGGAGTGGGGCCAGAGAGGAAAGGGCAAACAGATGGGCTGTTTGCAGGGCAGGGGACAGGGGTGTGCAAGAGGAAGAAATCGAGCAGGAAAGAGGAAAGCAAGCAAATGTGGAGCAAAGGAAATGCTCAGGGCTGTCTGGAGGTGGCTGCCAGGCAGCCCTGGATCTGAGCAACAACATCTGCAGTGGGACAGGAAACTCACAGCTCATGGGAACAAACTTTCTGGCTGACTTTGCAGAGCCCCAGCCATGCTGCTTGCCCCCAGCCTGCCCACAGCCACCCTGGGGCTGCTCACAGGGGTTTTCTGTGCTGAGCTTTGGCCTGGGTGTGTTCTTGAGAGAGCCTGGACAAGGAGCCTGGAGCCCCCAGGCCCTGCCCTGAGGCGTCAGCGCTGCCCCAGCAGTGCCCATGGCCTGTCCCTGCTGCAGCCCCGGCACTGCCACCCCCAGGGCTGTGCCCGGCCCCGAGAGCACTCAGGCCCTGCAGCAACACCAGGGCCAGGAGGGCAGCGGGGCAGAGACACGGGAGCAGCACTGGCAACACCAAGTGCTGCTGCTCCTGGGCACAGCTGCTGTGCCAGCACTGATCTGCCCCAGCTGTGTACACAGACACTGCTGCTGCAGCTCCAGAGAAGGGAACAAAAGGGGGATCTCTGGAGAAAACTTTGCTGGGAGATCCTTTAGTTCATTTAAAGCCACCAAGAGTGCAGCTTTTCATTGACACAGTCTGGGGCCACAGCAAAGTTGAAGAGAAATAAAATGAGAATGGGCAGAAAGACCTTTCTGTAGGAAAACATTTTAACAAAGCAAGGGCATGATATTTTAGTCAAAGCCTGTCTGCACAACCCAGCTCTCAATCCAGGCGACAATTCTAAGGACAGTTGTTGCTCTGAAAACTCAGTTTTTCGATCTTGTTGACATAGTTTCTAAAAACTTTCCCAGGACAGTGACTGTAGACATAGATGTGTATCCATTCTTTCTGATACACGTCTTTTGATAGACATCTCTCACAGACAGTGCAGTTGAGAAAGTGTTAACCTATCCAATCCCTGGCCATGGTCAGAAACTTATAAATACTGAGAGAAAAAATAGCCACCTTTCTTTCACCACACCTCAAAGTGTGTCTGTGTGACTCATTTCGTGTCCAACAGCAACAGACAGTGTCCTTGAAGCTCTCCTGGAACAGTGAGAATAAAGAAAAACAATGGCATTATGTACTGGGGAAAGAATGTAAAACAAAATGTATTAACCAGTAGTAGCTTGCTAAGCTCGCAGACCCTGTCGGACCCTATAAAAGTGTGCTAAAGATAGAAATAAACAACACTCACTATACTTCTATGAAGACTCGGTGAATAGTCTGAGTGGTTTTCCAATGGGTCCCCATTAAAAATCCGTCCCGATCCAAACCCCCCAAACCTCCAGTACATCCCGCCCCCAGAGGTTAGCAATAGCTGTGGTAACATAAACCTGAACTATTGCAGATTGTCCCTCTGAGTTCATGATCTGCACCAGCTGCTGGCTGATGAAGCATGTGGCCGTTCCACCCAACCCTGCGACAGGAGACTCCACAGGATCCAGAGGCCACTGCGGGGGCCACACAGAGGAGGCCAGGATGGTGACATCGGCACCTGTGTCGATCAGGCCTTGCAGGTGGATTTCTGGTGGGGTAGCAGCAGGGAGGCACAGGGTACACCACATCTCAGGCCTTTCATCAGTCAGGGTTGCAGTCCAGTACACCTGAGGTGGTCCAGTCGATCCAAAGTAACCGTCTCCTTGTCACCAGCTCACAGACCTAGAAACTGAGGACTTGAAAGGCACAAATTGAGCAATGCATGTTTTCTCAGGAACAGTGAGGGGAGGGGTGGGCGTGGAAACCACAGCAGAAATTTGTCCTGAATAATCAGCATCAATAAGTCCCAGATGCACAATGATACCCTGGAGGGCGGCACTCGACCACCCCATCAGGAGAGCACTTTTACTCTCCCCCAGGGGTCCATAGGCATCCAAAGGAACTCTGTGCACTTTGCAAGAATTCAGGACTACTGTTGCTGCTGTGCATATATCAAGTCCAGCTAAGCCAGAGGTGTTAGCCACAAGCTGGCTGAGCAAGTCCACATCAGCTTCAGGACCTGGGGAAATGCTTATGTCTGAGCGTGTTTCCCCTTCGAGCTCAGCTTTGTATTTCCCTGATCTGGCAGAGGCTGGCCTTTAGTCTCAAATTTCACTGTACAAGGCTCTGCAAAGTGACTGCGCACACAGAAACAAGGGAGCTTTCCCTTTCTGCTTCTGTTTCCCCTGCTTCTTGGTGGCTTGTGCTGTTTCCTGCTTCTGCTGCTTACCTTTTTGTCCCTTGGAGGACCCTGGTAAGGCAGTAGCCAAGGCAGCCACCTTGCAATCTGGGGTGCCCGTGTTTGCACAAGCCTGAGCCATCTGTGCCACAGATGGGTCACCTGGGAGGGCCTGTATTATCCTCTTACAGTCATCATTGGCATTGCTTCTTGCCAACTCTGTGAGCAGTAGATGTCTCAGTTCTGGTTCATCTACTTGCTTCTCTAAGGAGGCAGAGAGTATCTCAATGAACTGCATGTATGGCTCCTTAGGTCCCTGGACAATAGTAGCAAACTTTTGCTTTGGAGCAGACAGCTCTATTGTTTTCATCAGAGCTGCAAAACCAGTCCTCTGGCACTGCTCCAACATCAGCAGGTGGAATGTGACCTGAGAATAAGGGTTAGAAAAATTTCCAATCCCTGTCAAAAGGTCAGGCCCAACCCTAAATCTAGAGTCCTCTTGAGGCAATTGACTATTTTGCCCAGCCACTTTTATGGGTATCTGACTCCAATTGTCCTCAAAAATCTCAAATTGAATAGGCTGAAACAACACCTGAGCAACATACCTAATATCATATAGTACCAGTGGCTCAGAATTAAGAACGTGAATCATGTGCATTACCTCCTGAGATCCTAGTCCATGCTGTGCAACCTTGTCTCTGATACCCATCACTGTTTTTGTGGTCAGGGCTCAGTGTCTGTTAGGCAGGCCTGTTCTAGGATTTCCTTTTATTACAGGAAAAGCCTGAAGACTCCCCTGTGAGGTCACAGCATCTCTGTGATCCTGCCCCTTAGATGTCACAGGAGCAGAGACAGTCCCCTGGCTGGAGCTTGTCTCTCCTGCACTATATTGTCTATTCCTGGCAGAATCTGAAAAATCAAAGAAACTGTGTCCAATGCCTCTAAATCTTTCCATTAGGTCCCAGTCCCCCACCTCCATCACCTCTTCCTTTACTTCGTCCCCAGATTTCCTCAGATCCCCAGGCCATACGGTAACCTGGCAAGGCAGAAGAGTCCAGTGTGTACTCGAGTGAGGGCTGTCTCTGTGTCCTGCACTCCGAGCAGACACTCGCCCTGCCGAACCAGAGTCACCACAATCCCTTATGGTAAACAAAGGAGACCGGTTTTCCCCTGCCCCAGCAGCTGCAGCAGCCAGGGGGGCGATTCCTGCCGGCTCCGAGGCTCAGCCGACAGGCAGGACTGTCCTGCCGAGGAAAAGGGGCCTGAGGGCCGCCTCTGCTCCCTCCTGGCACCGTTCCCACCGCCGGGACAGCCCCGGCCGGGCTGCCTCCTCCTCCTGGCTGGTGCCAGCTCTCACCGCCTCCCTTGGCCCTGCGCCGGCTGTGGTGGGCAGTGCAGCTCCCTCCGCAGCTCGTTCCGCTCGTTCGCCCCGAGCGGCGCGAGCACTGTCCGCTCCCCGCCACGGCGCGGGGGCTCGCGGGGTTTTGGAGCGAGGCCATCTAAGTCAGCGCAGCGTCTGTGGCCGGCCCGGGGGCAGCCGCGCTTCTGCCGTGAGTGCGGCCATTCCCCTCAGCCTCCGCGGACCCCACAGCCGCGGGAATCCGCGCCTGCGCCTGCGCCGCCAGCGGGGTCACCACCCCCCACCCCCCCCCCCCCCGCCTCACGCGGCGTGGGCGGGGCCACCGCGCCTGTGAGGTCGATCAGCGGCCCCGGGGCCGGCGCATGCGCAGAGGGGTCGGTCTCTGCGGGACCCTGCCCGCACCGACCGCGGCATCCGAGTGCGGGACAAGGAGCAGCGCGCACCCGGCACAGGTCTGGCACGGCGCAGGGATGGGTTTGAATAGCTCCGTCGGCACGGCCAGCGGAGGGGGGCCTTGAGCCGCAACCCTCCCCTACCCCGCGGGAAGCGCCACTGGAATGCCGTCTTCCCTCTCCTCCCGCGGCTTCCCGAGCCCCGGGCGGGGCGACTCCAGCCGAGCGGGCGGAGAGGGAACGCAGTCCAAATCCTCTCCGTCCCCCTCCCCTTTGTCAGTCGCCCCGGGCGACTCATCAAACAGAGCGCCAAACCCTCTGCTGTAATCACTAAAGGATATGTCGGGAGAGGCTGCCATCCGAACTGCCCTGGACCACTCCAGCTGTGGTTTCCCCTGTGTCCTGATCCAGGGAAAAGTCTTCTGGGTCCAGCCAGTCTCCTGGATCGGAGCCTGTGTCTGAGACGGCTCACGAAGACGCTCTGGAGCTCGCTGCTTCTATCACATCCATGAATTTTCTCCATGGAAGGAGAAGTTTGGCTTCTTCCCCACCGCCCAACAGCACCAGCTGACCCAAGGCTTCACCGAGGCAACGCCAGTGTGCCTTCAGCAGGGCGTCAGCAGCGGTTGAAAAAAAACCCGCTCTCTTCACCATAAATACAAGGCATTAATATCTGCCTCAGGAATGTTCAAGTCATGCCTGTGCAAAATATCAAGCCATAATTCCAGCACCAGCTACTCAACTCAAGATGGTAATTTTCATGCCATCAGGTCACAGGGGAAGGGTCTCCAGCAAAAACAGCAGGCAAAAACCCACAGTCTCGACTGAAAATGCAGTTTTCCCCGGGTGGGTGGGGGAATGGAGGATGGCTTTTACCTTCTCCAGCTGTGGTGTCAATGCTGCTATACCAAGTTGCTATACCAAGATGTTGCTGTTGGACACGATGTAGAAGTGTGGGTTCACAGCACCACAAGTTGCTAGGAAAAGGGGCCTTTACTCGCCATGCTTTTCAGCTTTTATAGGGTCTTACGCTACAGGTTTAACATGATTGTCCCATTGGTTGGACAAGAGAAAAAACATGCTATCTACACTTATGCAGAACTGTTTTGAGAAAGCAAGATGATTTACAAATGTTGTCCTTGAGTGCAAGATTTCCCAAGAAACTTTCCCTTGGGAACAGATCTGCCACTGACAGCCTGCAATCCCTCAGGCTCAGAGAAAATGAGGTCCACAGGCAGTCATTGGAAGAACCATTAGAACAATTTATTCTTGAAAATTAAATACAAATCCTACAGTATGTGGATTATTTGCTAATATCTGGAAAAGAGAAAAGCAGGGTAAGGGGGACCAGTGTCCGGCTTTTCAATTTCCTTGGGACCAAAGGCCTGAAAGTGTCCCGGGACAAATTGCAATTTGTAGAACCCAAAATCACTTACCTAGGGCACATAATTAGGGAAGAATACAAAAAGCTGAGCCCTGAAAGAATATCTGTCATCCTATCTGTACCGGCACCCAAAATCAAAAGAGATGTAAGGAAACTCTTAGATCTTTTTGGGTATTGTAAATTGTGGCTGGACCAGTACACCCAGCGTGTGAGGTTTCTATATTATAAGCTAGTGGACTGCAAACCCATAGAGTGGACAGCTGAAGATGAGAAGCAACTGAGCAATCTAGAAGAGAAGTTATCTTCAGCACCAGTTTTAAGCCTACCTGACCTTAAGAAAGAATTTGATCTGTTTATAAATGCAGAGGAAGGAGCCACTTACGGAGCATTAACTCAAAAGTGAAGAGGGTGCTGAAAGTCGGTAGCTTACCTGTCAAAACTATTAGATCCAGTAGCTCGAGGGTGGCCAACCTGCCTACAAGCAATAGCAGCAGCAGCTGTTCTGATAGAAGAAACCCCAAAACTGACTTTGCAAGGAAAGGTTAGAGTTCACACTCCACATGATCTTGAAACTGTCTTGAGTCAGAGGGCCCAGCATTGGCTAAAGGATTCCTGGATATTAAAATATGAAATTATCTTGATGAATACAAATAGTTTAGAATTGGATACCTCAAAGCTTAAATCCAGTGCAATTTCTATCGGAGGAACCCTTACCCGAGCTAGAACATGATTGTCTAGAACTTGTAAATCTATAGAGGAAAGTAAGGGGAGATCTAGAAGACATACCTCTGCCCTATGGAAAGATATTTTTTGGTGATGGGTCCCCAAGAGTAGTGGAGAGCAAAAGAAACTCGGGATATGCAGTAATTGTAAGAACAGAAAGAGAAAACATGAAAATTCTAGAGAAAAGGAAATTACCTCTCAACTGGTCAGCCCAGTGCTGTGAAGTATATGCCCTGAAAAGAACATTGGATTTATTAGAAGGAGATAGAGGGGCTATTTATACCAATTCACGATATGCGTTCGGAATAGTCCACACTTTCAGAAAAATATTGGAAGAGTGGAGATATTTGAATTCAAAGGGGAAAAATTTGGTACATGAAGAATTTATAAGATCTGTATTAGAATCTCTGCCTAAACCTGTAGAAATAACGGTGGTACACATCAGGGGACATCAGAAAGGGAATACCTTGCAAGAGAGGGGAAATCAATTAGCCGATGGGATACCCAAGGAAACAGCTTCAGATCTGGAGAAGCCAATAAGAATTCTCAAATTAGATAACACACCACCTAGGACAGAGAAGGGGGAAGAACCAATATTCAGTAAAATAGAACTAAAAGCAGTAAAAGAATTGGGACTACATCAAGGGGAACAAGGGGAGCAGTTTACATCTGATGGCTGCAAATTTTTAAACAAAGCTTTAGCCTGAAAGGTACTAACCAAGACACATGGATTGACTCATTGGGCAACCCAAGGTTTATGCGACCACTTCTTAAGGGAAATCTGTGTATTGGGATATATGATTTAGCAAAGGCTATAACCAAAGGGTGTATAATCTGTCAAAAGGTGAACCAGAAGGTAATGGGGAAAACTGAGCCTGAAGGGAGACAACTAACCCTTAGACCTTTCCAAAATGCAAAATAGACTTCACAGAGATGCCTCCTATACAAGGTTACAAGCACCTATTAGTAATTGTTGATCATCTTACTCACTGGGTAGAGGCCTTCCCAACTAAGAAGGAAACAGCAGAAGTGGTTGCCAAAATAATATTAGTGCACATCATTCCCAGATATGGGCTAGTTAATAACCTTGATTCAGACAGAGGGCCACATTTTATTGCCCAAATGTTACAAGCAAGAATCAGAGCTCTAGGAATGAGGTGGAGATTACATACTCCATGGCACCCCCAGAGCTCAGGGAGGGTGGAGAGGATGAACAAAACCCTAAAGAATGTGTTGACCAAATTAATGGCTGAAACGCAAATGAACTGGCTCAAGTGTCTACCCCTTGCCCTCTTAAGAACTAGGACGAGGCCTTGATCAGACCTTGGGGTCTCCCCATATGAGATGATGTTGGGACTCCCTTTCCTGGTAACACCATATAGTGTAGATTATTCAGAAGGAGAGACAATAGCACGTAAATATTTAGGAATTATTGGAAGGACATTAGAAAATCTCAGGAAAAAGGATACCTTCCCCAAACCTCTCCCGTTGATACCAGTGCCCATCAGATTAACCCTGGGGATTGGGTATTGGTTAAGTTGTGGTATGGCACCCCACTAACTCCAAAATTCAAAGGTCCCTTCCAGGTGTTGCTTACCACCCACACCACAGTACAGACCCAGGAAAAGGACTGGACTCATATCACCAGGCTTACAGGACCCATATCGCCTCCCGATGATAAACTGGATCCAGCAGCGGCACCCACCAATTCTTCCGAGTGGGTTGCAATCCAAAATCCTTCAGATCTCAGTGACCTTTAGGAAACAGTCGAAGACTAGTTGAAAAATACCATAAACTGCAGAACTGCTACATCAGTGGTTATTGTCAACTGCAATAAGAACTGTTATATCGATGGTTATTGTTAATTGTCATTGTAGGACCAGTTATATCAATGGTTATTGTCAACTGCTTTGGAACCAAATTATAAGATTGGAAGTTAAGGGAAAGGGATTTAGGACCAACATCTCCTGCAGAGCATTCCCTAAGGACTATTAAATGAATAAAAAGTGGGAACAAAGAGAAGGCTCTACCATCTTTTCCAGGGAAATTCCCAGACCCAAGAGGTAAGACCGGGTGAGGCCAAAAAGCAGGTGAGCCATGAAGCCTGCCACACCAGGAATGGCTCATACCGGACTCTCGGGAGGACTAACGCTAATCCTGCTCATGAACAACATCGTAGAGGGTACAGGAGCTGGATGTACGAAGTGCTACCAGCCTCTTTATGGTGGAGAGAACCTCGGGTCCCTAATGAGGGTCCATACAAACATTAACCCCTCTTGTTTTGATCATTCCCAATTGGGCACCTGCCAAGAGAATGGGAAAACATATTGGGTTACAAGAAATACAGCCTCATTTAGGCAGCGCCTGCTTGGGGAATGCCCTGCAGAAGCAGCTTGGTTCTGTTTTGAACATGAGGGATTGGATGACATGGTAAAGGAAAAGCCACTAATAGGGAAAAAGGGAGACTTGGATGAACCTCTAGGAAAGAATCTGTTCATAGACTTAATAGAAAAGATTAGTAAAGAACTGAATCTTACGAACTGTTTGGTTTGTGGGAATACCCAAATGTCTGAGATTTGGCCATGGGAAGGAATCAGTTTGGGACCATCTGAAATTTTGAGATAGAAATTAATGGAACAAAAACCCCAAGCTATAGGGGAGAGGAGAATTGAGATTTGAAATAGGAAGTGATTGGTGAAGAATGTATTAAAAGAACAGGGAAGAGGTATAAAACCCAAGTGGGAAAAATGGCTTGCAAAAGGTACTCGATAGTAAAGGAGGTAAATAGTCGTTTGGTTCCTTGAGGACCAAATTGACACTGGTCCATGGGAAAAGGGGAAAAAGAGTGTATTTACCATGAAGGATATAAGCTATACAAATGTGCTGAGAAAGGGATAAACCCCTTTTGGGGAGTCAGAGAGATATCCAAATATTGGGAATGTCCTACCGAAGTACAGGATGATTTCTGGTAAGCTCCTGAACACCTGTTTTGGATCTGTGGGAATATAGCATACATCCATCTCCCAGGGGACTCGGGAGGGAGTTGCACTGTAGGAATTCTCAAACCCACTTTGTTCCTTCTCCTGAAGGAGCTGGGGATCAAGTCTAGAGTCCCACTATGACCTAGTGGGATAGACTGGCATTTAAGAAAACAAAGAAAAAACACCTAAGGAAGTTAAAACTGCCGGCGGCTGATGGGAGTTTTTCTCCTAGCCAACAGCTGGCCATTTCTAAGAATTGACAGCAGTTTTAACCATTGAAAAGTGAGATCAACCTGTGAACACCACCTTAAGACCTAAGCCTGGGAATTTCTTTGTCTCTTGGTTTCCTGGCTGTGACAGGTAACTGAGCTTTAGCTGGTCTCCCGTTTCCCTGCCCAGCCCATGCGGCCCGGGCAGGGGCCGGGCTGGGCCTGCCGCGGCTCCCGGCCGGGAGATGGGGCCTGCGGGGCTTGCCCCGGGCTCTGGCCGGGCCAGGCCGGTCCCTGGCTCAGCTGCAGGTTTTTTTGCCATGACTGAATTCACCAGAGACTGCCGAGTAAAGAAAGAAAAAGCTCTTGACCTGCGGCGGGCTGAGAAAGTGACCACACTCTCCAGAGCAGCCATGAAGAATGTTCCATCGCAGACAACTCCAGCTGCTGCTCCAGCAGAGATCACAGAACCATCTACAAAGCCTGGGCAAGATTTTAACCCTTTCATTACCCAGATGAGATTTACAGATTAATCCTTTTACCCAGAGAGAGAAAAAGAGAGTAATCAACATGTAAAGAGACTTTATAAACTATCAGAGACAGTAAAGAAAAGGATTAAGCTTCAGAAAAGGTAGAGAATAAGGAGATGCTTTATAAGCTGAAATATTTTTCTGTTAAAGCTATGGAGATGGACAATAATGTTCTGAAAAAATTCCTTTAATTCATGACAGAGAGTATATTGGGAGGAATAGAGTGTTCAAAGTTTGGATTTTGAGCAAAGGGTGGAGTAATTGTGATACAGTGAGGTGCTGGAACAGAGGGGGGAGAAGTAATAGTTGAAGATTTGGGGCCGCTTGAGGCAAAGAGAAAACTTCTGTTTTCCAGGGAAGCTCACAGAGACAAATGAAGAGAACTTTTGCCTTTGAATAACTCATCCTTAAAAATGACATCCCTAGACTCATGGCCCATACACACCTCAGAGTGATGTGAAATGGGAGGAGTGAACTGATAACAGGATTTCCAGGCAGCTGGCATCAGAGAAATAGAAAGGTATAACAGAAATAGTTTTCTCGTGAGAAACTCCATAGATTAGCAGAAGACTTCTGTTTCTCTACAAAGACTGATGAAAAGACTCTAGCAGGAATTGGGACTGTTTTAAACACCAAAGTTCCAAAGTTTTTTTTTTTGTCTCTATGTTGTCATGTGAACAAGGGAATTGGGACTGTTTTAAACACCAAAGTTACAAAGTTTTTTTTTTGTCTCTATGTTGTCATGTGAACAAGGGAATGGTTAAGTAGTGGGGGATAAAGGGGTTTTCTGGAAGTTTATTCTGGTGTTCTTATTCTTGTAGTTTTGTTAATAAACTTCCTTTATTCCTTTTAAGTCTTAAGCCTGTTTTGCTCTTGTTCTAATCCATATCTCACACAAGAAATAAGGAAGTTTTCTAGTAATTAATTTAGTTACTGCTTTACTGCTTTAAAACCACGATATTTATTTGGTGCATTGGCCAGGAAATGAAATTAGCAAATCTAAACCACTACAGGGACTAATAGTAACATAGCAAGGAAGAAACCCCAGGGGCAAAGAACCAATCAGAACACCCTGGGATGCCACCCCACAAGGGTCCGGAGTGGGGCAACTCTTCCAGTGTTCTCAGGGCCCATCCCTCAAGGCAGAGGGATGGAATTTACACAGGCTTTAAAACCACACCTCTCACTTTAACAATGCTTATCTGAAACTAAATCTTTGCCTCCATGGGTGGGGGCACCTCACAACTGCCCCTTTTTAAAATTAAATTTTGATTAGAAGCTTAGAATGTTTCTAAAACTTACAGAATAGAAAACCCAACCCTCCCATAAAGCACCCATCTTGCTTTGTGGGACACCAAAATCACTAGAACCCAACAAGAAAACACATTAAGCAAACAAACACCTAAAACTCAGACAGCAGCCAGGCAAATTAAGCAGCAGTGGTAGTTAATAAAAACATAAAGGTTTTTTAGTTCAGTCTCTTCCAGTTCTTGATTTTCTTCTTAGGAAGGGAGTAGTTCTTTGATCTCCTCTTATGAGATGCAGAGTTCTTAGTGTTCAGCCTCAGCTCCAGCACTGATGCTGTGGGCATTGCTGCTCCAGATGGTCCTGATGAACCGCTGGCTTTTGGAACAAGGGATACAATTTTGACTTTCACAGAGGGGGTGCTATCCACGATAGAAAAGGCACAGCCCCCAGAGGTGGAGCATCTGGAGAAAGGGGTGGAACCAGAAGATGAGTTACTGGAGGGAGGGGGAGGCTTAGGGGCTGGGAAAGAAGCATCCCAGACAGCATGGCCAGCACCATCTTGGGAAGGGGGGGCGTGGAGGGGTCCAGAACAGCATATTTTCATTTTCCCAGACAGGGATTATGGAAAGACAGGGGGTAAAGGAGGACACAAGATGGCGAGCAGATGGTACCAGACCTGCATCACTTTGGACATTCTCATCCCTTGCTTGACTTCAGGAAAAGGGGGATGGGATGGCAGAGAAGCACATGGGTGATGGAGAGTCAGAAGCAGCTCTGAGCCATCTTGGCATTTTTCACCCTTTGTCCTGCCCTAGGAACAAAGAAGAGGGGAAGATATGGGGAGGTACATACTGAAAAAAAGAGGTGTTTCACAGAAGCCAAAAAATAGTTTATGGGAGGAGCAGCACCATCCATATCATCCATACCATATGGTATATTATATCATCCATAAAAGTCTTTCCCATGTATATAAAAAAAATAAAACCATCCATAATATGTCTTGTTGGGTGATGGTAGATGTTAGTCTCTGTGGTGTCACAGAGGAGGAAATTTGGGTTGCCACTGCTGTAGTGTCATTGAGAGGGGAACTTTGAGGCTGTGACTGCTGTGGTGTCACAGACAAGGGAATGCTCAGGCAGCAACCACTGTGGTGTTACAGATAGGGGAACACTGGTATCGGTGATGAAGAGAGACAGGGACAACTGACTCGGTGATCAAAATCTGATTTTACTGTGGGCTACATAAGCTTATATACTATTCTAGGAAGGCTACAATGATTGGGTTAAATATCACACAAACATATAAACGTATGCATATTTCAACATTGATTCAATCTCATCCCTGTTCTAGACCTGATTTAATAATCTTGCAATCTTCAAAGCTCTGTTCCTGCCAAGGCATCCTGACTATCAGATCTCTTATGGTAATCAAGTCCAAGGTACTTGATGATTTCACTATAGTTGGACCTGCACAGCTGCTGTGTCAGAGACAGAGGAACGTTAGGGCTTCCACTGCTGTGGTGTCACCAACAGGGGAATGTTGGGACTGCCACCACTGAGGTGTCACTGACAGGGAACATTGGGGCTTCAACTGAGGTGGCTTCACATACAGGGGAACCTTGAGGCTGCCACAGCCCAGGTGTCATAAAGAGGGGAATGTTGGGGCTGCCACTGCTCTGGTGTCATGGAGAGGGGAATGTTGTGGTTTCCACTGTTGTGTTGTCAGACACGAGACCATTGGGGCTGTCACCCCTATTTTGTCATAGAGATGGATACCTTTGATCTGGCACTGCTGTGATGTCATAGAGACGGGAATGTTGGGGATGCCACCTGTGTGGTTTCACAGACAGGAACCTTGAGGCTGCTGCCACTGTGGTGTCACAGAGAGGGGAACATTGTGACTGCCACCTCTGCCGTGTCACAGACTGGGGAACCTTGGGGCTGTCACTGCTGTTGTGTCACAGAGAGGGGAACATAGGGGTTGCCACCCATTTGGTGTCAAATAGGGGAAAGCTGGATTTCCACAGATCTGGTGTCACCAAGAAGGGAATGTTGGGACTACCACCACTGTGGTGTCACAGAGAGGCAAATGCTGTGGTTGCCACCACTATGGTGTCACAGAGAAGGAAACATTGGGGCTGCGACTGCTGTGGTGTCATAGAGCAGGAAATGTTGGGGCTACCCAATTATTGTGGTGTAACAGAAATGGGAAGCGTTGGGCCGTGGTGTCACAGACAGGGGACATTTGAGGTGCCAGTGTTGTGGTGTCAGAGACAGGGGGACTTAGAACTGCCACCACTGTGGTGTCACAGAGAGGGGAATGTTGTGGCTGCAACTGCTGTGGTGTAACAGAAATGGAAAGCTGTGGCTGCGACTGCTGCTGTGTCTCAGATATGGGTATGTTGTAGCTGCAACCGCTGGGGTGTCACAAAGAGGGGACCTCTGGGGCTGCCACCACTGTGGTGTCATAGAGAGGGGAATGTTTGGGCTGCCACAACTTTGGTGTCACAGACAGGGGAAGGCTGGGACCACTGTGACACCACTGTGGTGTAACAGAGAGGGGGAACTGGGGCTGCCAGGGCAGTGGTGTCACAGAGAGGGGAGTGTTGTGGCTGCCACCTCTGCAATGCCACAGTCTGGGGAATGTTGAGGCTGTCACTGCTGTTGTGTTACAGAGAGGGGACATAGGGGTTGCCACCCATTTGGTGTCATAGATAGGGGAATGCTGGATTTCCACAGATCTGGCGTCACAGAGAGTGAGATACTGGGGCTGCCACAGGTGGTGGTGTCACCAAGAAGGGAATGTTGGGCTCTCATTGCTGGGGTTTCATAGAGAGTGGAACACTTGCGCTTTCAAAGCTGTGGTGTCACAGAGACAGGTACACTAGGGCTGCCACAGCAGTGGTGTCACAGAGAGGGGAACATTGGGGCTCACACTGCTGTGGTGTCGTAGAAAGGGGAATGTTTTGGCTGCCACCTCTGAGGTGTCATAGAGAGGATTACACTGGTGCTGTAACCACAGTGGTTTCACAGACAGGGAACACTGGGGCTGCCACAGCTGTGGTGTCATAGAGAGGGGATTGTTTTTTCTGACATTGCTGTAGTGTCATAGAGAGGGGAACATTGTCATTGCCACTGCTGTGGTGTCACAGACAGGGGAAGGCTGGGACTACTACCCCTGTGGTGTCATAAAGAGTGGAATGTTGGGGCTGCCACCCTTGTGGTGTCACAGACAGGGGAACAATGGTGCTGCCACTGCCGTGCTGTCACAGAGAGAGGAATGCTGGGGTTTCAACCTTTTGCGGTGTCATAGGGAGAAGAACGTTGGTTTTGCCACTGCTGTGGCGTCACAGACAGGGGAATGCTGCCAAACCTCCTCTTGTACTATGCTCATTCCACTGCTGCTCTTCTGTGACACAGCAGTACCTGCTGGGGACGTTGTCCCACTGTGGGGAGTAATGGGACTACAAGGGCCCTGTGACATTCCAGTGTCATCCTGAAAACCTTCTGATCTTGTTTTCATAGTGTTAGTTACTTTCCCAGGAAAGTAACTATAAACATAAGTTTTTTACATATTCCTTCTAAGAAACATCTTTTGATGGATGCTTTGCATGACCAGTGTGATTGGGAAGGTGGTAACTTAGTCATCCAATCCCTGGTCATAGTCAATAATCAATAAATACTGGAGTCAGAAAATAAAGTTATTTCTTTCTCTGTCATACCACTAAGACGTGTTCCTGTGAATCATTCCATGTCCTTTAGTGACACTCCAGGGTCTTGTAGAATCCAGAGGCCCCTGTTGGGGTCATGGGCTGTCATGGAACCAAGTGGAGATTGTGAAACTGTGGGGCTTCATGGAACCATCCACTGTGATACCTCAGGGCCTCATGGTTCCCAGGAGTCACTGTGACACTGCAGGACTAAATGGAACCAAGGAGACATTGCGACACAGTGGAGTTCATGGAACTGAGGGGCTGCTATGACACTCCGGTGCCTAAAGATGCTCAGGAGCCATTGTGACACTGTGGCTTGTGGAAACAAGAGGATATTGTTGTTATAAGTAAACATAAAAAATAAGTAAACTATAAAAAATAGTTGTAACAAGTTGATTAATTGTTAACATTGGGTTATAAGTTAATGGTTATTTAATAGAACATGTTTCTAGTTAATGGTCAGTATTTGTTGTTAGGGAGTTAGGGTTCTCCTGGTTTTATAGGGGTAATGGGTGAGGTCCGGTGGTCAGTGTGGGTGCAGTCAGGTGGAGCTGGGGGTGGCTCAGGGCTGGCAAGGTATTGTGCCGCAGTATGGAGGATTCAGCAAACCAAGAGAACACTCCAGAACATGACCTCCTAGGAGTGACATCATTATCATAGACAACCACTGGTGGAAGAGGTGACCAATCACTCAACGCCCTGGAGGAATGGTTGGTCTGGAGTGCACCCCATTAAGAACCAACGAGAGCCCTGGAAATGGGCCAGTCAGAGAGTGGATTGTAAACAGAGCAATCCTGGACATAAGGGGGTCCATGAAGGTGGCAGTGGGACTTCACTTGGGGTCCTCCTGTGGAGCTGGATATCCAAACGAGAGCATTCAGTATTGCTGTAGCAGAGCTCGGGCTCATCCTGGGCTCCTGCCTCTGTTGGTATTTTTCTTTTTTTGGTTAATAAAGGGTTTGACTTTTGTTTCCATCTGAAAAAAAGTTCAAGCCTGTTTATAACATTGTGATACTATGGGGTTTCATAGGGGAGTCCAGAGGCCCTTGTGGCACAGTGAGGCCAGTCGGAACCAAGAATCTGTGGGGATTCCTAAGGGTCTTGTGGTGTCCAGGGATCCCTGTGACACTGTGGGGCCTCATGGAACCAAAGGGACCCTGTGTGATCTCAGGGAACCAAGGGGACTCAAAGACACTGTGGGGCCTCCGGGTTCTCAGTCTCTTCTGACACTTGTGCCCATCTACCAAGAGGCAAAACTGGGTAGCCTGAGCATGTTGATCCAGAATATTCCCAGCTCCATGGGAGGAAGTTCTTGCCAACTGTGGTTGTAATAGATTGCTATTGTTTGTTAATCAAATTTAATATAATTGTTAAAATAAAATATGATTGCTAAAGCTGTTTTAGGAATTAGCATTACAGAAATGTCAAACCACAATAACCACACGATATCCGGCTGCAAAAACAAGAAGCTGAAGTTGTAGAATGGCATCCAGCTGCACAAACGAAAATTAGAACATCTCCTTATTAGGGAGGATTGCCTAATTGTTATAAGATAAACGCCCGATCATGACCACCGAGAAGCAGAAGAAGACCCTACCCACGACCACCAAGAAGCAGAAGAAGACCCCCTAGCAACAGATGGCACAGGTGCTGACACGATTCAGGAAGACACAGATGCAGGGACTATATAAAAACAGGAACCTTCTCAGCCAAGGGGCACACTGTGGGTGGAGACACTGCTGAGTGGAGCCATCCTGGCTAGCTGGCCTTTTGCTTGCTTTACTGCTGGCTGAATTAATAAAATTGGCTTTCATGAATGATTATTTAAATTGTCCCTTCTATTTTGTCACACCAGTTTATAACAGTGGTGCTGTGTGTTGTTGGAGTCTGAGACACAGAGTGTGTGCCCTTGTTTCTGATACTTAGTTCTAAGACTCAGAAAAACACTGAATTTCATATAACATGAAATTCATGAGCATGTTCTCATGGTGATACATGAAAACAACTGTTAAAATTAGATAGAAAAGCTAAACGTGTGAGTGTGTAGATTAGAGAGTTTTCTTAGGTCATTGGGTGAAAAAGTTAAAGTTTAGAGTTTAAAATAGTTTAGAAAGCAGAAGGCAAGATGGATGATGTAGAATGTTGTCTCTTTTCCTTCTTTCTTCTTCATGTTCTTCTAGAGGTTTTTGGGTAATAGTTGGTGATTGGATGGAAAAATCTGCAGTGCAGCACACAGGTGTTGGGTCATTGGGTCATTAGGAAAAATAATATACGTGTCTATTGTTAATCGGATAAGAATAACTATAAAGATAAAATAACTGCGTTGTTTGAGGCCATTTTCTGCTTTCAAAGCCAAAGTGAGTCACAAGGCCATTCTGTACCATCAGAAGAAAATAAGCCAGATTGCAGTGAACTAAACTTGTGCAGAAAGTCTAGAGAGACCTGCCAGGTTTTGTGATAACATCCTAATAAACACGAGAAACAAGATCCTAACAGGCTTTGGATGGAAAAGCTGGGGGATGAGAAAATTTTTAAGAGTTTGGTTAATTTCTCTTATTTTTTACAGGATTCAGGCTATTCAGGATTTTTTACACTTGAGTTTACTTCTGGGGCAGGAGTCTCATTGGTTCTTTTGGATATCTTAGTTTTTATTTTAGAGAAGTTGTAGACTGTATAGAGGAAGCTTAACAGCTGAATTACTAGGAAAGTGGTATCTTTAACACTCATGGGAAACTGGATATTTTTAAAGGGGGACATTCAGAGACTCAAATCGAAAGCTTCAAAGGAGAAGGAAAGGAAAGGCTGAGAAGCCTCATCCCCTGCTTTTCTTCTGACAAACTGGGTGTAATTATTAATAAATCTTTAAAATGTGTAACTAGGACTGGGAGGTAGGGTCAGACGAAGAAACAATAAGCTAAATATACTTGGCAGAATTTTCAGTACTTTTATGAATTTCTTATAAATTATTATCACTGAGCTCAGCACAATAACTATTTTAATCTGTGTCTTTTTACTGTAAAAGAGGTAAAAGAAAGGTATTAAAACTTAAAAAAAGTCTAGGGACCAGATTTACATGAAGTTTTCTACTCTGAGAGACATTATGCATTTAAACAACATGGTTATTGACTGCTTTATCTCATTACAGAGTAAGTACAACTAAAATACAATTAGTAATTAGTACAGGTTTTTCTACTTTTTCGCCTCACATTGGGCACCAAGGATTGTATATGTCCTAGTTCAGGGAAAATTTGGGAGAGAACCTCTAAATGGGGTTTCCCCAGGAAAGCAAAGTTTAAATTACTTTTCTTCTCAACTGGTTCAGGAAAAAAGACATTTCTTTGGAGAGAAGTGGAAAAAACTGTTTATTTAACAGAAATTGAATAATATTAAATAATAAAACCTCTCACTCTTCGATGGGATGGTAAATTCAGGAAGAAAAGTCTTTTTCATGTGGTGCAGCCCGCCCCGCTCAGGTTTTTAAGTGCCAGATAGTGCTGAGGCCTAGGCCCTGGTGGGCCACAGGCGTGAGCTCCTGGGGTTTGTCTGGGTGTTTTTCAGTCTAGAGTAAGTTTGCACAGATCTAAGAAAAAAGGTGAAAAAGTCCAGGGAACTTTTCTGCCTCAGCTAGCTAAAACTAAAAGCCAAAGACAAGCTCTGTCCTGCAGTCTGTCTGTGATGCAGACACCACCGTAGAGGAGCAGGATGTGGGGGAGTCATGTTTTTTTCAACACAAATTGTGCACTTCTTCTTTCTCGCTTTCACTCTCAGAGCCAGTCTTAAAGGTGCAGAACTTAATATATAACATAAACCAGGCAATTGGGGATACCAATAAGTATCATTAAGTCACCTCAGGACAGGGGGGATTGCATCCTACAAGAGACACCGACCTCTCTGGTAGCTGACACCAAAATGTCTGCTCTGGGGTGGGAGCAGAGACAACCTTTGCTCCATCATGTTGCTCAGAGCCCATCCAACCAAGAATGTTTCCAAGGATGGGGCATCCAACAGGTCCCTGGAAATCCTGTGCCAGTGTTTCACCTACATCAGCATCAATGATTTCTTCCTTATCTCCAGTCTGAACTTATCCTCCTCTGCTTTAAAACCATTTCCCCTTCTCCAATTCAGAGAGACCCTACTAAAACATTTCTCCCCACATTTCCTAGGAGGTGTCTTGAAGTCCTGCAAGGTCACACTGGTGTGTCCCCATGGCCTTTTCTGCTCCAGGCTGAACTGCCCTGACTCCTCCAGCCTGTGTCTGTCAAAGAGGTGCTCCAAGTGTTGAGCCTCCTCCGGAAGTGCTCCACGAAGCCTACGTCTTTCCTATGCTGAGGAAGTTGTTTATGCGAAAGTACTGGTCAATTGAAGAGGGGAAATACCTCATTCCTGAAATGCTAGTAGCAGCTGCAGGGACAGTTTCTGCGCAGCTCAGACAGAGCCCTGAGGGAGGCAGGGACATTCCCATGGGGTCCCTGAAGTAGCAAGGCCAATCTGGCCCCACTGAGAACCTCTGTGCATGTCCATCTTGTTCTCCCCAGGCTGTTGGCACGTGGTCATGACATGGCTGTCCAATGCCACCCCCTGAGTGGCACTGATCTCCAAGAAATCCTAGAGAGGATTGGGTGAACCATGACAAGGCACCTCTCATATCCCAGTGAACACGAGGATCATGTTTTGGGCTCGGTATATTAGGACTTGAAGTGGCGGTGACACCTGTGTGCTGCCCCAGTCCAGTAGCATGAGGAGATGGTCATCCCTGGAGTACCCCCCTAGATCCCCTAGGAGCCCTGGGCCATTTGCCCTGAATAATCAATAAACCCAGTCAGCAAAGCTATGCTGTGTTTCTGTGTGTGTTTTCTGTTGCTATATTTTATATATTAGTAAAGGCCTGTATGCACAAACCAGACTTTGACATAAGTCGTGATATTAAAGGCTAAAGTCCTTGAAACCTTCATGGAGAAGAGAGAGTAAAGTAAAACAATATCCTTGTGTGTAAGAGAAAAAATGTAAACTGTGTGTGTTAGCCAATAGTAACTTGCTCTGCCTGCAGACCCTGTAGAACCCTATAAAAGGTGTGCTAAAGATAGAAATAAACGGCATTCACAATTACTTCTGTGAAGACTGGTGAACAGCTCGGGGGTCTTTCAATAATTCTTCACCAGGTGTCTACTGGGCAGAAGTCATTGGAGAAGACAAGCTTTGGATGGGGTGTGGACTCCAGCAAGGTGAAGATTACCTTCACCTTGATGGAGTGTTGGACACAGGGGCAGATGTGACAATCATCCCAGCCACCAGATGGCCATCACATTGGGAATTGCAACCTGTGATAGGTAAAGTACAGGGCATTGGAGGTGCCCAATTAGCCAAACAATCTAAGAGCATCGTCCAAATTGAAGGGCCGGATGGACAATTGGCCAGCTTACACCCATTCATTTTAGACTATAAAGTTCCCCTGTGGGGGAGAGATGCCATGTCCCAGTGGGGAGTGAAAATTGAAATCCCAAAAACCCCTTGGGATTTTTCATAGGAGCCACTGATGAGCACCCTGCCCAGAAGCTGAACTGGAAAACGAAGCACCCATTACAGGTAGATCAGTGGCTGCTGAATAAACAGAAATTGAAGGCTCTCAATGAATTGGTAGAAGAGCAATTAGCAAAAGAGAACATTGTGCCAACCACCAGCCCTTGGAATTCCCCAGTCTTTGTTATCAGGAAGCCGGGAAAAGACAAGTGGTGGCTCATCCAGGACCTTAGAGAAATTGACAGTCATTGAAGACATGGGGTCTCTTCAAGCAGGAATGCCCTCCCCATTGATGCTCCCTCAAAATTGGAATTTGGCCGTTATTGATATAAAAGACTGTTTCTTCCAGATTCCCCTTGACCCTGCTGATGCCCCACAGTTTGCCTTCTCAGTTCCCTCCATCAATTGAGAAGCGCCAATGAAGCGCTACCATTGGCGAACCTTGCCTCAAGGCATGAAAAACAGTCCCAGTATCTGCCAGTGGTACGTTGCTTCATTGCTGTCCCCAGTACGTGCCAATGCGAGAGAATCCATCATCCTGCACTATATGGAGGATGTGCTCATGTGTGCCCCCGATGACGATACACTACAGCACGCGTGTGACCTAGTTGTCAATGTTCTGATTGCTGCAGGATTTGAACTCCAAAAGGACAAAGTGCAACGGGTGCCCCCTTGGAGGTATCTGGGGCTCCAAATTAGCAAGAGAACCATTACTCCTCAAAAACTGATGATCAGAAACAACCCAAAAACCTTAGCTGATCTCCACCAGCTGTGTGGGTCCTTAAATTGGGTCAGACCCTGGCTGGGCTTAACAACAGAAGACCTAGCCCCCCTTTTCAATTTATTGAAAGGGGGAGAGGAGCTGAGTTCTCGTAGGGACCTAACCCAAGAGGCCAAGCTAGCTTTGGAGGAAGCTCAAGAGGAGATGGCAACAAAACAAGCTCATCGCTGCCTGCCAGATTTGCCGTTTAAGTTTATTGTTTTGGAAAGATTGCCACACCTCCATGGCCTGATTTTGCAGTGGGATCAAGGCCAGAGGGATCCACTCTTGATCATAGAGTGGGTATTCCTCAGTTACCAGCGGTCCAAAAGTATCACCAGGCCACGAGAGTTAATAGCTCAATTGATCCGGAAGGCCAGGGCAAGAATGCAAGAACTGGAGGGGTGTGACTTCGCATGCATCCATCTACCACTCACCCATAACGTCAGGTAAGTTAACAAAAGTGGTTCTGGAGCAGTTACTTAGGGAAAATGAGACACTCCAATTTGCTCTAGATAGCTACCCTGGAAAAAATTCCATTCATAACCTGGACATAAATTATTAAATTCAGCATTTGAATTAGTCCCCAAGGAAAAACATAGTCAGAAGCCACTCAATGCTGTCACAGTTTTCACAGATGCATCTGGAGCATCCCACAAGTCAGTAATGACCTGGAAGGATCCTCAGACTCAGAAATGGGAGACAGATGTAAAAGAGGTTGAGGGCTCCCTTCAAAATATTGAGTTAGATGCAGTTGTCAGAGCCTTTCAGAGGTTTTCTGAACCTTTTAATCTAGTCACCGATTCGGCCTATGTTGCAGGAGTAGTATCTAGAGCAAAAAAATGCTGTTTTAAAGGAGGTCTCTAATCCTAACCTCTTTAAGTTACTCTCAAAATTAGTTTATCTTGTTTCCCACTGACAGCAACCTTTCTATGTGATGCATGTGAGGTCACACACTGAATTTCCAGTTTTTATTGCAGAGGGGAACAGAAGAGCAGACGCCCTGGCTGCCCCGGCTCAGATGGTCAACGTGCTGGACATCTTTCAGCAGGCAAAACTAAGCCATCAACAATTCCATCAAAATGTGCCTGGCCTGGTACACCAATTCCATCTAAAGTGGGACCAGGCCAAGGCCATCATGTCCCAGTTGGCTGGTGTAAAGCCAAGAGGCCTCAACACTGTGAGGTGTGGCAGATGGACGTGACTCACGTCCCACAGTTTGGCAGGCTGAAGTATGTCCATGTTTTGGTAGATACTTTTCTCCGGAGCAGTCTATGCTTCTGCCCACACAGGGGAGAAGACCACAGATGCACAAAAACACTTAGTGCAGGCCTTCCCTGTGTTGGGGATGCCTAAAGAGATTAAAACAGATAATGATCCCACATATACCTCCAAGGCCTTCCAGGAGTTCCTGCAGAAATGGGGAGTAAAAACAGGCATTCCCCTCTCCCCCACAGGTCAAGCAATCATTGAGTGAACACATCAGTCGCTCAAGAGAGTCCTAGAGCAGCAGCAAAGCAATACCACCAGTGACCCACCACAGATTAAGCTCTGTAAGGCACTGTTTACCATAAATTTTCTAAACTGCTCATTTGAACACCTTAATCTGCCTGTTGTTCGGCATTTCAGCAGTAACACACAGCTGAAATTGAGAGAACACCCCCCAGTCTTAATAAAGAGTCCTGAGACAGCAAAAATAGAGGGCCCATTTGAGTTAATCACTTGGGGTCGGGGGTACACTTGTGTATCCACGCCCTCTGGGTTGAGATGGGTCCCTCAAAAGTGGGTCAAACCACGCATCCCCAAGCCCGTACCACGATCAGGCCAGTCCACCAAAGATGTAACTGTGGCTTCCCTCCAGAGGCGTCGGCGCCAAGAAACTGGAAAACCCGATCCCTTAATTGATTGTGTCAGATTATCCCTGACTGTTCTTTTTCCCAATGATATGTCAGATGTTTTTAGTTAATGTTTACCATGTTGAAGTTAATCATGTAGCACTATCCACACATCAATCCTGGTGGAGAAATGTGTTCTCCCAATCAGAATCTATCACTCAATGCCAAAACTCTCCATCTTAAACAGAAAATGGGGAGATGTTGCAAGGTGTTTCTTGTTAATGCTATGTTCTGTTATTACCTAAGTTGGTGATTTGGTCCAAATGAGACCCTCCCACCCCATGTTGTCAATCTACCCTGAGTCTCCTGTCAATCTGTTTTAGACACACCACATCCTTGGAATTCCACTTCGGAAATCACCTAAACTTTGACACTTGATTAGTCCATGTGACCCAACTTTCCCCCACTACCTCCCTACCTCCCTCCCTGGATGACGATTTTGTGAACCCTGCCTTTTATCCTCCCCAGGACATCTCTGATTAGCTGATGCTGTGTACCCTCCCTTTGAACCACCTCCCTATTTCAGCTGTTGCATGCTCGCATTTTCTGTCTTTTGCCCGCAAGATTGCCCAGAGCAATAAATCCTCTGTTATCCCATGCAAAAGACCTCCCTTTCGTCCTTGCCTCCTCAGAGCGCAGACTGACAACTAAAAAGCCGTAGAGCAAGTGCTCTAGTCACACCTGGGGTCATCCTGCTCCTGGGGTGTGACCCACTCCTGTGATAGAGCCAGAGAAGCTCTGGTGAGATGCGATAGGGAACGGATCCCTACTGGTCAGGGCGATGGCAGAGTCAACGGTCATTGAAACGCTGGGCTGTGCTTTGAGAAGGACTTTAGAAAGCCAGGGCACCCTTTCCACATCTCATGATTCAGCAGGTGTTTGAGTTTGTGCCCCTGACAAGCCTGATGTGAAGGTCCCTCTCTGCTCAGTGGCACCAGCAGCACAGCCTGCACAGGGAGAATCGTGATCTTCGCTGCTTGCTTAGAGACTTCAGGATCAAGCTGGTCTGAGCTGCCAGGCAACGGATGGAGGCATCCTTCTCTGTTGTTTCCAGTATTTCAAGTTCTACAAGAGAAAGAGAGCCCAGATGAGCCCCGCTGTGTGCAGAGACCCCCCCAGCTCCCCCAAGCCCTGGCTCTCCACTCACCCAAGAGGACCTCAGCCAGGGTGTCCTCACTCTGCTTTGTCAGGTGCCGCGCAGCCAGCCCTGGGCACAGAGCTCCATTAGCCCCTGCTCCCCAGCATGCTCCCAGCAGCATAGCCCCTGGCCCTGCCTGACCGCCTCAGCAGCCGGGGGTGGCACTGGGCAAGGCGGCCACCAAAGCCACCTGTGTGAGCACGGTGGGCACAGGGAGGCTGAGGCCCTGCCAGTGGCAGCAACAGTGCTGGAGGGGATGGGGCCAGACTGCCCCAAGAGGGACACTGGGGACTGGGACTCACCAATGAACCTGAGGGCTGCCTCTCGCATGGGGGCATGAGGGCTCAGCAGGTAGGGCTGGCTGGCCCACACAAACCATTCAGGCCTGCTGCTGTCCTTGGCCAGCTGGAGAGAGCACAAGGGTGTGGGCATTTCTCAGAGGCCCCCAGCTGGCCAGAGCAGCCCCTCCTGCCAGCACCCCTGTGGCTTAGAGACCTCCCTTATGCTGAAGCCATGGAGGGCACGTAGGCCTGGAGGAGGCTCCTGTTCATGACACAGAAGCAAGGGTGCAGCTCCAGGCTTTGGGCCCTGGGCCACAGCAGCCCAGGGGAGGCCCAGCTACAGAACTCACAGCCCCAGCATGGTGTGGTGGGCAGCCCTCGCCCAGCCTGGGGCTCATCCTCACCAAGCACTCGCCCATCCTCCATGTCTGCTCTGTCTGCACCAGGTGCTTGAGCTCCCTCCACTTGAGGAGCTCTGCTATAGCCATGACAGCTTCCTTGGAGGCCTGTGGGACAGAGGCTGTGAGGTGGCACCAGGGTCTGTGGAAGGAGACCTGGGCTTTGTTCCTGGGCAGACCCTGCCCTTAGGAAGCTGGGACACGCCCGTGCCAAAGCGTGCGGAGGTCTCTTGGGAACAGTCCTGGGCAGCAGGGATTCAGGTGCAAAGCTCTGTGGAGACACTGTGGGGACAGCTGAGAAGCCTTTGGGGACACACATGTCCAGGCCTCAGTGCTGCCGGGCTGCTGACAAGCCCTGCTGGAGCAGGCAGGGCAGAGGGTGCAAATGGCCATGCCAGCTTTTCCAGCCCTGCTGGCCCTAGTTCCCAGGGGCTGCCCAGGGAGAAAAGCTACCTGCTGCCAGCAGCCCTTGCCTCTATGCCTGGGACCCCTGGCAGGTGTCAGCCACATGTCCCTGAGTCAGTGCTCAGCCTGGACATTGGTACCTTGGCCACATTGGGGGCCTGGTCACTCATGTGAAGGAGGAGGCAGACCAGGGCCTTCCATGCGTATTTCTTCATGGTGCACTTGTCCTCACACAATGTTTTGCCCAGCAGGTCTCTGAAGAGGCAGATGGAGCGCTCCCGCACACAGTCTTCCTTCTGGTAGGAAGGAGGAAAGGTGAGCTTCACACACAGTGGCTCCCTGCCTGCGGCCAGGAAGGGCTGAGCTCAGGTAGCTGAGGCGAGGGGCGATGCTCCAGAGTCCCAGCCCAGAGCAGAGCCCAGAATCTGCAAGGCCTGGAATCTATCCCAGGAGAGCCCAGGGGAGCGGGGCCTGCTCCCAGTGCTGCTCCCAGGGCTGGGCTGCAGGGAAGCTCTCATTACCCAGGGCCCCTCTGCAGGGCTCAGGCTCCCACATCAGCCTTACCGCATCAAAGAGCTGCCAGAGATTCTGCACCACCTTCACAGCCATGTGGCTGACCTCTCTCTTCTTCAGGTGCCCTAGCACATTTTGGAAGATGTCTATGACCATCACTGAAATGTCCCAAGACCATTCCCATCGGATTTTCAGGAACTCTTGGAGGACTTGCTTTATTTTTCTTGCCTGTGTAAAAGACAGTTTCCATTCTGTCTTCCATTCTGAGAGCTTCTGTGCCTGGTCAGTCCCCAGGCAGCCACCAGGCCACACCGTGGCAGGCAGGGCATTTGAAGCAGTCACACCAGCACCTGACTCCCAGCCCAGGACAAGCCACCACCTTCCCTGAGACCTCAGAGTCCAGGTGACACAATCTGCCCTTGATAGCAGCCTGCTCACCGTCTCAGCTCTCTCTGACAGTGTCACAAGGGCCCTGAGCACCAGAGGGACCACTTCCATTCCTGAATACTTCAGAGATCTCAACTCTTTGTACAACGGATCCAGTTCATCTTCATCCACATCATCAGAGACCAGCATCTGGAAGGAAGCAGCAGAAAGCTGGCAGGGCTCCCCCAGCACAGCTCCTGTGTCCCACCAGCAGCTGAGAGCAAGGGCACATGGGCTTTTCCTGATGACTCACAGACAAGAACATGAGGCAAGACTTCTGCTGCTGAGTGAAGATGTTGCTATGCCAGTCCTGGAGCTGGATTTGCAGCTCCTTCAAAACCTTCTCCAGAGTCTGGCGCACAGAGAACATCGCCTTCCACAGATAGACTTTGTTGCTGTGAGGCAGAGCACAGTCAGTGGGGCTGCCTTGGCCACCACAGTGCAGCCTGGGCCAGCCCTGCAGGGCTTGGGGTGCCCTGGGACCCTGCCCAGGCAGGTGGACACGGCCAACAGGGTGTTCCCCGTGGGGCTGGGAGCAGCGAGCTGCCTCTGGGCTGGCCCAGCCAGCTTTGGCTGCTGTGGGCCTGAGCTGGGAAGCGTGGTGGGATGGAGGGCCCTGCTCCCTTTGGGGATCACGCAGTGTTCTTTGGGTCGAGCAGCCAGAGAGTCTCAGGGTCCCTGTCCCCACAGGGAACAAACACTCCAGGCTGTCAGAGCCAGTACCTGAATATTGGTGCAACCTTCAGAGTTGTTGCGACGACCAGCCCAGGCCACTTATTTGCCATCAGGTCAAGCAGTGTGCAAAAGCTGTGAGCGGTTATTGTGTTTTTTTCATCACAGTACGCAAAGATGTGTCTCACCACCTTTGGCACCTGGAGGGGGCACAGGTGAGGGTGGTGCTGGCACTGCAGTGCAGCTGTGTCTTGGGCTGCTCTGCCCATCCCTCTGTCAGGACTTAAAGAACACAGTTACCTCATCTCAAAGCACTGCCAAATAAGTAATTCACATAAGATAAGCCACAACACTAGGCACAGATGGCTGTTGCAGCTGGGTCTTGGGGGCCTGTCTGATCCCCAGCTTCTGCCAGCAACAAGCCCAGATAGTTAGGCTGTCCCACTGGACAGAGCTGTCATCCGTGGTTCTGCAAGCAGTCTCCAGCCAGGGGTAACCCTTGGAGCATGGCAGAGACTTTAGGGTGACCAGCTCTTTTAGCAGTGATTTCTGCTGTGATCAGTTCTCTTCAGCCCAGCCAGCTCTGTTCAGAGGTTACCCCAGCCAACGCAGACAAGAGAGGGGAAGAACATATGGCGTTCCACAGAGTCTTTTAATGCAGGCTTCAGCAAAGTGGGCCAGTGATGGTCTAACCCCAACCTGGGCAAAAGCTGGGGTTTTTATAAGGAAGGGGAGAATCAGGAAGGGGACCAATGTTCTGAGAGGGGATAAGGTGACCAATAGTTGACAGGGAGATAACATGGGTTCCTGAAGCAGGAAGGGGTCCACAGCTTAGTCACAGTGACTAGGCAGCTTTATCTTATCTTAGGGGATCAGTCTCCAGGGAGGATGCCTGTCAGAGGACTAGGCCTCCTCCACAGATGGCAAAAAGGAAGGTGTTAATTCCAGGTCTGAACAGAGGTTTGGAATCAGCACACCAGACAAAATGCCATTGTGCACACTGTGGGAAAAGCACAGACAACAACAGCAAGACACCACGCTTGGTCAGGCAGATCTGGGTAAGCTGTCTGGACAAAACTTCCCACCCTGGCAAACTGTGGGAAAGGAAGCAACTGCTTACACACAGGCCAAGCCAAGTAGTGCCAACAGCACAGATGCCTTGCAGATACCCAGGACTCAGGCAGATAAAAGTGTTACCTGGAGAACACCTGAGGATCCCCAGCACCGAGAAGATCAGAAGAAGAAGGGCCAATGCTACGCCACAGGGAAGCATGTGGTGGTGACAATCTTGCTATGTAATCTGTGTGTGTGTGTCTCTCTCATTCCCCCTCTATTTCTACCTCGCATTTATTCTTATATTTGATCTGCACTATTGACCTTGGCATATGGTCTTGTTCACACCTTAACTTTGGCCAAGGCATCTTTTAATGACCAGATCCTAACATTATTTGGGTGTCAGAAGCGGGGTCTCAACACCCTCTCTTCTGCCTCAAGGTGGCTTCAGGAGCCTCACACCCCTGGTTTTGGGAGGGAGGGAGGCAGGAACCTCGAGAGCAGGACAATCCAGCTACAAGCCACTTACATCCATCAGCCACAGCTCAGGGAATTTCATGGCCACCTCCAGAAACTCCATTGGCGCTTGCTTCTCCTGGAGGCTGGAGCGTCCCAAGATCTCAATGGCCACAAGGACGACACCTGTCCTCTCAGCAGGCCTGAGGTATTTCTCAAAAGCCTGTGGCAGGAAGGAAGGAAGGGAGCAGAGGCCAGAGCCAGCCAGTGCCCCGAGGGTGCTGCTCGGCTGGGCAGCATGAGCAGTGCTGGAGGCAGTGGCTGCAGGAAAGGTGGCAGCAGTACCCACAGTCTCTATACAGGGGAGGATGAGGAGGGGCCCCAGGGCAGGGAGGAGGATGCAGCTCTCGGATATGGGGCGTGGGCCCTACAGAGACCCCAGAGCTTGCTGGTGGCCAGCATGGCTGCAGAGCTGCTGCTGCTGCTGCTTTGCCAACACAGTGTTCCCTGAAGGGGACAGCGGGAACCTTCTCATTAGGGACAGCCCCACTGATTCTGCACTGATTCTGCTTTGCGCACACAGATCCCCTGCTGATTCCACAGATGACAGGCCCAGCAAGTGGGAGGACTCTTTACCTGAACTCTCCAGGTGCTGGGTGTATTCAGCAAGGAGATGATCTCAGATTCCCAGTATGCTGGGAGTTCAGCATGAACCTCTGGCAGTGTGGCACCTAAAGAAGAGGGGAAACACAGACACATTGGTGAGACACAGCTGCTGGGCCAGCAGCTGACCCAACCCTGACAAGTGTTGGGATGCAGGAATGGCTGGGGAGCAGTTGGTCATGGGAGAAGGTGGTGGGCACTGGTGGAAAGGGGGACCTACCTCTGGTGTCTGTACCCAGTGCTGCTGGCTTTGCAAGCTCCAAGCCCCCGGAGCTCTGCATGCAGCCCCCAGTTACACTGTGGCTGCAGTATTAGTCAGGGGGAAGGGCTCATAGGGCTGGAGTGTGGCAGGACAGGACACAAGCTGTCCAGGGGACATAGAGAAGGGGCAGAGTGGGGCTGAGTCCTGTGGGGGAGAGCAGCTCAGCTACATGGCACCACCAAGGGCCTTGCAGAGATAGTATGGGGCAGGAGCAGAGGTGACAGAAACACTGAGAACATGGTGGCACCTGCACCAGTCAAAAGAAGGAGCCATTTCAAGGCCTGGGAAGACAAGCAGATGTATCTGGAGATGTAGCTGTGTGCAGGGATGCAGCTCACCACAGCTTCTCTGACCTTTCTGACAACAGGTGAATGTGAAGAGAGAGCGGAGACCATCCAGAGCCATAGAGCTTGTCTTTTCTGTCCTGAAAGACTTGAACAGGAGATGTCCCAGCAGCTTCCCAAGGACTGGGATCTGGACCTGTCCACTGGCAGCAACTCTGTTCTCATTTTGCCCAGCCTGGGGGAGGCAGGTAGAAGAGCAGAAAGGCTGAGGGTGGGAAGCTGAGGCCTTGCAGGCTCCTCAGAGCTGTGGCTGTACCCAGGCACAGGAAAGGGGAAATATCCTGGCTGGAGGGCAGTCGCTCCTTACACTGGAAGAGTTGGCCAGCAAATGGCTCAGCCGCCTAACCCTGCCCAGGACCCTCTCCTGCACAGCCACTCTGAAAATGTAGCCCAGCAGTTCCTGGGAAGAGAGAAGCTGCAGGTGAGCCCTACAAGCAGACACCCACTGCAGCAGCAGCAGCAGCACATCCCTGGTCCTGAGACACACTTGCAACATCCCTCCAGGCTTCCTGTGCCCTCAAGCAAAGCCTGCAGGAGGGCTCCTGCCCCTGAGGGCCCTGGCAGGCACAAAGGTTCCAGGCAATGCTGGTGGGCAGCAAGGAAGACAGGGGCCGCTCTCTGCTCCTTGAGGTCCTGCAGAGACTGGGGCCATCCCCTGCTCCCCAGGGCAGCTGGGCACCCTCACCGCAGCGCGCTCTGCCTGCACAGCACTAACGGGTGTCCTGGTTCTGGATGGGACAGGGTTCCTTTGGCAGGAGCCAGGACAAGACTGGACACAACCCCAGGCTCCTTCCCTTCCAGAGTGAAGAACAGTCCTCTGACCCCCCACTCTGTGCACAGACCACACCTCCAAGATGTCCTGAAGAATCTTGATGGTTTTGGAGGCAGGAGAGCTGAGCACCATCACCTCCAGCATAGTGTCCATGGCAAGCAGGGTCTGCAAGGACGACAGACAGCAGTGCCTGTGATTCTGTTGCCTGTCCCACCCCTAGAAGACTGATCTGAAGTCCCAGTGTGAGGGGAGGGAAACAGGAACAGGCTGTGTGCAGCCAGCATTGCTGGATGGCGCAGGAGCCTGGCAAGGGACGAAGGGATGAGGGTAGGAAAGTGAAGCTGAGGATGTGGCCTGCCCTGGATCTTTGGTCCTAAGGCAGCATAGGGTGAGCAGAAACAGCCCAGAGGGATTGGAGTCTTCTCCAGCACTCACCCGAACAAAGAGAGACGCTTCCAGGCTCTGCATTTCCCGCTTTGGAGGAAGGAAAAAGATGCTCTCAAAGCATGCTCTTAACAGTTTTCTCTTTTCCAAGACCATCCCCAGCATGCTGCAAAGAGAGATGGGCCCAGTTTGATACTGGTGCTGGGAGCAGCACCTCAAGGGCAGCACTGGGGCAGGGCTTCCAGAAGGGATGGGCAGGTGGGCATGGAGCGCTGGGTAGGCCCTTGGGCCAGTACCTCAGTCCAGCGAGGGCAAGCATGGCGAGCCGCCGCACCTCTGTGTGAATCTTGTTCTTGGGCTCCAATTTCAGCAGCACCTGCAGAGCACAGCTGGGCTGGAACCTGGCAGCTGTGAGCAACCACTGCCTCCAGTGCCTTGCCCTGCCCAAGCATTGCCCTCACAGGCTGCTGGTGGTCCTTGCCCCCTTCTCCAATGTTGAGTTCCCCTTCACCTGGATCATCTCTCCCAGCTTGTATCTGTGGCAGAAAACATCCAGGTCCTGGGACAAGCCACCATCATTGGCATCTCTGCACAGGGTGCAGATGCTGTCAAGGAACTTCAGTTTCAGGTCCTCATCCTGGAGCTGGGGGACAAAGGGTAGCATGAAGCAAGGACACCCAGCCAGCGGGACCAGAGCCCTGGGGTGCAGTGCCCTGTGGGAGCAGCTGCCCCTCAGAGCCAGCGCCTCTGGCTGAGCTCAGCCACCATCCAACAGGCCATGGGTACCTGGTCAGGGCTGCTGACAAAGGCCTGGATGAAGTCCATGGCTTCCTGTGTGTACACGGCATCTAACAGAGGGGGAGAGAAGGGAGAGGTGCAGAGGATGCTGTGACAGGACAGAGCAGAAAAGGATCTGCCCTCTGCCCAGGCCAAGCCTGCTCCCCTGACATGCCCTTTCCATGTGGCTCCCAGTAACCTGGGCTGAGGAGCATGCAGGCAGAAGGGCAGGACATGTCCAGCATCCCACAGCACCACTGCCTTCTGCCAGCCACTGACCCTCGCTGTTCACACTCCGGAGAAGGAGCTGGGCCCTCCCTGCTGTCCCACTCCTCAGCAGAGCCTGTGCCAGGGCTGGTGTCCTTCCCTGAGTAGTCTCAGCACTCTGGCAAGCCTCTCATCCCTGAGATCCCTGCTGCCCATGTGCTGGGGAAACCTGATCCCAGTGTGGGGACCCAGCCCTGCCCAGTCCCACAGGGCTCCTCACTCACTGGGCTGCTGTGGCTGTACCATGGTCACCTCGTAGGGCTCGGCTGCAGAGCTGCTCTCCTGAGGGGCCACCACCTCCTCCCAGGCCACCCTGGGCTGTCTTGGGGGTTTCTTCTCCATTTTACAGAATAAAGAAAAATGTAGGAGAGCAGGAAAGGTGGAAACTTTCTTGAAATAACCTGACTGTGGCAGGGCAAGACGTGAGCTGTGCTCATGGGCTTGTCACCAGCTCTGTGCTCCTGTCCTGTTCCGTCACTGTCCTGCTGGACACTCCAAGCTGGGGGCTGGTTCCAAGTCAACAAAGACTGGGAGCTGTTGCTAGGGGCAGGTGGCAGGTCAGAGAGGGAGTCCTTTGTGACAGCCCAGTTTTCTCCAAGATGGTGCTCCCAGTGAAACGTTCCAAACCACACACTGCTCCCTTCTCCCACTCCCTTTCCCTCTGCAGTGGGATGGAGAGAAGAACTGCAGGCAAAAAGTGAAAGGTCACAGGTTGAGTTAAGAACAATTTACTGAAAGCAGCAATGAAACAAAGCAAGAGCCCTGAGCTGCCAACCCATATGGATGACAAAGGAGACCAAGACCTGTGATGACAGCAAGGTCAAGGACATGGAGACACCCAGCACAAGTAGACAACTCGAAAGCAAAAGCTAGACTTGCAGATGGGAAGCATGAGGGGACAAAAGGGCAGGATCAGGAGCGGAAAAAATGGTGGGAAATGTGAGGGGGAAAGGGTGAAACATGACAGGGAAAAGGGCTGAAAAGTTAGGTAAAAACGGGAGACGTGAGGGGACAAAATGGTGGGAATTGTGAGAGGAAAAAATGGCGGAAAACGTGGGTAAAAATGGTGGGAAATGTGAGGGCAGGAAAGGGAAGGAAATGTGAGGGGGAAAGGGAAAATGGCAAGACAAATTACATGAAACCAAAGGTCCTGTGTGCATGGTCTTGCTCAGATGCAGCAGCTCAAACTGTTTCAGTGTTAGTGCACTGTTAATAAGTGGATTTGTGCAACAAGACATCTGATACTCTGCTATGGGAAATTTGGGTTTGAAGAGGTGAGGAAACCCAGCAGGAGTGTGCTAGTGGAGGGTGTGGGGACTCAAGCAGGGATGTGTGGGGTCACTGGAGCCGCCTCTGTGAAGGAGCTCCAGTTCCAGTTAAAATCTCTTGCCTTGGAAGCTCTCCCAGAGAGTCTTGGGAATGCTCACCCTGGATCCTTTCCTTAACACTGCCATGGCCACAGCAAGTCCTTGCACCACTGCTTTGGCTGGTTCTCCATCTTTGCCCACTCCCCTCAGAGCTTGATCCTGCACCAGTTATCAGCTGCTGTTCTGTCTTTGCCACCCCGCTGGAAATCTCCATGTCCAGTTGTGTGTGCCTGGAACTCCAGCTGCTGTCCCCATGCAGTTCTCAGGTGGTGTCAGCATGCAGAGGGTTTGTTTGTGCGCTGTTGGCACTGGCAGCCCGCACCACTGAGCCTGACCTGGAGAATTTTATCCCATGGAATGAAAGAGCCTCTTTGGCAAGTTCAATGGATGGGAGGCCCCAGGGTGAAGGAGGGGAGTGGGCATTGAGGGGATTTGTGGGTGTTGGGAGGCACCTGGGGTATGAATTGGGGTTTCTGGTGTGAGAAAGGGAAATTTTGGGTGCGGGAAGGTAATCTGAGGGCTTGGGAGTATGATTTGGAGCGCAGAAGGGATTCCTTGAGGGCAAAAACTTGGAGAAAAGGGAAAATGTAGGTTTAGGGAGGAAAAGGGGGACGTGGGGCAGAAAGGGGAGCTCTGAAGGTTGGGGGAAGAGGGCTGGAGTTTGAAGGGTCCTCTGTCCCCCTTCTGCCCCTCTTAATCCCATGGAGAAGGAGGAGGAGAAGCCCCCCTGGGTTTGGTGGAATTGGGGAGAATTTGGGATGAAAAGGGGGGTTTGGGGGTAGTTTTATAGTTCTTGGGTCCACAACACCGCCCTAATCTCCCCCCCAGGCTGTCATTTTACCATAGAGGAGGAGGACAAGCCCCCACAGGAGGGTCTGGGAGGAGACTGGGGGGCCTGGGTCCTCCCTGAGGGGGAGGTTGTGGGAAGACTGGGGAAGCTGGGAGTCCCTGGGGGGAAAGTGGTAGTAGAATTGAGGGGCTCTCCAGGGGGGGTTTTGGGGTGAGGACTGGAGGATCCCAGCCCTTTAATGTGGTGTATCATCACCTCTTAATCATTCCCAAGGCTTTGTGAGTGTTTTTAAAGGGGGAGATATGGTTCAGGGGGGATTTGGGCAGCTGAAGGGGAACTGGGACAGGGTATGCAAGGGCGTAGGAATGTGAGGAGGCTTCACGATTTTGGGGAGACAGATTTCAGGTTGTCTTTAGGGTCACAATTTGGAGGGGCTCAGATTTTGGAGTCACAATGTGGGGAAATCATTGGGATGAGATTCAGATCTTGGCAGATTCCATTAGTTAAGGGTCAGTCTTGGTGTCAAATTTATGGAGGGGGGTACAATTTGGGGGAGGTCATATTTAGGAGTTCTCAGATTGGGGTGTCACATGACTTGGGAAGGTCAGAGACTCCCAAAACCCCTCTGGCACTCCCCAAATCCTCCTCTGGGACCCCCAAGCCCTTATTGGGAACCACCCAAACCTCCTCTGGCAGCCCTCAGCATCTCCCTAGACCCCTCAAACTCCCTCAAAACCCACAACTTTCCCCTTCAGAACTCCACCTGAATTTCCCCCCTGGGGCTCCCCAAGGTCACCCAAACTTTCCCTGGGACCCCCAAACCCTTTTTGGTGTCCCCCAAACACCACCCTGAACCCTCAACTCTCCCCCTCTTGAAGCCCCCAGATCCCTTTGGGGCCACACAAACACTTTCTAGAACCCCACAAACACCCCCTGGGACCCCCAAATCCAATGGGGACCCTCAATCTCCTGCTGGGAGACCCCAACGCCCTCACCCAGAAACACTCCAGCCCCTCCCATTTGAGACCCCTAAACTTCCCCAGGGACCCCCAATCCCAAGTTCATCCCTGATGGAGCTGCATGGCATGGGAACTGCAAGTCCCAGGGACTTGAGCCCACCTGTCCCTGCATGCTGACACCACCTGAGAACTGCATGGGGACAGCAGCTGGAGTTCCAGGCACACACAGTTGGACATGGAGATTTCCAGCAGGGTGGCAAAGACAGAACAGCAGCTGATAACTGGTGCAGGATCAAGCTCTGAGGGGAGTGGGCAAAGATGGAGAACCAACCAAAGCAGTGGTGCAAGGACTTGCTGTGGCCATGGCAGTGTTAAGGAAAGGATCCAGGGTGAGCATTCCCAAGACTCTCTGGGAAAGCTCCCAAGGCAAGAGATTTTAACTGCTGGAACTGGAGCCCCTTCACAGAGGTGGCTTCAGTGACCCCACAGGTCACATTTCCCCCCCTTTTCCCCTGAAGTTTCTCACCACTTTTCCCCTCACACTTCCCGCCCTTTTGTCTCCTCATATTTCCTATCATTTTTTTGGCTTTATATTTCCTGCCTTTTTTCTCCTTATCTTTTGCAGCCTCTTTTCCTCTTCACATTTTCCCTATTTTACCCGTCACGTTTCCTGTTCTTCTTTCCACCTCACGCTTCTTGCCATTTTGTCCCCTCACATTTTTCCCTCCTCACACTTCCTGCCCTTCTATCTCCTCACATTTGCCATCATTTTCTCCTCTGACATTTCCCACCTTTTTTGGACATGTTCTTTCTCTCATTTCCTGTCTTTTTTGCTCAAGTTTCCTGTTCTTTTTTGCCTTCCATTTCCCTTTTCTTCCCTCATGTTTCCATCCTTTTCCCCCATCATGTTTCCTGCCCTTTTGTCCCCTCACACTCCCTTCCATTTGGTTCCTTCATGTTTCCCACCCTTTTCTCCCCTCACGTTTCCTGCCCTTCTCTCCCCTCATGTTCCCCACCATTTTGTCCCATCATGATCCCCACCATTTTGTCCCTTTATTTTTTGTACCCTACTGTCTCCTCACATTTCCCACCCACAATTCTTGCTCATCCACGCCAAGTTTCTCTTTTAGATTTAACGTAAGTGCTTCCATTTTGCTTCAAAAGTGGTGCACTATATGTGTAGGTAGAGTTACCAGTGTGAGCAATCATTATAATTTCTGTAATATATTTAAATAGATTGTTTGTTTTATTTATAAAGCTTATATATGTACAGCTTGTTGTAATGCATTAAGAAACATGGTATGATCCGGAGATATACCCTCTGAGCTGCAGAGGGGTTAGTCCCCTCCCCTGACTCCTCCCTTGTAATTTTTTCCTATTGGTTGTAATTTGTAACCCTTCGCCCTTTCCCATCCCTTCAAAAAGCAGCGTGGGGTCAGTCTCTTCCTCTTTTCTGCACCGAATCCCCTGAATAAAGCTGGGACCTTGTCCCAGGAGGGAAAGAGCCTAGTATTTATCTCTAATCCTTGCTATTTAGATATAACTCCCACCTCTTCTGGACCATGGCTGGGCAGAACACAGCCCCAGGCAAGCAGGGGACTACAATAACAGTTGGCGCCCATTGGGGGGCTTTTTAGAGCCCTGCCTCGAGCGGCTGGAAACTCAGGTGTGGGTTTCACAAGCCTGGAGGACATCAGCTACCTTGGGAGCTACAGTGTAGGCACAGCCCACAAGGAGGAGGCTGGCAGCCTTCTCAAGCCCAGAGAGGGTCAGTCACAGGAACAGGGATCTTCTTACACTGCCCAAGACAACCGAGGACATAAAAGCAGTGAGTCAGACCGGCCGACAGCAGCTGCAGCCACACAGGCGAGCGGCGTGGCTGAGTGGGAGGGTGAGGGCGGCGGTGGGCACCGAGCCGGAGTGCATGGGCCAGGCCAGTGGCGGTCTTGACCCGCACCCGGCGCCGGGCAAGTGGTGCTGCAGGTGAGCAGTGTCAAGGTTAAACTTGGCTGGACACACACCCAGGGTGGCAGCTTGGTGAGCACGGCCTGTGCGGGTGGCGGTGGGCAGCCGGGCGGTGAGGAGCACTGCGGAGCCCGGCGGCTGTGGCAGAGTGGGTTCAAGTGGGCCGTTCAAGCAGTGGGCTCGGCGCAGAGACGGCTGCAGAGCATTGCGTGGGACAACCTTGTGACACAGGCATGTGGGCGCCGCATGACCCAGCGGCCGTGATGCGAGGGATGGGCGGCGGCGTTTTCACAGCCTCGGCCACATGGTTTTAGTGGCTCAGCAGAAGCAGCTACGGATGGGCTTAGCAGTTTGTGTCTTACCCTGGTGTGTGGCAGGGGGCCGAACTGAGAGAAGCCTGCCACTGCTGGCTTTGTTACTTTTATGGTGAAAGAAGGTAAGAAATGAGTTATGCTAACAGCTTTCTAACAGCAGAAATGGGATCTAAGATGTCTGCATCTGAAAAGAATTTTGAATCCAAATTGCAAGAATTTTTAAGCACCGCAGATGTTAAGATTTCTAAAAATAAGTTGAAACATTTTATCTCATGGCTGTCTCATAACTTTCCACAGCTTGACATGCTAGATGTAGATTCTGTCCCTGCATGGGATAGGATCGGAATCTTGTTGTCCTAGTTTAGGGCAAATTTGCGAGAGAACCTCTAAATGGGGTTCCCCCAGGAAAGCAAAATTCAAACGATCCCTCCCCCCAACTGGTTCAGGAAAAAAGAGATTTCCTTGGAGAGAAGTGGAAAAAACTGTTTATTTAACAGAAATTGAATAATATTAAACAATAAAACCTCTCACTCTTCGATGGGATGGCAAATCCAGGAAGAAAAGTCCTTTCCATGTGGTGTAGCTCAGCCCACTCAGCTTCTTATCAGTCCCTCAGGTGCCAGATAGTCCCAAGACCCAGGCCCTGGTGGGCCACAGGCGTGAGCTCCTGGGGTTTGTCTGGGTGTTTTTCAGTCCAGAGCAGGTTTGCACAGATCTGAGAAAAAAGGAAGAAAAAGATCCAGGGAACTCCTCTGCCTCAGCTAGCTAAAACTAAAAGCCAAAGAGAAGCTCTGTCCCGCTGTCTCTCCGTGCTGCAGACACCACAGTCTAGGAGCAGGACGCGGGGGAGTGATGTTTTCTTCCAACACAACCTGTGTGCTTCTTCTTCCCCCACTTCACTCTCAGAGCCAGTCTTAAAGGTGCTAAACTTAATATATAGCATAAACCAGGCGACTGAGGATACCAGTATCATAAAGTCACCCCAGGACATTCCACCCCTTATCCCCATATCGTCAACTTATTATCAAAATTAATATATATTCTAACTCTACAACACATACATTATATACAGACAAGGGCATTCATTCATGATCTTCACCCAACCATCAGATCTCCCTGAGGTACACATTGTGTTGTTCCATCCTTCTGCATTATCCACCCTGTGCAGCCCGGTCCCTGAGCAAAGACAACCCCACGAATGGGTTTGTCTGTACTCGGGGTAGAATTGATCTAAACTGTCTTTCCTAACAAACCTCTGAGATGTACCACTGGGACTTTGTCTCCATCTACTGTATGCAGGGGCTCAGATTGGGCTGGGCCTGCTCGGTTGGTGGAACCTCGGGTATTAACTATCCAGGTGGCTTTTGCTACATACCGCTCCCAGTTTTTGAAAGATCCCCCACCCAACGCTTTCAAGGTAGTCTTTAACAGTCCATTGTACCTCTCCACTTTCCCTGCAGCAGGTGCATGGTAGGGGATATGGTACACTCACTCGATGCCATGTTCCCTAGCCCAGGTATTTATAAGGTTATTCTTGAAATGAGTCCCATTGTCTGACTCAATCCTCTCAGGGGTGCCATGCCTCCAAAGGACCTGCTTTTCAAGTCCCAGGATGGTGTTCTGGGCAGTGGCATGAGGCACAGGGTAGGTTTCCAACCATCCAGTGGTGGCTTCTACCATCGTGAGCACATAGCGCTTGCCTTGGCGGGTTTGGGGCAGTGTGATGTAGTCAATCTGCCAGGCCTCCCCATACTTGTATCTGGACCACCGCCCACCGTACCAGAGGGGCTTCAACCGCTTGGCCTGCTTGATCGTGGCACACGTCTCACAGTCATGGATAACCTGGGAAATACTGTCCATGGTTAGATCAACCCCTCGGTCTCGTGCCCACTTATAGGTGGCATCTCTACCCTGATGACCTGAGGCGTCATGGGCCCATCGAGCTAGGAACAACTCTCCCTTGTGTTGCCAATCTAAGTCTGTCTTTGACACCTCTATCTTTGCAGCCTGATCCACCTGCTCATTGTTTCGGTGCTCTTCATTAGCCCGACTCCTGGGGACACGGGCATCTACATGACGGACCCTCACAGTTTCTTTACCCTGGTGGCGATGTCTCTCCACTCATCAGCAGCCCAGATTGGCTTTCCTCTGCATTGCCAGTTGGCCTTTTTCCACCTTTCCAACCATCCCCACAGAGCATTGGCTACCATCCATGAATCCGTGTAGAGGTAGAGTTTTGGCCACTTCTCTCTTTCAGCAATGTCCAGGGCCAGTTGAACAGCTTTGAGTTCAGCAAGTTGGCTTGATCCACCTTCTCCTTCAGTGGCCTCTGCGACCTGTCGTGTGGGGCTCCATACGGCTGCTTTCCACTTCCGGCTCATCCCTACGATGCGACAGGAACCATCAGTGAACAGAGCGTAGCGTGTTTCTTCTGCTGGCAGCTGGTTATACGGTGGAGCTTCTTCAGCCCGTGTCACTTGTTCCTGCTCCTCTTCATCAGTGAGACCAAAGTTTTCACCTTCCGGCCAGTTTGTAATTATCTCCAGGACAGACCATGGCTCCCAGCTAGAGAATACAGCACATTCTTCATATCTGGTCCTGTCCTAAATGGGCCAAGAGCTACTGCATGAACAATCTCCTGCTTGATCTAGGCAAAGGCTTGTTGTTGTTCAGGACCCCAGTGGAAATCATTCTTTTTGCGGGTGACCAGGTAAAGAGGGCTCATGATCTGACTGTACTCAGGAATGTGCATTCTCCAAAAACCTATAGCACCTAGGAAAGCTTGTGTTAACTTATTGTTGGCTGGTGGAGACATTGCTGTGATCTTGTTGATGACATCGGTAGGAATCTGACGCCGTCCATCTCGCCACTTTACCCCCAGGAAATGAATTTCATGAGCTGGTCTCTTAACTTTGTTCTTCTTGATGATGAAAGCAGCTTCCAGGAGAATCTGGATGATTTTCTCTCCTTTCTCAAAGACCTCTGCAGCCGTATTTCCACACACAATGATGTCATCAATGTACTGCAGATGTTCTGGAGCCTCACCCTTTTCCAGGGCAGCCTGGATCAGTCCAGGCAGATGGTGGGGCTGTGCTTCCACCCCTGGGGCAATCTCCTGTAAGTTATATAACGATAGAGTATAAAACATGTTCATCTTGAAACCAAGTCGGGTCAGATTTGAGTATGTGTATACCCCTGACACCCAGAGCTCTTTAATAAAGCACCTTCATAGAATCATTC
This sequence comes from Poecile atricapillus, assembly GCF_030490865.1. Classification (NCBI taxonomy): domain Eukaryota; kingdom Metazoa; phylum Chordata; class Aves; order Passeriformes; family Paridae; genus Poecile; species Poecile atricapillus. The sequence goes on from NC_081285.1 coordinate 1,781,706, forward strand.
TATGATTATGTGTTCCTGAACACTAACAATAGAACTACAAGAATAAGAAACCAGAATAAAACTTTTAGAAACTTTTCTTTCTTCCACTTAACAGTTTCTTTTCTTAAATGATACCATAGAGACAAAACCTGGGATGTTAAAGTAGTACTAACTATACAATAGTCTTTTCATCAGTCTTTGTAGAGACAGGAGTTTTTTCTTGTCATTTTATGGAGAGTTCTCTACAAGAAAAACAGTTTTTCCATGTCTTTTCATTTCCATGCCTGGCGGCCACCCAGAAAAACACTCTGCTATCATGCCTTCCTCCCATTTTCACACTACTCTGAGGTGCATTCATGGGCTATGAACTCAATGTGTATTATTTTAAGGATGAGTTATTCAAAGGCAAAGGTTCTCTTCATTTGTCTCTGTGATCATCTCTGGGAACAGAGGTTTTCTTCTCTCCCTTGGGGCAAAGGGTTTTCATCAGCTCTTCTCTCTCGCTTTGCTCATGCATCTCATGGGATCACAGCTACTCTACCATCTGCTTACTTCATTAACAGAAACTTTTGCTCAGATTTACAGTTTGAATAGTTCATTCCCCCCCAGTATTCTTTCATGAATTAAAGGGGTTTTTCAGAATATTATTGTCTATCTTCATGGCCCTACCAAAAGAATATTTCAGCTTATTAAAGCATCTCCTCATTCTCCATTTATCTGGAGCTCGACTCTTTCTCTTACTGACTCTGATGTTTCCTGTTGTCTCTTTACATGTTGATCTCTCCCACTTTCCTCTTTCATGTAGAGGGAATTTAAGTCTGCAGGTCTCATCTGCGTAGCAAAAGGGTTAAATCTGGCCCAAGCCGCGACCAGGTGTTCATGGTGTCGGATTTCAGCACTGCAGCTGCTGGAAGGCAGCGATGGTTTTCAGCTGTTTTTCAGCCTGTAGCTATCTGTGTGGGCCGTGGCAGTGGGGAGGGGGGGGTAAGATGTCAACAGCCATGGCCCAGCCCAGCCTAGGGCCAGTGGCCCCCCTGAGAAAGGCTTCAGCCACCCCACTGGAATGGGACTCAGAAGGCATCCCAAGAAGTGCTGCAGCAGATCCTGGCCTCAGCCTGCGGCCAGGGGAGCCCCTCAGTCTCCATCCCCTGCCCGGGAGCTGCTGGAGGCTGAGCCAAACCCCACCGGGCTGCACAGGCCACGGGGGGAAAGCAGGGCCAGCCACACCAGAGCTCTGATAGCTTTCAAAGCCAAAACAAAAGCAACCCGAAGTTCCCTGGCTTGGGTTTAAAAGGTGGTATTCAAAAAGGTGATATTACTTTTCAGTGGTCCAAAATGCTGTCAGTTCTGAGGACTGGCTAGCTATTGGCCTGATCTCAAGCAGACAAAAAACTCCCAGCAGCATCTCTCAAGAGTCACTTCCGTGGGTGTTTCCCACTTTTTTTTTTTTAAATGCCAAACTATCACATTCAATGGGTGAAAAAGTTTAGGGTATAAGCTATATTAGAGAATAAAAGACAATATGGAGGATTTAGGGCATTGTCTCTTTCTCCTCCTTCTTCCTTCTTGTTCTCCTTCTAAGGGTTTTTGGGTAATAATGAGTGATAAAGAAATCCACAGTGCAGCACACAGGTGTGGGGTCACTGGGTCATGAAATAAAATAACTTACTTAGCATTTGATTATTGGACAAATAGACACATAAAAGACTTTGGAAAGATTCCTCATTCTCTATTTTGCACCTTTCTATTTTAGTATATATAGCTCCTTGTACTCTATATATAAGTAATATAGATAAAGAAAGAATGAAGAAATAATAAACAACTAAGCCCAAACACAAAAAAACAGTCTCTCTCTCATCAGTCTTGGTCCTAGGGAAAAAGAACCTAGCCACCAATGTTGCACCTTGGAAATTTTTGGAATGATTTGGGGTGATTTGGGGTGTTTTAGGGTGATTTTGAGGGTTTGGGGGGGTTCTTGAGGCAATTTTGGGGCTTTTTGGGGATGCCACTTCCCAAAGATCAAACTCTGAGGGGGTTAGGAGACACGGGAAGAAACCTCAGAGATCGGCCAGAACTAACTCATTAGATGTTAAAGCAGCTCTTACCATTCCCTTAAAGATCTCACTGCTGCCAAACTCCCTTTGGACTTTACAGATCTCTTTTATGTTTTGGTAAGAGAAAGGCTGATTATGTCTATTCACCCTTCTCTTACCAGTATATATGACAGGAGCAGCTGAGGGTATGGCTTCCTCTTCCTGATCCCTAGGGTCCCCATCCCCTGGGTCACTCCCCCCTCCCCCTCCAGGGTACCAGGCAGGGGCCCAGCCCTCACACCATGGGAGCAGGGAAGGGGGATACCCCCCCACCGTGGGAACGGGCTGGGGGCCACCCCCCATCCCCTCCACCGTGTCCAAGGAGGGGCCCAGCCCTCTCCCCCGTGGGAGCAGGGGGCGGACCTACCCCTCATCCCATGGGAACCAGGTGGGGACCCATCCTTCCCACTGCGGGAACGGGGTGGGGAGCATGGGAACCAGGGTTGCAACACCTGGGGGAAGGTTGCAGGGTGATGTCATGCGGGGCAGGAACATGGTGGAAGGGGAGGGATATCTGAGGGAAGGAAGGGGTTGTGGTAGGGGTAAGGGTTGGGGACAGGTGGGTAAAAGGGATTGTGAGAAGAAGAAAGGTAGGATGGAGGGTCCACCACGTGGACGGCCACTACGTGGCCAGTGCCATCTTGGCCCCCAGCCGTGTGGGGATAGCGGGGGTCTTTTAAAGTTAACAGTGAAACAGAGAAATTAAGAATTAGGAAATAAACATAAAGAAATGCTTGACTAAAAGGGGAGTTTGACAAAAAACATACCCTGACACCGTGAACCACAAGAGCGGGAAAAGGGTCAGACTGCAAGATAAGATAAGGAGCTGGAATACACAAACAAGATGCAAAGACAAAGGCACCACAGGATAAAGGGGATTCCTCGGACCCTAAGCCGGAAGGAATGGATTTAAAGTCCCAAAAGGTGGCCAAAGGACTGAAAGGGGCATGGAGCTAATTGTAATATGAAGTGAAGACAGGCGGGGTTAGGAAATTAATATGTATTAGGCGTATTGTGTAAACCTGCTCTGTAAAGGATAAAAAAGGAAAACCAAATCAAAAAGGTGTGCATGCTTTTCAGAGGAGATATCCCCCATGCACCTCAGCGCTGAATCAATTTATACCTACTCTTATAACTACTCTGCGAGTTATAGAGTTCCTTTTATTCCACATATCGTTTTGGCGAGCCAGGCAGGAGGGTCTCTGTCTGGCTGCGGGAGCGGCCGAGGAACGGATTCCCTGGCGCGCCCCCAGGACTTCCCGGGAGGGACCCCGAGCCTTGGTTCGCTCACCACGGGGACAGACAACAACCTGCCGGTCTGTGGATAATGGTATGAATTAAATATCAAGGAAAGGGCTGCTGGTAAAGCGAGCAGAGACGTCTGTCGTACAGCACAGTCCCGGTGGGCTTGCAAGCAGCCGGCCAGGAGGGGCCGGGGACAGAGGGAAAGGATCAATCCTGGCCGATAGCGCGGCCGATGAGGGGGGTTCTCACTGAGCTGATAGAGCAGCCCGTAGCGACTCTGGGGGTGAGTCGAGCGAACCCTTGTTTTGTGTGAATGCTACGTCCGGACACGGTGAGTCACTGAGTGTGTTTGGTGTGTGAATGAGCGAGTGAGACGCACCAGAGGTGCGGAGCGAGTGTGGAGCTCTATCCACGGTTCCGACCTCGAGTTTTCTCTGGAGACTGAGGCGGCCAGAGAAAAGTGAAAGCGACGGGAGTCAGTGTGGGGCAAACCCAAGTGTAAATGAAGAGTGTTGTGCTTGAGTGTTAAGTGGTTAATATTTGTTTTAACCGTGGGTAGACGCTGGTATTGTTGCTTTAATAACCATCAGGGCATATGCTCCACGTGCAAAGTGAAAACTGAAGTTTGTGTGTGGAAAGTCACATTGGGTGCCCAGAAATTGCAATTGTGTGTGAGAATACTGGGAAGAGGCAGTGGAATTGTGTGAGGAAAAGTTTAGGTGGAAACAGGACAGGAAAAGAAGGGGGAAATAATGGGCACTAGACAGTAGAAACAAAGAAATCCCCAAAGCAAGTCCACTAGGTTGTATTCTTGCACATTGGAAAGATATTGCTAGACATGGGGGAACTGAGAACAAGAGGGATTTAATCAGGTTCTGTAAGGACTGGTGGCCACTATATAAATTGGATGAGGGAGTGAAGTGGCCACCTAGTGAAACTTTGGACTATAACATGTTATTGCAACTCGTGCTCTTTCTCAGCAGGGAAGTGGAAAAGGTATCATATGCTGATATGTTTTTCTCCCTTCAAAATCACCCCGAATGGCAGAGGGACTGTGGGATCAGGGCTCCCTCTGACCCTCTGGCATTGGCCCTGGAGAAGGAGAATAAGACTAAGAGGGGGAGGCTTAAGCGGTGTTGTTCAGCACATAGCATAGGGCAAAGATGCACAAAATCAGATAAAGTTTACCAGAATGTGGCCCAGGAACAAGATCTGGCAGACGATTTGCTTAAGCCTCCCCACATAAGACCAGAAAGGGAGGAGGATGAGGATGTGGACTCAGGGGACATAGACACCCCTCCAGTTGCACACCGCACTAGACAACAGACCCACATGTTACAGGCACCTCTGCATGAGGCAGTGGCACCAGAGGGAGGAGTGGTATTGGTTAAAGTTCCCTTCTCCACAATCGATTTGGAGGCATGGGAGAAGGTTGCTAAAAATTACCGCAATGATCCAGTTAACACAGCTAAACGTCTGCGATATATAATAAAACAACACAATCCAGACTGGAGTGATATGCAATTATTATTGGATGCACTGACCAAGACAGAAAAACAATTAATTATAAAAACAGCAGGGGATCTGGCAGAAGATTATTATAAAACCCAGCAATTGGATGTGAAAGATTATTTCCCACTCCAAGACCCATAGTGGGATCCAAACAGATTAGCAGAATTGAAAAAACTAGAAAGCTATCAAGAGTAGATCGCAAAGGGGATGGAAAGAGCCATCCCCAAAACTATAAATTGGTCAGCCTTATATGCAATCAGGCAGGGGCCCTCTGAGTCGCCATCCAAATTCCTCAAAAAATTAAGAGATGTCATGCGCCGTCACACATCACTGGAGCCTGGGTCTGAAGTAGGGATACAGCAGTTAGTTAATTTATTCCTGGGGCAGTCTACGGGTGACATAAGGCGCAAACTCCAAAAGCTTCGGGGGGCAGATGGGAGGAACTTAGAGACTTTGTTAGATGAGGCGTGGAGAGTTTTTAGTAACCGGGAAGAAGGATATAAACAAGGAATGAGGAAGTTTGTAGCTGTTGTAAGTGAGGGAGAGAGAGGAAAACATAGACAGGGATCATATAGACAAGGTCCGTCCCAACTGGGCAGAGACCAGTGTGCCATCTGTAAGAAATATGGTCACTGGAAAAATCAGTGCCCAGAGCGGAGATGGGGTGGCTTCCAGGAAAAGGGAGACCAGGAAAAAGGAAAAATGATTGCATATGTGAAAGAAGATTGAAGAGGACCAGTAGATCTCACCCCAGAAGATCCACTGGTTATAAAATTGAAACTGGGGAACAAAGGGAAAGAGGTGGAATTTCTGGTTGACACGGGGGCAACATATTCAGCCTTGAATAAGACTTTAGCACCTGTGGGGAAGATTATGTTACAGTAATAGGAGCAACTGGTCAACCTGAAAAAGCATATTTTTGCAAGCCATTAAAGTATAAGCTTGGAAAGCAATAGGGCATTCATAAATTCCTGTATCTGCCCAGCTCCCCAAGACATCTGTTGGGTAGAGACTTGTTAGAACAATTACAAGTAACTATTAAATTTAAAAATGGAGAGGTTATTCTGGAGGCAAATGATGAACAGTACACAGAGCATTGAGTTTAATGTTGACAGCCGTTCACATGGAGGGGGAAATTAGTGAAGAAATAATAAATCAAGTATTTCCTGGAGTGTGGGCCTCCGATGTACCAGGGAGAGCGAAAAATGCACTTCCAATATTAATCAAACTCAAGGAAGGAAGACAACCAGTTAGAATTAAACAGTCCCCCCTGAAAAGGGAAGATAAGGAAGGAATTAGACCCATAATTGAAAACTTTTTGCAGTTAAGCTTGTTAAAAGAGTGCCCATCTGAGTTCAATACTCCCATTTTGCCAGTCTGAAAACCTGATGGGTCATATCGGATAGTACAAGATCTAAGGGCTGTTAACAAAATAACTGAGGATCTCTATCCTGTAGTCACAAATCCATACATTCTGCTAACGTGCCTGACACCTGAGCTAACTTGGTTTACTGTTTTAGACCTGAAAGATGCCTTCTTTTGTCTCCCTATCCATGAGGACAGCCAGAAAATTTTTGCATTTGAATGGGAAAACCCCAAAAGTGGGCACAAATCCCAGCTCACTTGGACTGTGTTGCCTCAAGGATTTAAAAACTCTCCTACTCTGTTTGGGGAGCAACTTGCCAAGGATCTGGAATCCTGGGAGGCTCCCCCAGAAGAAGGAAAGATACTGCAGTACGTGGATGACATCCTCATAGCCACCCGGACAACAGAGGCATGCATAGCCTGGACTGTAAGCCTGCTAAACTTTCTGGGACTTCAGGGATACAGGGTAGCAAAGAAAAAGGCCCAGGTAGGGAAGCCAAAGGTAATTTATCTGGGTTATGAGATCAGTGCTGGACAGCGGACTCTAGGGCAAGATCGCAAAGAAGCGATATCCCAAACCCCAAAACCTCAAACAGTGAAGGAGCTGCGAACGTTCTTAGGGATGACAGGATGGTGCAGACTATGGATACACAGCTACGGGTTGCCTGTGAAACCTCTGTATGAACTCATTACAAGCAGGAACAGAGAACTCCAGTGGACAAAAGAGGCCACACAAGCCTTCCACCAGCTGAAGAATGCCCTAATGTCGGCTCCATCGCTTGGATTCCCGGATGTAAGTAAACCGTTCTTCCTGTTTTCCCATGAGAAGCAGGGAATTGCCCTGGGAATACTGGCCCAGGACTTGGGTCCGTATAGAAGAGCAGTTGCTTACTTCTCCAAACAACTAGATGCAACAGCCAAGGGATGGCCAGGATGCCTTAGAGCTGTTGCTGCCGTGGTGCTGAATATTCAGGAAGAACACAAATTCACCCTGGGCCAGAAAATGACTGTATTGGTGTCTCACACAGTGTCTGCAGTCCTAGAAGTAAAGGGCGGGCACTGCCTTTCCCCACAAAGGTTCCTGAAATACCAAGCCATCATGGTAGGACAAGATGATGTAGAGATAGTTGTAACTAACATTATCAACCCAGCTTCTTTTCTCAGTGGGAATCAAGGGGAGCCGGTGCACCACGACTGCCTGGAGACCATCGAAGCCTCCTACTCCAGCCGCCCAGAGCTGAAAGACACCCCACTGAATGACACAGAAACCTGGTTCACTGATGGGAGCAGCTACATCATCAGTGGAAAGAGACATGCTGGATATGCAGTTACCACCTGCAAAGAGGTAATAGAATCTGGACCCTTGCCAGCAGATACCTCTGCACAAAAGGCAGAGATCATCGCTCTAACGCGTGCCCTGGAGATTGCAAAGGGAAGAAAAATAAACATCTATACAGACTCGAGATCTGCATTTGGGGTTATACACGCACATAGAACCATCTGAAAAGAAAGAAGACTGTTAAGCTCGCAAAGAAAAAGCATCAAACACGCACAGAAAATATTGCAGCTACTGGAAGCAGTCCAGCTACCTGAGCAGGTAGCAATTATGCACATTAAGGCACACCAGAAGGTGAGCTCAGAATCAGAAAAAGGAAACGAGCTGGTGGACAGAGAGGCAAAAGGTGAGATAATGATTGAGGGTGCCCTAATTCCCGATGGACAGGTCTCCCTTAAAAGTAAACCAGTATATACCAGAAAAGATAGAAAACTAATTCAAGATCAAGGAAAAAAATATAACCAAGAAGGATGGGCTATTACTGCAGAAAGGACAATAGTCATCCCTTCTCATTTATTATAGTCACTAGTAAGAGAAGAGCACCAGAAAACACATTAGGGAATAAATGTCCTGTATGACTATCTCATCAAAAAAAATCACTGCCAGAAATCTATACTCTACTGTCATTCAAGTAACCCAGCAGTGTGACATTTGCCTCCAGACTAGACCCAAGAATACCCCCAAACCAAAACTTAGTCAGATTAGGAAAAGCCACAGGCCTGGACAACAGCGACAAATTGACTTTTCAGAACTCCCAAGAAAAGGGGGGTATCAATATTTGCTGGTTTTAACAGATACCTTTTCAGGGTGCCCAGAGGCTTTTCCCACCAGGACTGCCAAAGCCCAGGAGGTAACCAAGGTATTGTTACAAGAGGTAATACCACACTTTGGGGTTCCAGCCACAATATCTTCAGATAGGGGGCCACATTTTATCTCAAAAATAGTACAACAAATCAGTTGTCAGCTGGGGATAGACTGTGACCTCCATACCCCTTATCGTCCCCAGTCAAGTGGCCAAGTGGAAAAAATGAATCATTTAATTAAACAGCAAACTGTGAGGCTAAGACAAGAAGTTAATTTACCCTAGCTTCAATCTCTCCCATTGGCATTGATGTGGATCCGAACCAAGCCTAGAGCCAAAGAAAAACTAAGTCCCTTTGAAATGCTTTATGGGAGATCGTGTGGCATACAAAAAAGATTGTCTACCCAAGTGAGAGAGGAGAGGCTGACTGCCTGTATGATAGCCTTAAGCAAGCAACTCAGAGCAATTGAGAAACATGTGGCTGGAGCCCAGAGCAGAAAGCTGGATAGGCCAGTACATCACATACAGCCTAAAAATTATGTGTAAAGTCTCCTACAAAAAAATCTTTAGAGCCACAGTGGGAAGGACCGTTCCAAGTGCTCCTCACCATCTTCACTGAAGTTAAGATCGAAGAACAGAGCGCCTAAATTCACCATTCTCGAGTGAAGAAGGCTCTAAAAGCCCCTTAGAAAGTAACACTGAGTGACAATAAACTGAAACTAAAACTTAGGCAAACAAAATGAGTACACTGCAGTTAAGAGTATTCCATGATTTAGCTTGCAGAAACCTAGTTAATAGAATCATTCTGTTTGTGTTACTTGTAACTATAAATGTAATCCCAGAATTGGAAAGCACCTCTAGCCAGAAAAGTGCTAAATGGCCTCAGTCCCAAACTTTCATTCAACCCACTGGATTCATGGGAAAATATTCTGATATAAAGGATTTAAACCTGTCAACTGTGGTTATGCATGAAAACCAGGTGTATAAAAAGCAAGAATGGCAAAGAGAAAAGTTGTGGTTCCTTCAAAGGACTATAAGAAAAGTAATCAGAATAAGAAGCCAAATGATTAACAAAACTATGAAAAGGCAATTCAAATTAGTGTTTCAACTTACCCCACAGGCAAGCACCGAAAAATTTGTAATCATCTAAGTGGATTGGATTGTTAGTATAACTTCACATTAGTGCAGACAGTAAATGTGGTTTGCCTGTGGAGTTGTGGTATTACTAGGCTCTCATTCAAATTTAAAATAAAAGCCATGCCTATTTCAACAACCAAATCAACTGTAACCCAAGCTCAGGCCACACCACCTAAAATTGAACCTGAAATTTATGAAGTTGGCCCCTATGTAATAAGGAATAGGAGACAACAACAACTTTTATTTAACCCAGAGTGGTCTCTCAAGCGTATTGAATTACTAATGCAAACTAAAATCTCTGAGATTCAGCCAGCCTGCTCCTCTTTCCTAAAGACAACATCTGAGGGCTGGGCAACATGGCTGCAAAAACAAATTTACTTCAAAAGCAAAAGACAGAGATTTAACTGAAATATTAGGAACAATATTAGGAGTCCTAAATAGAATTCATTCAAAAATATTAATGAATAAATTAGCTGCTACAACAAGTGATTTGACCAAACTAAAACAGCCCTTACAATCCTCTTTATTAACACTAAGAACTAACCAATGGCAAATTTCCAAAGTTTTACCAAAATAAGAAGAAACTAGAAGCCAAGACCACAATCTAATAATAAATGCACTTAATATGGCCCAAAACAATGTGTCCTTAGCCCTCAGCTGCATACAAGCACAATTATGAGTACAATCAATAGTTGCTTTAATAATAAGAGAAGGAAATGAAGGTGCTTTCCCAATTGAGATTTGGAAGATTGTCTGGGACAATGCAAACAATTTAGAAAGGAAACTTCAGTTCTGGTGGACTCTGGTAAACTTTACTTATGACCCCACCACCGAGACCGCTACTACTTTTAAACTAACTATACGTAATTCCACAATTTACAATAGCCACCCTATTATTGCATTAGGATTGAATCATGAAAGGACAGGGGCCATGCTCTACCCCTCGGAGCATAGAGCATGGGCCCAGATGATAAATGAAAAATGGCAAACTGTAAATTTAGAATCTTGTGTTACCCGAGAACAACAAAGGTTTATCTGTGAGACTAACACAATTGATGCACTAAATATATGTCTGGACACTGAGCAAAACATTTGCCACTTTAAGATTCATCCAGATACTGATCAAAGACTGTACTTATATATCTTAGCCTAAGCTGTGTATGTTTAAGAACTGCATGTGTTCCCATAGAAATAAATGATAACAATGTAGCCTTACCTACCAAGAATCATTCTAATTTCTGTATTTGTAATTTTGTTAAAATAATAGGGTGTGATTTTTCATATGTGGCACCAGTTACATCCCACCAGTTAATAAGATCTAACTGCACAATGTACAATACATTATCACTTACACCCATTGGAATGAACCTTACATTAATAAGATAGCTAATGAACCACCAAGACTTGGCAAAAATCCTGTAAGGAATTCAAGAAAATGGTCAAAAGACTCTAGTTACTGTTTATCACGATATAAAAGAAATAAGCAAAGTATTACAAAAAGTAAACCAAGACACAAATCATCACTGGTGGGATGCACTTTTTGGATAGTCACCAACTGCAACTGAGATTTTGAACACACTTTGTCACCCTATCATTGTCATACTGACATTAGTAAGTGTAAGTCTGGTGCTATCTATTACACTGCTTGTTTAGAATTGAAAGATGTTAAAATGAATGGCAGTACTGACTTCCCTAGCAGCAGCATATGGTAATGCAATGAGGGATACATACCGAAGACAGCAAGCTGTGGAAGTAGACTGAAAAAAAAAAAGCATTAGTATTGCTAAGTAAAAAAATTTACTGATTTTCTAGAAAAAGGGGGACTGAAACAGAAAAATTAAGAATTAGAAAATAAACATAAAGAAATGCTTGACTGAAAATGGGGGGTTTGACAAAAACCATACCCTGACACCCTGATCCACAAGAACAAGAAAAATGTCAGACTGCAAGATAAGATAAGGAGCTAGAATATGCAAACAAGATGAAAAGACAAAAGCACCACAGGATAAAGGGGATTCCTCAGACCCTAAGCCAGAAGGAATGGATTTAAAGTCCCAAAAAGTGATCAAAAGACTGAAAAGGGCATAAAGCTAATTGTAATATAAAGTGAGGACAGGCAGAGTTAAGAAATGAATATGTATTAGGCGTATTGTGTAACCCTAGTTTGTAAAAGATAAAAAGAGAAAAACAAATCTCAAAAGTGTGCATGCTTTTTGGAAGAAATATCCCCATGCACCTCAGCGCTGAATAAAATTCATACCTACTCTTATAACTATTCTGCAAGTTATAGAGTTCTTTTTCTATCCGCATATCGCTCCAGAGAATCCTGTGTGGGGAGCAGCCTGGGAGCAGGGTTTATATGTCAGGGAGGGAATTCAGAGCCCTTTTCTCCCCTGTGGCCGGAGGCTCTGGCCCTTGCCCTTTCCAAGGGCCCTGCAGCTGCCTGCCAAGGGGCCTTTTTCACTCGGATAAGAGTCCTGCTGCAAGGCTGTCTTCAATCTGCTTTTGCTGCCAATATGCCTGAGGAATGCTCATTGCTTGCAGTCTGAGGCGCTGTGTGTGTGAAGGTGAAACTACAGGAGAGAGCAGCTCTGCTGGGGGCGGAGTTGTCTTTTTCTTGGTGTGTTTTTTTTATTAACTTTCCCTGTCAGCTGTGGGCAGAGCTCTGTAACTGTGTCTGACACTTGTCTGTGGCACTGGGGAGGTGGCCAAGGGGACCTTCCCCGAGCTGTCTGCAGAGAAATCCACATCAGCCCAGGCTGGGGGTGCTCTGTGGCCGCTCAGTTCTGCTGAATGGACACAGCTCTGGGCACTTCCCTTGGAGCATCTCCAGGGAGGGAACGCTGGGGCTGCCACGGCTGTGGTGTCACTGCCAGGGGAACGCTGGGGCTGTCCCGGCTGTGGTGTCACTGCCAGGGGAACGCTGGGGCTGTCATAGCTGTGGTGTCACTGCCAGGGGAACGCTGGGGCTGTCATAGCTGTGGTGTCACTGCCAGGGGAACACTGGGGCTGCCCCGGCTGTGGTGTCACTGCCAGGGGAACGCTGGGGCTGCCCCGGCTGTGGTGTCACTGCCAGGAGAACGCTGGCACTGCCACGGCTGTGGTGTCACTGCCAGGGGAACGCTGGAGCTGTCATAGCTGTGGTGTCACTGCCAGGGGAACGCTGGGGCTGTCATGGCTGTGGTGTCACTGCCAGGGGAACGCTGGGGCTGCCCCGGCTGTGGTGTCACTGCCAGGGCAACGCTGGCACTGCCACGGCTGTGGTGTCACTGCCAGGGCAACGCTGGGGCTGCCCCGGCTGTGGTGTCACTGCCAGGGCAACGCTGGCACTGCCACGGCTGTGGTGTCACTGCCAGGGCAACGCTGGAGCTGTCATAGCTGTGGTGTCACTGCCAGGGGAACGCTGGGGCTGCCCCGGCTGTGGTGTCACTGCCAGGGCAACGCTGGGGCTGCCACGGCTGTGGTGTCACTGCCAGGGGAGCGCTGGGGCTGTCATAGCTGTGGTGTCACTGCCAGGGGAACGTTGGGGCTGCCACGGCTGTGGTGTCACAGATAGGGGAACGTTGGGGCTGTCATAGCTGTGGTGTCACTGCCAGGGGAACGCTGGGGCTGTCATAGCTGTGGTGTCACTGCCAGGGGAACGCTGGGGCTGCCCCGGCTGTGGTGTCACTGCCAGGGGAACGCTGGGGCTGCCCCGGCTGTGGTGTCACTGCCAGGGGAACGCTGGGGCTGCCCCGGCTGTGGTGTCACTGACAGGGGAGCGCTGGCACTGCCCCGGCTGTGGTGTCACTGCCAGGGGAACGCTGGGGCTGTCATGGCTGTGGTGTCACTGCCAGGGGAACGCTGGCACTGCCACGGCTGTGGTGTCACTGCCAGGGCAACGCTGGCACTGCCACGGCTGTGGTGTCACAGATAGGGGAACGCTGGGGCTGCCCCGGCTGTGGTGTCACTGCCAGGGCAACGCTGGCACTGCCACGGCTGTGGTGTCACGGATAGGGGAACGCTGGGGCTGTCCCGGCTGTGGTGTCACTGCCAGGGGAACGCTGGGGCTGCCCCGGCTGTGGTGTCACTGCCAGGGGAACGCTGGCACTGCCACGGCTGTGGTGTCACTGCCAGGGGAACGCTGGGGCTGCCCCGCTCCTGCCCCACCCCATCAGCTCTGCCAGCGCCTCCAGGGGACACAAAGGCTGAGCCAAAGGGTGAGAGTTGCACAAGGGGCTGAGCTGGGATCTGGGACCCATTGGGATCATGGAGTCCAGCCCCCGGCCCTGCACAGACACCCCAACAATCGCAGCCTGTGCATCCCTGGCAGCGCTGGCCAAAGGCTCCTGGAGCTGCGGCAGCCTCGGGGCCGTGCCCATTCCCTGGGGAGCCTGGGCAGTGCCCATTCCCTGGGGAGCCTGGTCAATGGCCAAGCCACCTGCAGAGGAAGAAGCTTTTGCTGATCTCCAGCCCAGCCCTGCCCCGGTTCAGCCGCAGCCGTTCCCTTGGGTGCTGTCCCTGCTCACCTGGGCAGAGATCGGAGCTGCCCTTGTGCTGCCCCTCTGCCACTCGGGAGGAGCTGCAGCCCCCAGGGAGTCCGAGATCCATCTGCTGGGCTGTGGCCAAACTGACTCCGTGCCTGCAGAGCTCGGGGGAAAGGTCCTGCCCTGCTGGAGTCTGGAATACAGTGTGTGCCCTTGTTTCTGATACTTAGTTTTAAGATCCATAAAAACACTGAATTTCATATAATATGAAATTCATGAGCATGTTTTCATGGTGATACATGAGAACAAATGTTAAAGTTAGATAGAAAAAGCTAAAAGTGTGTGTAGATTAGAAAATTTTCTTAAATCACTGGGTGAAAAAGTTAGTTTACAGAACAAGAGACAAGATGGAGGATTTAGGGTGTTGTCTCTTGTCCCTTCTTTCTTCTTCATGTTCTTCTCCTAGAGGTTTTTGGGTAATAGTAAGTGATTGGACAGAAGATGTTGCAGTGCAGCACATAGGTGAAGGGTCATTGGGTCATTAAGAAAAATAATATACGTGTCTATTGTTAATTGGGTAAAAATAGGTATAAAGATAAAATAACTGTGTATTTCAGGGCCATTTTGTGCATCAGACACGAAGTGTGCCACAAGGCCTTGTTTGTGCCATCAGAAGAAAGAAATACACCAGATTGCAAAGATATAACCTTGAGTAACCAGCCTGGAGAGACCTGTTAAGTTTTGTGATGACCTCTTAATAAACATAAGAAACAAGATTCTAACAAGCTTGGGAGTTTTCTTCAAATCATAAGAACTGAGATAAGCAGGGCTCCCCACGAGGGAGGATCCCAAAAGAATTCAGTCCAAAGGAGGCTGAGAAATCCAGGAAGAAAAAGAAAAATACAGAAGAAATGCAGCAGGATCAGAGAAACAGAAAAAAGATTTTTTAGAGAAAAGTTACCCTGCCCTTTCCCTGTCTCTTTCTTAATCACCGCAGGCAATTTTTGGTGCATTGCTGAGCTTCTCCTTTTGTGATTCTTTGCTTCTTTGAACTTTAGAAAATTACAATGATTCCTTCAGTTGGTGTCTGTGTCTTTGGTGCTGACCTTGCCCATTGGTAAAACCAAATTGGAGTACTCCAGCCGGATCACCACAAAATGTCTCTTTTTAAATGCAAATGTAAGGAATCAGTCCCATCTGAAATCCCCAGACAGAAAGACCTTCCCTAGAGTTTATGGCCTCTGAAGGGTCTGAGGTCAGAGCACCATGCAAGCAATGGAGCAGTTGAACCACTGGATGTATTAAAATGCATCAAAAAACTACATTTTGGAGAAGAACTTGTGGGTTTGGGAAGACAAGGATGAATTTTGTTAGCAGCATATTGGAAACAGCACCAACAGAAGGAACAATTGTTTTTGCAATGCTCCCACACGGACCAACAGAAGAAGGTTTTAATCTTGAGCTCATGTTCATTTGTGCAAATGAAATAATAACAATGACAATAGTATACAACAAAATATATGTTTATACATGTGGGAACTGACAATGGTCAAATAAGAGATTTTTAGGCTTTCAGGCATTAGCTTGAGTCTGTGTGAAACCAAGTCAGACTGGCCTGAGAAGTGTGGCCTGGGAAATCATAAGGAGAAATCAAAATAGTCCTTGGAGAAGGAAAACAACCTTTGCGGGTATTGTTTGGATCCTTGTTGTTTACTTGCAAGAAACAGTCAAGGGGTGGTGTTCCCCAGCTGTCCAATGATGGTGATGTGTTACTTTAATGACCAATAAGAGTTTTACCTCTCCGGACCTTCTCAGACCTGTCTATAAAAGAAGATCTGGAATAATAAAACTTGCTCTCTTGTGTAACCCAGAAGAGAGTCTGTGTCGTGCTTCTGCCATTCCTAATATAGCACAACATATATATATATATATCATTAAAAATTGCTAATGTGAAATAATGCTGACAATACTAATTTGTTAGCTTTGGTGTAACGCTAAATACCCTACAGAAAAGAACCAGCCAAGACCCAAATGTCACTGGCAAACTTAGTGAGATTGTATACAATGAAAAAATGAGGAAGGGATGAAATTGGCTATTTTTATAGGATGTGGAATGCTTTGTTTGCTGCTGTGAGAAATAAAGTGATTAAGACTTCTGGGTTTTTAATATACCAGACTATCCACAAGCTGCAGGATTGATTGAATGGATGAAGGGATTGTTAAAAAAGCAGTAGAAAAAATGAGATGTGAACCTGTCCCAGTGGAGAACCCATCTCCCAGATGTGTTCCATGCCCTTAACAATGGGCCCACTGGGGAAATGGAAACTCCCCAGATGTGCACAGCTGGACCTAATTTGCAAACACAGCCGTGGACAGTGAGACTTGGACTGCCTTGGAAATTGTTCTGAGTGCGATGGCCTTGGGCAGGGCCACCCCAGAGGCTGCAGGGCTGGATCTTCATGCACTGGAATTAATTAGGATAAATCAGAAGCAAATGAGAGTTATTAATATCGAAACAGAAATTCAGATTTCTCCAGGACACTTTGGCTGGGTAACTGCTCACTGGAGCTTGGCCTTGAAAAGTGTTCATGTCACAGGAAAAGTAACTGATGTAGATTATCAAGGAGAAATCAAAGTAATCCTTTTAAACAATGGTGAATGAGATTGGATTATTTAGCCCTATGGCACAGTAGCACAATTATTGATATTCCAGTTTTAAAAACAACAATGAAAAAAGGATATCCAGCTCAAATCAGCACTGTTTGTGGAGATAAAGGGTTTGGATCCAGCAGTCCTAATAATGGAGCCAAACTGGGGGTCCAGAGACCAAATGGCCCTCCTGAACCAGCTGAAGGAACAGCTCTGGGGAGAGACAACACTGTTTGAATCCTGAAACCTGGGCTGGAATAATGGGAATATATCTCTGCAGCCAAGTGTTCTCTGCCAGAACAAGCTGATGTTATGGGATATTGTTTTACACATGCTGCCAGACCAAATCTCCCTGTTTGCCCCAATGACCCCTTTGGAAAATGCTCTGATCCATGGGGCTCCATGTGAAGGTTGATGTGACACTGAGGGACTTCCACACCAATTCCAGCCAGGAGCCTGGGTGTCCCTCAGGGACTGGGACCCCAGCAAGCCTTGTTAGCCACAGACAGCGCGGTAAAGCTGAACAGCAAAGGACCTTGGGGGCATTATTCTGGAATTAAAAAGGTGCCAGCTCCATGGACAACAGAATTATTGTTCCTAACCCAAATAAGATTGAGGAAAAAGAATGACTAACCTTGTCACTGAAGTACTGCTTATGTCTGTATGCTGTATCTTGAGAGTCAGCCAGAACCTTTCTGTTTGCCAGAAACACCTCTAGAGTTTCACCAAGGATTAGTCATGAAAAGTCTTACGAAAATGTCAAGATCAAAGTAGCCAAAATACTCAATGTAACTAATTGCTGGGTACGTTCTTAACCAGTGATCTAGTGCAGGGACACTTAGAGAAAACTGTGCTGTGGAACACGGGAACACAATTACCAGTTTTACAGGATTCACTGAGATTTCCCTTCAGGACAAACCAAACCCTGTTCTAGTTGGAGGCCACAATGTGAAAGGATTTCTGTGCTTTACCATCACTCCCAATATCAATGGAACTTGGGGTGCTGGAGCTGGTTAGTGTCAGTGTTACACCACTCCCAACTGCAGGGTCACTGTGAAATTCCTCTGGCCCAAAGGCACAGGGGACACAACAGGGGCACAGGGAGGAGCCCCGGATCTATCAGCAGCCAGTGGGAAATAGAAAATCAGACCTTTGGTACTGGGAATGGGAGCTGCTGGGTGTGTGGACACTGCCCAGAAATGGCTTCCGAAAGGATGGTTTGAGTCCTGTTTCCAGGCAGTATTGATGCCTCCCCTGAGGGTACTTGGGCAACAACAAGAAGGAAGAGTTGGGGCCAAGAGAACATTTTCCACCCAAGGAGTGCCTTTGATTTCAGAAAGCAAAAGATTCTGGTTCACCTTGTGCCCCAGGTGCACTGCCTCATCCTGTGGAGTTTACATTAATGAGCTAAACTGATTATTAGAAGAAGTAGAAAATGATGCTGTTAAACTATCCAATAGCACATCCTATGAGCTCCAACAAACATGACTGGGGACTCCAATAGAACTGCAGGGCCTTGGATTATCTGCTTGCTGGCCAAGAAGGAACCTGGGCTATTACAGGACAGGAATGTTGCACTTCTGTCAGTGCTGGGTGTCAGGAATCACCCTGATAGAAAGAGCAGTAGAAGAGTGGCAGAAAGAAAATTCTTGGTGGGACTGCCTTCATGGCTGCCAGATTGGAGGCTGCTAGGAAATGCATTTGTGGAAAT